>NC_052154.1:22410900-22749020 GCF_902713615.1 Scyliorhinus canicula
GAAAAAACACCCATCCAGAAATCTGCTTTGAAATAAACCTGCTTTTCTTGCAACCTTCTTAAAGTTATGATCAGGCACAGCCATTCATAATATCATAATAGAAGCTTTCCCTCATTTCAGACCTCTTAATATTGTTCAAATAAACATACAGATATTGACAAATCAAAATAAAGAATTTATTGTAACTTCTTAAAGATGTCAATCAATCAAAGCAAACGCTCCACTTGCACCTGTCAAAACAGAACCCCTGCTGAACTAATCCAGCTGTAAGGTTTGGAGATCAGCCAGCGATTCATAATGAGCCCATTTGGGAGTACAGGCCTCTGGCCATCTATCTCGGTTGGTACAGATACTGGATGGTTTTTGCAAAACCTATTATTTCACTTTAAAGAACAAAGCAGCTTAGTAACTAAAGGCTGTTTAATCTTGTGTAGCATTCTTGATGATGCAGGCCAGCAGCACGGTTCGATTCCCGTACCAGCCTCCCCGGACAGGCGCCGGAATGTGGCGACTAGGGGCTTTTCACAGTAACTTCATTGAAGCCTACTCGTGACAATAAGTGATTTTCATTTCATTTCATGATGCACACCTATCCTTACCTCATATGAAAGCCAATAATCATATAATATAATAACTGCAGATGCTGGAAATCTGAAATAAAAACAGAACATTCTGGATGAACCCAGCTGGTCTGACATCAGCTTTTGAGAGAAAAACAGAGTTAATGTTTTGAGTCCATATGATCTTTCTACATAACAGTTCTATAAAAGGGTTGTCTGGACTCACAACACTAACTGTATTTCACTCCCCACAGATGCTGTCAGATCTGCTGAGTCAATCCAACATTTTATTTTCTTATTCATCCTTTAATTCATGTCCCATTCAATAACAGGCAATGTACAGCAAGCAGGTGAGCGATTAAGAAGAAGAAAAGGGTCTTACCTGTTGAACAAAGATGTTGGAGGTAATAATGAGGACAATGGTCAGAATTATATGGGACCATTGGAGGCCACTGTTTTCTCCATACTGATTACAACTTCATTTTTGCCCAGCCTATCGATTTTACAGACAAACTCAAACTTGAATTCTGAGGTGGGGAAGTGAGGATATTGCACGGGATATTATTAAGAAGACGCATTTATATAACGCCTTTTACAGCCACCCAATGTGCGCATGAAGCATTTTAAAGACAAGGAAGTACTTTTGGTAGGTCAAATGGGATCTATGTTTAACGTCTCATCTGAAATAAAGCACCTCTGACAGTGTAGCAGCCCCTACACAGGATGGTCAGACTTGACTTTTATGTTTGAGTAAGACCTGAATCCTAATCTAATCAGAGTATTACAATCCAAGACCGGACCCCAAAAGTGGTAGGAAACTGGACCAAAACCCCAATATAGTTTTTTTAAAGACTGTGTGGAAAGAATGATTTGCTCCAGAAGTGATTGCATGAAAAAAAAGGGCTTTGGTAGTTCTAAAACAAAGCTTTATTACGAATCTAATATTAAACTTTTAACTTCACACCCAAAAAGAATAGCTTAAAATTACCCCTTAACACAACTCTCCAATTTCTCATTAAACAACGAGAAAAGAAACATACAGCCCCTAATCCAGTTTAAAATTAGCAGGCCATTGAGGGCAGCACGGTAGCATTGTGGATAGCACAATCGCTTCACAGCTCCAGGGTCCCAGGTTCGATTCTGGCTTGGGTCACTGTTTGTGCGGAGTCTGCACATCCTCCCCGTGTGTGCGTTGGTTTCCTCCGGGTGCTCCGGTTTCCTCCCACAGTCCAAAAATGTGCTTGCGGGTTAGGTGATTGGCCATGATAAATTGCCCTTAGTGTCCAAAATTGCCCTTAGTGTTGGGTGGGGTTACTGAGTTATGGGGATAGGGTGGAGGTGTTGACCTTGGGTAGGGGGTAGGTGCTCTTTCCAAGAGCCGGTGCAGACTTGATGGGCCAAATGGCCTCCTTCTGCACTGTAAATTCTATGTAAATACTTGCTTCATAAAATGGATGTGGCTCTGATTGGAACTCCTTCTGGCTCTGCTCTGAATGTCTTCAAATAACTGCTTTAACGAGGTGGTTTCAGCCTCTTCCTTGACTTCAGCAAGACTGCTTTGCTTCATAATATTATTATTCTTTTAAAAAAATAATCCTACTTGTAAAGAATTGGGACTCAGAGTCAGGCAGATCAGAACTCAGCTCCACTCTCTCTCAAGCTCCGACAAACTCACTGCCCCTCTGCCTTCCTGAGCTCCACCCAGCAATGGCTTCATCTAACTAAGCTGGAAAACACTTTGCACTGGATTCTCCATTTCTGAGGCTTAGTGTGGAGGATCTGTGACGTTTTATGCGTGACCGATGAAGGGTTAGCAGCTGAGCTACATCAAACTCCCGCATCCACAAAACAAACGGCGGTGAATGGCCTGGCCGTGGCCGCGGATCTGCAAGGCAACAACCTGCCGCGGTCGCGCCGATAAACATGACGCCGTCCATGCACGGACTCAACCTGCCAGATAGTGCCCCCTGGCCACCCCGTGTCAGTCCCTGGCCACCCCGTACCAGTCCCCCCAAACCTCGCGGAAGCTCCCTGGCCGGCAGCACGGCACCTGCCCAACTGTGGCAGCGCTGGACACAGTCCGTAGCCGCCACGCCGGGATCCTGCACGGCTGAGACCACACATGTCCCGTGCCATCGGGAACTCGGCTAATCGAGGGTGGAGCATCGGGGAGTACTGTCAGGTGATGCGCTGAGACTGTCCCAAAGGGTGTGGCGTGCACCACGATGAATCCATTTCAGAAGGGGCGGAGCATACAGAATCTGCGTCAAACAGGCGGCAACCTCGATTTCGGCGTCAAAAGGGATCCTCTGCCGATCGCTGATTTCAAAATTGGCGTTGGGGAATGGAGAATCCCGCCCAGTATCTCTGCAGGCTGCAAAAGCACATTAACTCCCCAGGGACCTCCCCAGTCAAACCACTGTGCATTGCCCAGACTAATAAACACATTCCATCATCAATTTCATCTTTTGGCTGCTAAAAACAGCCAGGTGCTGATTCTCCTGTGGATCAATGGTCACCCAGAACAAATGATACTGCTCGAGTTGATTGGCAGGACGCTGCTGTCTCTCAGGATAGTAACACATGAATGTTTCACTGATGGTAAGTTGCCACTTTCAGAGATATTTAGTGACGCTCAATGCAGCTGATGTGACAGTGTTGATGCACATAGCAAGCGACCTTCAATATCATTACCATTAAATTGTACCAAAGCACATGAGTTAATTATGATCCTACATTGTTAAGAAAATAGACTGCATGTAACAAAAATTTAAAATTGCAATTAGACTTTAGGGGCATAATCAGTCCACTCTCCGGACAAATATGCCTGTGATTGTATTCTTGCTTAATTAGATAAATTAATTTTCCCCATTAATGACATTCTTCTAAATTTATAGGCACAATACCTTAAATCAAATTACATAGCAAGATCACACAGTAAAGTTTCCAATTTACATCCATCAATATTCATCACTGGGTGAGCAAATTGACGTAACAAAAGGAGAAATTGCTATGCCTCATGTAATTCATTTAAAAGGATCTGAAGAGCTTTTAGATTGGTCAGCAGTGAAATGTAATTGCGTATATGGGGAGTGACTCATTTGGTGTGATATTTCTCTCAATATTGTGAACTTTTGCAGAGATTGCAGCTCTAAAGCTGGTTTCCCTTGGCAAAGCTGTTCTCAGCTGGCGATCCGAGCTGATGGAGCTTTTCCTCTCCAATTGTCTTGTGGTTCAAAAATGGTGACAGCGTGTGAAGCCCGTAAAGCTCTATTCGAGGACTTCAAACAATCATTGTGAGATAAGCAACCCAAGAGTGTCACTCACAGCTTCTGTTCATGCCCATTGCAATCTGAGTCTGAACAAATAAGCATCTTACTTCTCCAAGCCACATGGGCTTAAGTGACACCAGGGTTTTCACCTCTTAAAGTCCTCAGTAGGAAATTGTATAGTAACATTTTTTATAATGCTATTTGTGGTAAAATGGAAGACAGAGGTAAATCCCAACATTGCAGGACAAACAGTAATATGAATTGTCACACAATGTTTATAAAAGTTGTAAAATCTTGTTTGCGCTCTTTCATTTTGAAATCACCAGCCATTATGCGTTTGATGTGAATATTATGACAGTAGATATAAATACTTGGGATCTTGTTTTATTTAGTCTGCCATTAATTTCACCTCAACCTTGAAATTACATTATATTATTACTGTGCAAATGCTTAACACACAAATTTTCCGAGTCTATTATTTTAATGGGGGCGTGAATGTATTTTGTTAAACACATCAGAAAAAGTAATTCATTTGCATGATCAATTCAGAGAGTATAATTTGAGAGTATGTGTAATATTACAAAGCCTAAGGCAACGTTGAACGCAAAGCATATCCCGTCCTACACTCAGAATGAAGTGCAAGGCTAGTGCGAATCTCAAACTGGCCATTTTGTGTCATTATTATGAGATGTTTGACGATTTGTTTTAAAGTGTTTATTGGACTGTATTTTATTTATGGATTTATTCTTTAACCACATTTTAAGCAATATGGTTGAATTTTTCTTAGTGAGACACTGAGCAGTCAAGGCATTTGGGATATTTGCTTCTGCTTTTGGCGCGAAGCTACACTGAAATGTTTTACGACTTAAAGATTCTTTTTATGTAGGCTTACATTACAACTGCAATTACGTTACTGTGAAAAGCCACATTCCGGCACCTGTTCGGGTACTGTTGGAAACCACAATTATCTACGGACACATGCTTGTAGGATTAGAATAGCGGTTTTAATATACTCACACCAGAGCCAGCCGGTTAGCCATTGAAGTTTCGTTGAACTGGCCGGCTGACCATGTGGCACTGATCTTTATACAGCAGCTCCAGGGGGAGGAGTCCTGGGCGGAACCAAGGGAGAAGCCTAGCACAATTCTCGAGCATTCCCAGAGCTACTCCCCCTGGTGGTCAGGTAGTGCAACTGCACTTACAATATAGGCACATGTATATACAGATTATAATCCGGTGTGAATCACATTCACCACATTCACCCCCTGTGAAAAAAATCGAGTCCAGCGGGGGTGGTGGCTCACAGAGTTAGTCTGTCTGGTGGACGAATTGTTGGTTTCGATCTGCGGAGCACCGGGGTTGCAGCCTCTTGCGGTGGCTGGGTGGGTGTTGAGAGCTGGGGTACGATGGCAGACTCCGGGGCGGGTCTCGTCCGAACATTATACACCTCTGGCTTGACGGGAGACTGGGGGCGCTGGGGGCGGGCCGGTTCTGGCACGTGGAACCGGTGGGGTGAGCTTGCGGAATCGGGGGCGCGAGGGGGCGGCAGTATAGGGAACGGCGTAAGGTGTTCCTCAGTGGGGTGGGGGGGGCTGGATCCAGCAGGTGCCAGGTCCTGAAGGGATACTGTGTCCTGGCGACCGTCCGGGATCTCCACGAATGCGTACTGGGGGTTGGAATGGAGGAGGTGCACCTTTTCAACAAGGGGGTCAGTTTTGTGCCACCTGACGTGCTTCCTCAGGAGGACCGGGCCTGGTGTCCTCAGCCATGCCGGAAGTGAGACTCCCGTGGTAGCGCCCCTAGAAAAATTGAACAGTCGCTCGTGAGGGGTTTGATTTGTAGCTGTACAGGAGGGATCTGATTGCGTGGAGCGCGTCTGGGAGGACTTCTTGCCATTGGGAGACTTGGAGGTTTCTAGACCGGAGGGTCAGTAGGACGGTCTTCCAGACCGTCGCGTTCTCCCTCTCCACCTGTCCGTTCCCCCTGGGGTTGTAGCTGGTAGTCCTGCTCGAGGCGATGCCCTTGTCGAGCAGGTACTGACGCAGCTCGTCGCTCATAAAGGACGAACCCCGGTCGCTGTGCACGTAGCTGGGGAAACCGAACAGGATGAATACACTATGCAGGGCCCTAATGACTGTGTGGGAGGTCATATCAGGGCATGGAATGGCAAATGGGAATCGGGAGAACTCGTCGATGATGTTGAGGAAATAAATGTTTTTGTTAGTGGAGGGGAGTGGCCCTTTGATTGATCGCAAGGCGTTCAAAGGGCCTAGAAACCTTGACGAGGTGTGCCCTGTCTGGTCTATAGAAGTGCGGTTTGCAATCCGCACAGATCGGGCAGTCCCTGGTGACCGCTTTTACCTCCTTGTTGGAGAAAGGCAGGTTTCGGGCTCTGATGTAGTGGGCGAGCCGGGTGACCCCTGGATGGCAGAGGTCCACGTGGATGGCTTTCAGACGGCTGATCTGCGCACTGGCACATGTCCCGCGGGATAGGGCATACGAGGGATCGTTGAGCTTCCCCGGTCGATATTTAATATCGCAACTATAGGTGGAGAGTTCGATCCTCCACCGAAGGATTTTCATTTTTTATTTTGCCCCTTTGCGAGTTGTCAAACATAAAGGCAACCGATCTTTGGTCGGTGATGAGGGTGAACCTCCTACCTGCGAGGTAGTGCCTCCAGTGACGAACAGCCTCCACAATGGCTTGTGCTTCCTTCTCGACTGAGGAGTGTCGGAGTTCTGAAGCAGATAGGGTACGGGATAAAAATGCAACGGGCCTCCCTGCCTGATTTAAAGTGGCTGCTAGAGCTACCTCTGAGACGTCGCTCTCAACCTGAAAGGGAGTGGATTCATCCACCGCCCGCATGGCTGCTTTGGCGATGTCCTCCTTGATGCCGTCGAAGCCTGGCGTGCCTCAGCTGACAGGGGAAATCCGTGTGGCCCTAAAGAGTGGGGCGGGCTTTGTCCGCATATTGAGGGACCCACTGGGCGTAGTATGAAAAGAACCCCAAGCACCGTTTGAGGGCCTTGGGGCAATGAGGGAGGGGGAGTTCTAAGAGGGGGCGCATGGGGTCCGGATCTGGGCCCAGGACTCCGTTCTCCACGACGTAGCCGAGGATGGCCGGTCTGTTTGTGCGAAAAACGCATTTCTCCTTGTTATAAGTGAGATTTAATTTCTGTGCCGTTTGGAGAAAATGGTGGAGGTTGGAATCGTGGTCCTGCTGGTCATAGCCGCAGATGGTAACATTGTCCAGATATGGAAACGTGGCCCGCAGCCCGTACTGGTCTACCATTCGGCCCATTGCTCGTTGGAACACCGAGACCCTGTTAGTGACGCCGAAAGGGACCCGGAGGAAATGGAAGAGGCGGCCATCGTCCTCGAATGCCGTGCAGTGGCGGTCCTCCGGGCGGATTGGGAGTTGGTGGTATGCAGACTTCAGATCCACCGTGGAAAATAGCCGATATTGGGCGATCTGATTAACCATGTCTGCAATTCTGGGGAGTGGATACGCGTCTAGGAGCGTAAAGTGATTTATGTCTGGCTATAGTCGACGACCATGCAAAATTTTTCCCCGGTCTTGACGACCACCACCTGAGCTCTACAGGGACTATTACTGGCCTCTATGATCCCCTCACTGAGCAGCCGTCGGATCTCCGATCGGATAAAGACCCTATCCTGTAGGCTGTATCGCCTGCTGTGAGTAGCTACTGGCTTGCAATCTGGAGTGAGATTGCAAGAGCGGAGGGAGGGGGGGGAGATTGCGCAGCGTGGTTAGGCTGCAGATAGTGAGTGGGGGCAGGGGCCCGCTGAAGCTGAGGTTGAGGCTCTTGAGGTTGCACTGGAAATCCAGGCCTAATAAAAGTGGCGCGCAGAGGTCGGGCAGGACATAAAGTTTAAATTTAGAATAACTAGCGCCTCAAATTGTGAGCGTAGCAATGGTGCGTACCTTGGATTTGGACTGAGTGGGAGCCCGAAGCGAGGGCGATAGTTTGGCTCACCGTAAAAATAGAAAGCGAACAGCGTCTTACCAGCTCTGGTGTATAAAGCTCTCGGTGTCTCCCGGAGTCAAAGAGCATGGCGTGCTGTACCCATTGATCTGGACCTCCGCCATCGAACTTCGTAGGTGCTTGGGCGGGATTGATCCAGGGTGACTGCGCTGAGTTTGCGGGTAGTCGGCGGCTCGATCAGCTGTGCTGGAGTGGCCCCGTGATGACTGCCCTCTGAGTTCGTAGTCGTCGAAGTGAGTTTCAGAGTTTGAAGGGGATGGATCCCAAGATGGCCGCCCCCATGAGTCGCACATGGCCGGCCGCATGGAGGAGGATTGCCAAGATGGCCGCCCCCATGAGTCGCACATGTCAGGTAGGGGCGGAGTCGGCATACAGGCTGCAGCAATTCGGGGCCTGCAGGCCTGTGAATTCAGGGAACGAGTGCTTTGAGCCGTGGGAGGGTTAGAGGCTGGGGCTTTCTTCGCCAGACACACTCTGGCGTAGTGTCCTTTTCGCCCGCAGCTGCTGCAGGTCGCGGATCGGGCTGGGCAGTGCTGCCGCGGGTGCTGGCTTTGGCCACAGAAATGGCAGGCTGGGGCAGCTGAGTAGCTGGCTGGAGCAGCTGAGTAGCTGGCTGGGGCAGCAGAGTAACTGGCTTTGGCAGCGCGGTAGCTGGGGGGCCGCGCGGCACAGGCTTGGGGGGACTGTTGGTCGGGGGTCCACGATGAGGTTGCAGGTCCGCGGGAAACGAGGTGAGGCTGCGGAAGGAAACTTCCATAGTGGTAGCAGCCTCCACAGTAGTGTTAGCGTTTCTGTAGGCCGCTGACTGCGAGTCGTAAACACGTGGCGTGCATAAACCTCGTTAATGGGCCTAACGTACATTTTGCCCAATATTGCCAGCGCTGCGGTGTAAGAACCGGCCGGATTTAGCTGTGTGGATATTCTGTGGCTTACCCTCGCATGTAGTAGGCTGAGTTTCTGTTCCTCCGTTGTTCCGGCAGTGCTGGCGTCTGCCAGGTAGGCTTTAAAACATCTCAGCCAGTGGGAAAAAATTTCCTTAGCCTCTGCATCCTCTGGGGCGAGTTCTAGGCGTCCGGGCTTGAGGGCTGCTTCCATGATTTTCTTCGACTGTTTCCTAAGTATATTAAATTGTTGGAACCAACAATTCTACGTACATGTGCTTGTAGGATTAGAATAGCAGTTTTAATATACTCACAACAGAGCCAGCCGGTTAGCCATTGAACGTTCGGTGTACTGGCCGGCTGACCATGTGGCACTGATCTTTATACAGCAGCTCCAGGGGGAGGAGTCCTGGGCGGAAACAAGGGAGAAGCCCAGTACAATTCTCGAGCATTCCCAGAGCTACTCCCCCTGGTGGTCAGGTAGTGCAACTGCACTTACAATATAGGCACATGTATATACAGATTATAATCCGGTGTGAATCACATTCACCACTCGTACACAGAGGGAGAATTCAGTATGTCCAAATTACCTAACCGCAGCATGTCTTTTGGGACTTATGGGAAGAAATCGGAGGAAACCCACGCAGACATGGAGAGAATGTGCAGACTCCACAGACAGTGACCCAAGCTGGAAATCGAACCTGGGACCCTGGACCTGTGAAGCAACAGTGCTACCCACTGCGCTACCGTGCTGCCCAATTGAGAGTCTGGTTTCAGCAGTTCTATGTTTACAAGAGTTTTTTTAAAAATCAGATTTGGAGGAATGGTTAAAAAGTAACTTGAACTTTGAATGACTTATCTTTAAACAAACCATGCATTGCTTTAATTGATTTGTACTAGAGGAAACCTTTATTTTCTTACTTGACAGGAAATGTATTAGCATTAGCAAGGACAGCACGGTAGCATTGTGGATAGAACAATTGCTTCACAGCTCCAGGGTCCCAGGTTCGATTCCTGCTTGGGTCACTGTCTGTGCGGAGTCTGCACATCCTCCCCGTGTGTGCGTGGGTTTCTTCCGGGTGCTCCGGTTTCCTCCCACAGTCCAAAGATATGCAGGTTAGGTGGATTGGCCATGATAAATTGCCCCTAGTGTCCAAAATTGCCCTCAGTGTTGGGTGGGGTTACTGGGTTATGGGGATAGGGTGGAAGGTGTTGACCTTGGGTAGGGTGCTCTTTCCAGGAGCCGGTGCAGACTCGATGGGCTGAATGGCCTCCTTCTGCACTGTAAATTCTATGTTCTTAATGGTTTTGGCATTTGTAGGAATGAGGTGGAGTATGGTATTATGGGCCAGGGTTTAGAGGACACCAATCTGCATCATGGAGTTCAACTGACCCACAACTTTTAATAGATTGTGGTTATGGGGAGCACACGGGCCTACCTTACAGGTGTAGTGCAACAGAGTTAAAGTACTTTTAAATTAAAACAATGTTTATTTATGAAACCAGTTAACACTTAATAAACTCACAGTAAATGTCTTAACAACTATCAACACCAATAAATCCCCCAAAGAATACAGTACTCTATAAGTAACTCTTAATCTTTCCTTGCAACATCCATAAGACAAAAAAGAACCCTTTTTACATAAAGACATCAGTTTTAACTTCTCTACTGAGAGCAGTTACCACTTTGAAATCACCAAATGAACATTGTTTCGCTTGCAGAGATTCATCAATTACTAGGGGGCATAGGTTTAAGGTGCAAGGGGCAAGGTATAGAGTAGATGCACGAGGCAAGTTTTTTACACAGAGGGTAGTGGGTGCCTGGAACTCACTGCCGGAGGAGGTGGTCGAAGCACGGACGATAGTGACATTTATGGGGCATCTTGACAAATACATGAATAGGATGGGAATAGAGGGATACGAACCCAGGAAGTGTAGAAGATTGTAGTTTAGTCCGGCAGCATGGTCGGCACGGGCTTGGAGGGCCGAAGGGCCTGTTCCTGTGCTTTACTTTTCTTTGTTCTTTGTTCTTTGTACACATTCGGCTGTGACTGCAGCTTCTCCAAATCTAAAACAAAACTAAACACACCCTGCAGCAGACAGCCCAAAGCGAAAGTAAAAGCAGACAGACAGCCCAGCTCCACCCCGACTCTGACATCACTGATAAACACCCACTTCTTAAAGGTACATCCACTGCAGCTATTTTATAAACACACATTTCTTAAAGGTACTCTCACATGACAATGTTCATGTGAATGTTTGCAATAGTTGTAGTATTGACAAGAGGGTATGACTTTGTGACTGTTCTGTATCTAAAGGAAATGTGTGAATTGTTCACGATGAAATGTAAACTCTGGAGGCCCAGGGAAACAGATGGCACTGCCAGGCTGGTATGGGCACTGCCAGGGTACCGGGCTGTAATTTTGCCCATGCCGGGGATTGGGCCATGGGATACCTTGCCCATGTGAGGTGGGGTGTGGGGGAGCCCAAGGACGCTCTTATAGGTGCGTTGGGGCATTGGAGGTGTCCGGGGGTCGGGTCACGGGGTCGGGAAATCGGGCCACCATTTAGAAATGACATCCCGATCTCATCCTGCACTGAGGAGCTCCAGCTCGTCCGAACTCCTTAGTGCACAAAATGAAGCTGAAGTGTGGCCTGGGGTGGGGGGGGGGGGGGGGGGGGGGGGGGTGGGGGCATTCCCTACTAGGGCCTGAAATACCAACAGAATGCCGTTAGATAACGGGGTTGTTCCTGGTGCTTCAAGCATCGGGAATGACACCGCTAATCCCACCCAGAACGGACACAGATATTTTTCGGGTAGATCACACCCAAAAGGTTTCTGTAATGAGCACACACTGAAGTTGCTATCATACATTATTGAGCAGAAAATGCGGTCGGAGCCATGAGAAACTGGTATTTATTTTGACAACAAAAAATACCTTTTAAAGTTGACCAATGCCAATGTCCTTGGCTTTAATTAAGTATGAAATTTTAAATGATGATAGCTCCAATTAGGCCGGTGTCCTCTATGCCGAGCTGCGTGTGCACTTGCTTGTTAGTGTTGCCAGTGTCGATGAAGAACTTGATATTTAGGTGGGATAGACAGCTGAGAAAAGAAAGCCGCAAATTGTAGTTTGGCCTTCAGAAATTAACATCACTCATTTTCTTCTTTAAAACTGATATATTCACCTCAACTAATACACGTGTGGGAGTAATATAGAGCGTGAATAAAAATGTGCACCTTTTATTGAGGTGTACCATTCCAGGATCAGATAACAGCCTGGCCTCTGTCGTCAGCTTTCAAGCACAGCATCTAAAATCCCTGGAGTCTCATTTGTCATTCAGTGTTGTGGACTTCCTCCACCTCCGAGATTAACAAAACCTCCACCCCAAGGCGAGAAATTATTACCATAACATTCGGTTGTCTTATCTATTCTGAAATAGGATATTTTAGTTCACCTCTCCCCATCCCTCCAAAAAGACAACTTTACTGAAGTTGCTCTCGTGAGAATTTCACTTTGAAGCACAATTTACCTGCCGGATTAAACTTGTGCTCAGTGGAACGATCTTTATTAGGATCATTAGCAAATATTTGTGTATTTAAAGGTGCAATTGGGCTACACTTTTGAATCAATGCAAAGTGGTGAAGACCAAAGTGGCAGCAAAACACTGAATTGAGTTCTGATTGATTTCACTGAGCTTACTTTAAGGGTGTGGAGGTAGGGACTGGGAGCTTGGCGCTGTGAAGTTGATCTCTGCTGCAATTTAAAGCTAGACTGGGAAACGTCCTTAGGTGCTCTGTTGGATATCATGGGCGTATCCCATTCTGCAGATCTTTCAAACGTTTTGACAAAATAGGTTCAACTGTGCTTTCAAAATGTTAAAATATTTATCAGCTAGGGAAATGTCATCTGCTGGGCAGTGTACAGTTCTCAGTAGAATATTATTATCTGCTGTGTGTCTTATTCTGCAGCTGGGTGGGGAAGGACGGATATTATGGTGAATTTCTTCCCATTATAATTGTATTGCAGGAAGCATTTGTAACAATTCTACAATTAGGTCATTTATCAGAAGTAGGCGAGCCTTGAAGAAATAGACATTAAAGGCAGCATTGCTGTGTGCAATGAGTGTATCGCCTTTGAAACTATTAATTAGAGCTGTGAAGCTACATTTGTTCTTCTCTTTTTTCCTCCAAATTAGCTGCCAGTCATACAATTGATTTATTTCTCACAGCGTCGTTGTCGTGTACATGTTGATGCTTTGTAACATATCCCTGGAATCAAACACACGCGTTGCAGTTTTTGAGTGGGCTATTTGCCTACTTGGCCCAATTGCACCACAGAATGCAATATCTAATCTGCAGACAGAAATGGATGAACTGCAGTGAAAATCAATGAGCTGTGCCGAGTTGTGAGCAATGACTTATGT
Organism: Scyliorhinus canicula; assembly: GCF_902713615.1. Lineage (NCBI taxonomy): Eukaryota > Metazoa > Chordata > Chondrichthyes > Carcharhiniformes > Scyliorhinidae > Scyliorhinus > Scyliorhinus canicula. Next base: position 22,424,050 of record NC_052154.1, read on the forward strand.
GCATGAGCTGCAATGGAAAGAGGTGACATGTAGTAAAGAGAACAGGAAGGGAAACTGGTTGCGTCTAACCCGAACAACAAGTGGTGCCACACGGAAAAGTGTCACCTCACCATTGACCCACAAAGGCAAATTGAAGAAGTGTGGATGGTTCAGATATGCCAGAAGCGCATTCCCAAATTTTGGAAAATTAGAGTTGGGAGGACCAATTTTCCAAGTGTGATCCCTCACTTCTGATCTCCTCCAGAAATGCGCCAGATGCTGAACTGGCAGCTGATGGTTTTCATGTTCCCAGACCACACACACCAAAAAATAAAGAAGTGTATACTCTTGAATATGTTATCAGAACACTGGCATTTTCCAGACCCGAATTCATGCCCTACAGCTTTCTTGATGATATTTAAACTATCTAATGTTAGATATTGATTAAATTAGCCATTAATAATAATAATAATAATCTTTATTGTCACAAGTAGGCTTACATTAACACTGCATTTAAGTTACTGTGAACATCTCCTCATCGCCACACTCCGGTACCTGTTCGGGTACCCTGAGAGAGAATTCAGAATGTCCAATCTACCTAACAAGCACATCTTTTGGGTCTTGTGGGAGGAAACCGTGACACCCAGAGGAAACCTATGCAGCCAACTGTTAAACTCATAGATCTGGCAAAGTAGGCTACTTTTTTTAAACAATTCATCAAGGGGGTGTTGGCATCGCTGGCTGTACCAGCATTTATTGCCCATCCCTAAAAGTCAACTAACATTCTCACAGAATTAAAGAGAGAAGCACATTGCTGTGGGTCTGGAATCACATGCAGGCCAGACCTTATGGATGCCTAGTCACTCAACAATGTCAAAGATACTGGATCAGAATCATAAGGTATTTTAGTTTTTAAGACAGTGCAGAAAGATCGATTCATTCTGTGGTGCAATAGGGCTTGGTATTTCATAAACAGACTTCATTAAAACAAAAGAAAAACAATATTTAAGCTTTTAAATTTCAACCCTAACAACACAGATTACATGTAGTTTCTTAACCCTACCACATGATTTCCCCTTTAAACAGCACTTTAAAGGAACATGCAGTTCTCACTCCACTTACATGGGCAGGCAAAGGTGATACTTGCATTTACAAAGCAAATTTTCTGCTGTTTGTGAAATTCTTTCAGAACCGCTTTCAAATGCCTGTCTCTGGGACAGCTTTCCATGACCTCTTTCTGTGGCTTTTCAAATCCTTCATCCTCTCACCTGTTCAAACCCAAGATTCTTTATCTCTCTCTCTCTCTCTGAGCTCTCCACAGCCTCTCAAACAAATGTTCCCTCCTGGGGTGTCCAGGCTTAAATCCATTATCATTATCTCGGCTGTTGGATTTCCCACTCCTGTTTCCACAAAAGTACAGAGCCAGTCTATTGTCATGCAACTAACCTCCCATTTATGGACAATAGAGGCAATCATGAATGGTCAAACAAGAGTGCCCCAAATGACAAAGTATCTCCAATGAATCACCCTGGCTGAACAGGGGAATCCTGTGTATTCCCACTAAAGAGTTTAAGTCTGAATGGGACAAAGTAACTCAGGCCAGCTATGAATCTATCCCTCTGACTCCATGCTAGCAGTTTTTTCCTCAGTCTGTTAGCCCCTAAATTGCCTACTACATCTTCAATCCCATTTCTGGACCTATTTCCTAATATCTCCCTCTCGTAACAGTAAGGTGACAGATTTCCTTCTCTTAAGGAGATTAGTGAACCAGATGGGTTTTTGAAACTATCAGCAACGGATTTTCATGATCATCATTAGACTTTTAATTCCAGATTTCTATTGAATTTAAATTTCACTATCTGGAGTTGTGAGATTCAAACCTGGGCCCCCCAGAACAGTACCCTGGATTACTAGTCCACTGACAATACAGCGACATCACTAACTCCCCCTCCAATACAAGAAATGTAGAATGATCTGCACTAGCTGAACTATTGGGTAGATTCCACTTCAACATCGAGTGACTAAGTGACGTTAGGTGGCATTCTCAGTCCGTTCATGACAGCAGGATTCTCCTGTCCTGCTGCAGTGAATGGGAGATTTGGTTAAGCACCAAATTCTCTGTCCTTGCCAGCAGCGGTAGTGGGGTGACTCGCAACGGAGAATCCCGGCCATTATCTACACCCATTATCTGTGGAATGTTCTTATAATTATAGGCCTGGGCTGTGGCTGCCCAGGCAAGGTAATTAAACTGTAATAATCTTTAGTATTGTCTCAAGTAGGCTTACATTAACACTGCAACAAAGTTACTGTGACAATCCCCTAGTCGCTACACTCCACCGCATGTTTGGGTACATGGAGGGAGAATTCGGAATTCACCGAACAGCACAGGTGGGATTTTCCGAGCCCGCGCCAGGTTGGAGAATCACCGGGGATGCGAGAATCGGCACCAATTGCGCCCGCGTGGTCGCCATAGAGCTGATCGGGGGCCACTGAAAGAGATAACAGCAGCGATTCTCCGTGGGAGACCGGCCGAACTCCCGCCGAGTTCCGCCGGCGTGGTTCCAACCTGGTACTACCCGGCGGGAGGTCGGACCCGCGGCCGCAGGGGACGTCCAGATGGGGGGCAGGGGGATTCCAATTGGTGGGCACCCGTGATCTGGAGGGGGCCGACCTACATCCGTGCAGGTCCACTGTTAGGTATCTGACGTGTTGCTCCGCGCCGGCGCGGAGACGGCAACCATGCGCATGCGCCGGCATGGAGACAGCCATCACGCGCATGCGCAGACCCACGCTGGACATTCGGCGGTGGAGCAGCGCGCAGCACTCCGGCACCTGAAGACCGGTAAATTTCTGGGCCAAGAGGCCCGTTGACGTCACCGAACATCACTCCGGTGTTTACGCCGACGTGAACACTTGGCCGGGATTTCAGAGAATCCCGGCCCGCGTCTTTCAGGACTTGTGGGAGGAAACTGGATCACCCGGACGAAACCCACACAGACACAGGGAAAATGTGCAGACTCCGCACAGATAGTGACAGAACATCTAAAGTACAATTGAAGTTGTCATATTTTGAATACGGTTTTAGCATATAAAGAAGTGGTAGTTTTGCAATATTTCTAATCTCTCCGTCTTCCATTTGAAGTTTCAGCATCATTCCTATATATCTGTTTATATGCTGAAAAGAATGAGGGTGTTTTTGCATAATAGTTAAGCAAATTGCTGCTGAATAGCTTACCGTTATGTATGAATCTATTTTACTCATGTCCTTCCCTTGAATCGACCAGACGTTTTTTTTTAATGATCAGTGTTTCACAACCTTTTCTTACACAGTGGGTAACTCCCTGTAGACCAACTTTCTGAGAACTAATTTGTTTACTGGGATGTCACATACTGAACAAATAGATGAAATTACATTAGCAATTAACAAGGGAAGTTCTCCACTGAAAATTTACTCATCTGGAATTTCAAGTATATATGTGTAATGATGTCCTAAATCGTACATTAGAGAGAGATTTTTTGAATCCTCCAAAGACTGTAGGCTTTTGACTTCTCACTAAAAGAGGCCATTGAAAAGTCTTAAACTGCCCAGACATAACTATCTGGCCAGTGAAGGTTCATTCTGGTGCAATAATTAACACCGAACGTGGGCGGCACGGTGACGCAGTGGTCAGTACTGCCGCCTAAGGCACTGAGGACCAGAGGTCGATCCCAGTCCTGGGTCACTGTTCGTGTGGAGTTTGCACATTCTCCCCATGTCAATGTGGGTTTCACCCCCACAAACATTCTAATTTTTAAAGCACAGAAGCAGACTGTTCGCCCCATCACTCAGGTTCCTGCCAAGGGTCAATCTCTGCTTTTCAATTCCATTCAGCCACTCGAGGTTGTGCTTCTTCACATTCCAACTCCTGAACGCTGGACGCCAACCGCCACTGCGCGCGGCAGAACTACAACTCCCATCAGGCACTGCAGGCTGGCTCTCCCCTGATTCTATACTGCCGCTCATCAGTGCGCAGGCACTGGGGACACATGCAGCATGGGAAATGTAGCATTTACATTTTCGGGCTTTGTCAGGCTGTCAAGGTGTTTTATTTCACCCCTCTCTCACTTTCTCTCTCCGTTCTCTATCCCCTACCCCAGTGTTCTTCAAACTTTTTTTCTGGGGACACATTTTTACCAACCGGCCAACCTTCAGGACCCAACCCGGCCGACCTTCACGACCCGCGCCGGCCGACCTTCGGGGCCCCATGCCGGCCGACCTTCGCGACCCACCATTTTCTCTTACCTTGTTTGCTGCTGACAGAAATGGAGGAAATGGTTTTGGGTCCCTTTGGCCCTCGTACAAGCTTCTCCAATCGAACCTGTTGGATGAATGTGAAGCCTTCCGGTGTCGGAAAGTATGGAGTCTGCATCTGTCCAAAGTTCTGAATTTTTTCCCGGTAAAATTTTAGCAAATAAAACTCCCCCCCCCCCCGAACTTGTAAAAAAAAAATGAATAAAATATGTGGAAAAACATTTTTTAATGAATAAAATAAATGAATAAAACCTCCCGAACTTGTAAACCAAAAAGCTGCGGCCGTTTAAAAAAAAGCGGCTGCACTGCACATGCATAGTTTTGCGCATGCGCGCCGAGGATCTGGCACGCATGCGCAGTGCGGCTGCAGTTTTTTTACATGGTCGCGGTCATTTTGAAGGCTGCTCGCAGTCGGCGTTTTTAACAGCCGGCTGATGTGGCTGTTGCGCACAGATTTGCGCGATCGGGAGAGCCGCGACAGACGGCTCCGCGACCCTCCCGACATCCACCCGCGGGTCGCGCCCCCGAGTTTGACAATGCCTGCCCTACCCCAACCCATTCTCCCCAGGGCACTCAGGTTTGAGAGTCTAATCTCACCTTGCAGGTTAGGTGGATTGGCTTCTTTTGAGGTCCACCAACAAAACAGAAGAAAGGAAACAAACTGAGGGACAAAGCAAAAAAGGGCCGCTCCTGAACGGAGCACTGCCCGAACATAACAAAGATCAATGGAAACTTAAAAACATTAAATAAGATGCAATTAAAGGGGTTAATAAAGCACCCCAACCCCTGCAGTGCCCACCTGGCACAGAAGCCTCAATGGTGCCCGTGGACACCCCATGCTCCCTTTCCAGGGACACCGGGTTGTGAATGTAGCCGTGGAAGAGGGGCTGGCAGTCTGGCAGGACGACGCCCCCGGACGCCCGTTGCCTGGATTGATAAATGGCATGCTTCAACAGGCCCAGAAGCAGGTTCACAATGAGGTCCTCAGCCTTCCCCGCCCGGTCCGCACCGGGTGCCCGTCGATTAGGAGCGTGGGGCTGAAGTGCAAACAAAATCCCAGCAAAATATTGGTTGGAAGACTAAAATGGGAGTGCAGCCTAAAACATGTAACATAGACACAAGTTGAAATAGAGGCAAAAATATTTCAAACCATCTTCAAACTTGCCAGATGATTGATCAATAGCTTGATGGGCAATGATGTCATCTGCTATTGCCCTAATTGGGTAAAGGAGTATATTAACTCTCTCTGCCTCTGTTTTTTTATTGAGATGTTCAGCAATGCTGTGTCTGGTCTGGGCCATTGGTGAATCCTCATGGAACAGAAGTGTGGAAGTGTCATCCATTTTGGATGATTTAAAATATTGTTGGTACAGCTTTAAGAGATTACGGGCTTCCAAGGTGGCGTCATCAGTTATTGCTGAGCAAAGCATCTTCTGTACTTGATGGTATGAAATGAAATGAAATGAAAATATTTGGTGGGCTTTTCAAAAATGGTAGCAGCAAGCTTCAGCCCGAAGGGAGAAGGGAGCGCAATGAAGACTCAATGATTGGCTGATGTCAACCTAAATCATTCAGTCATGTTGAGTTATGAGCTGGGATACTTGGGAAGGAACCATGGACTTTCTGTTTCCGAACTTGGACCATTGCGAGGTACCGGGATTGGACAAAATGAAATATGATTTTTTTTTACTGCCACACTCGGGAGCTACGTGTTGAGACTCAGAGTTTAGTGATAGATTGCCTTCAAATGGCACTTTTGACTGTACAACTTAAGTGGGGTTTCTCAGGCTAGTTGGTCTGGAATTTAAAAATTATATCTCACCCTTGCAGGCAGCGAGTTCGATTTGCTAAAGCTGCACCTCCAAGGAATTGGCAATGCAGTCTTCTGTGTGAGTAAAACACTCATACTTTCCCCCTCCTGTCTCACACACATTCTCCCACCTTTATCTCACTCTTCCCCCTTTCTCTCTCTTCCTCTGGTTCTGCTAGGCTTGTTCTTGCACCCACAGGCTCACTCTCACTCTGGCTCCTCTGGGCCGCATTCTTATTCCGGGTCCAGAGGCCCTGCTCTCGATATCCAGGACCAGCTTTTGCTATGGACCCGAAGGCCCCACTTTCACTCCCCTGGACCCGCTCTTTCTCTGGGTCCTCTGGGCCCCGTTATTGCTCCATTACCTGCGCATCCTCCCCTGGGTCCCTATCTTCCCTAGGCCTCACTCTTGGTATGACTTCCTAAATGCTGCTCTGCCAAGGCCCCAATATTTTCCAGTCCTGCTCTCCCCCTGGCCCTACTCTTCCTCCAAACATGTTCTTCCCCACCCCTTTCTCCCCCTGGCTCCACTCTCCCCCGATATCTCTTTCGCTCCAACCCCATTCTCCCTCCAGGCCTCCCACCCACAGAAGCAAGCTAGCTTTCACTAAAAGTTATGGTGACCCAGTCACATCTCATAGGTATTGAAAATGATAACTCTGCATTTATTTCAAATTGTGTATAGTTGCTATTCATCGCAGAGATAACAAATGCAAGTGGAACATTGGAAACAATCTTATCCCCTTAGTCCGTTTTGGAATGGAGGGGCAATTTCAGCTTGGGAACTTGGCCAATAAATTTATGCTGATTATGGTTGCTCAAAGTATACCACTTCTGGATTCCCTGGATTCCCTGACCGTGGTAAGTGAAAACCGCAAAGTAGGTAGTCAAATGCATTATTTAAAAGAAGGAACACCTTTATGTAAATAAATAACAAAATATAACAATGACAGTAACTCGGCAGAACTGTAATAACAGCAATAACCATGAAAACAGGTGCTCCAGTAAAACAGGTCTTGCTTAACTATACAACAGTTTGTCAGGAGCCTTGCGGTTGCATTGTGATCTACGCAATACCTAGTGAATCTTATTATGGTTGATCTGGAATCATAGGTGAAGAGGTAGATTGAGAACCTGAATATAAATGTTCCTCTTCCACTCCAACAGCAGAGTCAACTGGCAAACCTGGAAACACAGGAACAACTTCTTGCTAAATGCCCACAGCAGCATTACTTTCTGCCATGTTATCTGTAACCATTGCTGACTCTGAAGCATTTTCTGACTCTGAGTCATAATGTAAATGAATTTGGCCCTGGTGCCTGCGAACAACTGTTCTGTGTTGCCGTCTCATGACCCAGGATACTGGACCACTTTAGTTGTTGGACACTATTCCCGGTAACCAACTCTGGTTACTCCCAAAGTTCCTTATATAGACATGACCATCCAGTTTGAACTGCCTCTCTTTGGCGTGGTAGTCATGACCCTCCTTCTGCTTCTCTTGTCCTCCTGCTCACTTTTGCTCTGAGGTCTGATTGAAGTAGATCCAGAAGAGACTTCAGCCTTCGACCTAACAACAATGCTGTGTTGAAGCCTGGAAACAGGGAAGCGCAGCTTAAGGTGAATGCAGATGAATAACTTACCAAAAGGTTGGCCATCGCCCATCAAACTGTGATAACATGGTCTGAAAGAGTAAGTGCTTTCTAATCATAGAATCATAGAATTTATAGTGCAGAAGAAGGCCATTTGGTCCATCAAGTCTGCACCAGCTCTTGGAAAGACCACCCTACTTAAGCGCCCTTCTCCATCCTATTCCAGTAACCCCAGCTACTGCACATATTTCGACTGTGGGAGGAAACCGGTGCACCCAGAGGAAACCCACACAGACACGCAGACTCCGGACAGACAGTGACCCAAGCCGTAAATCGAACCTGAGACCCGAGAGCTATGAAGCAACTGTGCTAACCACTGTGCTACCATGCTGCCCTTGAACAACAGTCTCTAACTGAACCATGGCTGGAGATCTTCAGTGTAACTGATCAAAGGCTTCACAGCCTTCAGTTCTGCTGAAGAAGCTCTTCTTGCTTTATACACACCTCAGTCACCCTGGGGAGGTGCCAACACAATGTGGAAGCCATGAAGAAAAGATTTCATGGTTAAAAAGGTGGTTCCAGACTGGACCTGGGTCTCGTCCCAATAAAACACTGAAGGGTAGGGAATGATGTCGGATTGGAATCAGGGAATCAGTTGAAATTTCAGGGCCTTTACATGCATTGGATCCCGTGTCTACTTAGCTGGAAAATGCTGCCCAATCTCTGGACCCATTACCAGTCCATTACACCAGATTCAACGTATTTTCACTGCCCCCGAGGATGTTGTAGAATGTAGCAACTGGTGCAGGCTGGCCAGCAAATACAATCCACCAGAAGAACATTTATTCCTGTACTGTAACAGGTTGCAAATCATTATACTCCTGGTAACAGCACCTTTCTATCTCTTGCACTTCAGCTAACCTGGAGCTTGTCTATACATTCTGCATGTAATCCCCTTGAAATTCTATAAATCCTATCACTGTTCCCATTGATGGCAAGGTCACAAAGCTGAGGACGCCAATTTAAGGTGATTGGTATAAAAAAACAATTGCACTCGGAACAAAAGCATTTTTACACAGCAGGTGGTTAGGATCTAGAATGCATTGCCTGAGATACAATAGGAGCTTTAAAAAGGTAATTGGATCAGCAGCTGACTGAGGAGAGATTGCCTTCCTGCAAGGAAAGTTGGCGGGGGAAGGAGATGGGGAACTGGGCAGGGGGAGAGGTGAACTAGAATCAGCTGAGGTGCTCTTTTTTTATTACTTCATGGGACAGCGTCACTGGCTAGGCCCATATTTATTGCCCATATTTATTGGCCTTGAGAAGATGGTGATGAGCTGCCTTCTTTTTTTTAAACATATTTAGAGTACCCAATTATTTTTTCCCCAATTAAGGGGCAATTTAGTGTGGCCAATCCACCTAACCTGCACATCTTTGGGTTGTGGGGGTAAAGCCCACGCAGACATGGGGAAAATGTGCAAACTCCACACGGACTTAGACCCAGGGCCGGTATTCAAACCCGGGTCCTCAGTGCCGCAGTCCCAGTGCTAACCACTGCACCACATGCTGCCCCAGAGTTGCCTTCTTTAACCGCAGCAGTCCAATTACAACCCACAGCGCTGTTAGGGATGGAGTTCTGTGATTTTTGATCCAGCAACAGTGAAGGAAGATGATATATATCCAAGTCAGGGTAGTGAGTCACTTAGAGGGGAGCTTCCAGGTGGCGGTGTTCCCATATAGTTGCTGCCCTTGTCCTTCTAGATGGTAGTGATCATGGGTTAGGAAGCAGACTCCATGACTTCTCGCAATGCATCTCGTAAATGGTACACATGGTTGCTACTATGCATCGGTGATGAAGGGAGTGAATGTTTGAGGAAAGGGTGACAATCAAGCGGGCTGTTTTGTCCTTGATGGTGTCGAGCTTCTTGAGTGTTGGTGGAGCTGCGCTCATCCAGGCAAGTGGAGAGCATTCCATCACGCTCCTGAGGGACAGGCTTTGGGGAGTCAGGAGGTGAGTTACTTGCTGCAGGATCATAACATACGAACATAAGAACTAGGAGCAGGAGTAGGCCATCTGGCCCCTCGAGCCTGCTCCGCCATTCAATGAGATCATGGCTGATCTTTTGTGGACTCAGCTCCACTTTCTAGCCTCAGCACTATAACCCTTAATCCCTTCATTATTCAAAAAACTATCTATCTCTATCATTTTTTTATAAATTTAGATTAGCCAATTATTTTTTTCCAATTAAGGGGCAATTTAGCGTGGCCAATCCACCTACTTTGCACATTTTTGGGTTGTGGGGGCGAAACCCACGCAGACACGGGGAGAACGTGCAAACTCCACACGGACAGTGACCCAGAGCCGGGATCGAACCTGGGACCTCAGCGCCGTGAGGCGGTTGTGCTAACCACTAGGCCACCGTGCTGCCTTCCTATCTCTATCTTAAAAACATTTAATGAAGGAGTCTCAACTGCTTCAATGGGCAAGGAATTCCATAGATTCACAACCCTTTGGGTGAAGAAGTTCCTCCTAACTCAGTCCTAAATCTACTTCTCCTTATTTTGAGGCTATGCCCCCTAGTTCTGCTTGGATCCATAACCTCTAACTTGCTCTTGTATCCACAGTATTTATATGACTAGTCCAGTTACATTTTTGGTCACTGGTAACCCCCAGGGTTAATAGTGGGCGGATTCAGGAACGGTAATGTCTTTTAATGTTATGGGGCAATGCTGAGAGATGGTGTGGAATCAACAGGCCGAATGGCCTCATTTTGCAATGTAACTACATGATTCCACAGGCGGAATCGTCCGAGGAGTGCCAATCACCATACGACAGCCACCCCGCTTTTCATTTTTTAACACAGCTCCAGTGTTCCATATTTCCCACCCAGACCTCTGAACCGGGCCTATTCTGACATATGGGCTGTGCCAGTCCTCCCTCATACTGCAGGGACAGTGGGGGAAGCCGGGCATGCTCCCCTTTAACAGTATTTGGCCTTCATTCGCAATCAGAGTGAAAAGCGTTAGTATATAAATGGGAGTGAGGTGGTTGGATAGGGTGGGTAGTATGGCAGGATGGGTTGTGTGGCACGGTGGGTAAGAAAGCAGGGTAGAGAGGCTGGGTGGGATTCCAGGTGGCTTGGGCAGCAGGGAGGGTAGGGTGATGCGGTTGACTCAGGTTGGGTTTGGGATGGGCCTGAGGTTCAAGGGGAGTCAGAGGATCAGGGATAGGAGTCGGGGAAGTTGAGGGAAATTCAGGCAGGCAGGGGTGGGATGCAGAAGGCGGGTGTGGGAATGGAGGGTTGTGGGGAGTCAGAGAGTCAGACAGGAGTTAGAGCATCGGTGGTGACGCAGAATGTTATGGGAGTGTCAGAGGATTTGGAGGTTGGGGGGGTGGTGGTGGGGGGGGGGGGGGGGGAGGGGGGGGGTGAGTGTTGGAGAGCTAACAATCCAGGTAGGTAAGTAGGAACCATCAAGCCCTTCAACTCTAACTCAAGGTTGGAGACTGTTCCGGAGGTTCTGAATGCAGTGGAATTACCCATCGGAATTCCAAACTTCCCGGGCAATTCCCACAAGATCTGTGTGTTGGACTTTTAAGGGGCCCTGCAGGTGATCTTGGGGTTGGGGGGGGGGGGGGGTGAGGTATGCTTGGGGGAGGACCATTTTAGTATTGGATTTCTTGGCCTATGGTTCTCAGTTTATGCTGAAATGGCTGACCGCTATTTTCGGCCTAAACTCTTTCGCAGGCTGGTAGTCTTTTACTCCCTATTTTCCCACATCCCTCACCTGTAACTATTGGAGCTGGGCATCCAAGGCTTCTGCAGTAAATGTGGGAATTGTCCCCACATTCCTATTTGTACATGAGCATAAGTAAATTAATTAGTTGCCTCAGGCTGTCTAAATCTGTTTTACTGTATGATAATTACTCCCACCTGACAGAGAAGATGGAGTGGGAACTCACTTAAATTCTCGTAAGCAATTTGCTGCAATGAAGAGTAATTTTCAGAAGTCTGTAAAAATTCGCATCACAAGGGATATGGTTCACTTACGGGAAATATCTCCCGTTTTGCGTTCAACACCTGCAGGACCGAGATTGACCCCACTATCAAACGGGGCTGTTTTTTTTTCTGGCCTTGTCGAGGTACGTCCGCCGAGGTCGTTCTTATCTTCATTTCCTGCGCAGATGAACGCAGCTTTAAAAATTGGGGCGGCATTTAAAAATGGCGCCCCAATCTCAAGTACAGGAAGAGATTAGGACGCTATTTTTAAATGCCGCCCCAATCTCTCAACTCCACCCCCCAACCCACAGTGGCATCCGGACACCCCCAAAATATCCCAGCCTACTTGTTAGGGGGGTCCTTGAGACCCCCTCATCCCACCTTATAAGGGCAGGACACCCTCAGGCCTGATCGCTGGCATGGGGAACCTGCCAGCATGTCATCTGCACCCTAGCAGTGCCCATGGCAGCCTGGCAGTGCCACCCAGGAACACTGGCAATACCCAGGTGGCAGCGGCAGTGCCAGTTACCACCCTGCCCAAAGCTCAACCATCCAGGGGCCTACGATGGTCTAGGAGGACCCCCCCCCCCAGGTGCCATTATGCCTGGTCTACTTTTGTGTGGACCCTTGCTAAATGGCGCCACGGCGAGCTCTTGAAGCCGCGTGTTCGATCCCGGGCCTCAGGAGGTTCCGGCTTAGGCATATTTAAATGAGGCTAACTAAAATATGCAAATCCACATGCCACCCAGTGAGGACGAGGTCCAGATCGCAATGTCTCACAAGATCCCGTTAGTTTTTACGCAGCCTGCCGAGCATCGCAAATCAGGCGAGAGTCCTTCTACGAGATTTAATGGCCTCGTTACGACCCGAGTCAGGCGCGATGAGGCGGTACGATCGCGCCCATCGTGACTGAAAGAAATGTATTTAAAAAACAGGATTTTGAATCATGTCTGTAATTAAGAGATGTAGCAAAATGTTTTCTAAATGCCTGTCCATTCTGCATGACCACAATCTGAAGACTGGCAACCAGAAAATAAAGAAGACCTAATGGTATTTTGCTTATTCCAGGTCATTTGTGCATGCCTTTCTTCCTGCACCTTTAATACAGAGGCATCTTTTTCTTTATCCTTTCATGGGATGTGGGCATCGCTGGCAAGGCCAACATTTGTTGCCCCATCCCTGATCTACAGTTAAGAGTCAACCATCTTACTGTACACCTCATGGAGGCCAGATCGAGCAAGGAGGGCAGACTCGATTTGTTACAGCGCAGAAGGAGGCCGTTTGGCCCATCATGACTGCACTGGCCCTCTGAATGAGCAACTCACCGCCTTCTTCCTGTCAGTCTTCAGATAACTTCATTTTGGATGCCAGGACTGAAGCTGCCTCCACCACACTCTCAGGCAGTGCATTGGGCAGCACGGTAGCATTGTGGATAGCACAATCGCTTCACAGCTCCAGGGTCCCAGGTTCGATTCCGGCTTGGGTCACTGTCTGTGCGGAGTCTGCACATCCTCCCCGTGTGTGCGTGGGTTTCCTCCGGGTGCTCCGGTTTCCTCCCACAGTCCAAATATGTGCAGGTTAGGTGGATTGGCCATGATAAATTGCCCTTAGTGTCCAAAATTGCCCTTAGTGTTGGGTGGGGTTACTGGGTTATGGGGATAGGGTGGAGTTGTTGACCTTGGGTAGGGTGCTCTTTCCAAGAGCCGGTGCAGACTCGATGGGCTGAATGGCCTCCTTCTGCACTGTAAATTCTATGATTCTATGATTCCAAACCCTCACCACTTGCTGGATGAAAAAGCTTTTCCCCACATCACTTTTGCTTCCATTGTCAATTACTTTAAGTCTGTGCCCTCTCATTCTCGATCCTTTCAAAAGTAGGAACAGTTTCTCCCTATCTGCTCTGTTCAGACCCAGCATGATTTTGAACACCTCGACCAAATCTCCTCTCCTCCAGTGAAAGGAGTCCCAACGTCTCCAATCAATCTTCACAGCCAAAGTTCCTCATCCCTGGAATCATTCACATGGACCTTTTCTGCACTGTCTCCAATGTCTTCACACCTTTCTTAAAATCGGGTGCCCAGTAGGGGACGCAATACTCCAACTGAGGCCAAACTAGTGTCTTATACAATTTCAACAGAACTTTCTTTCTATTGCACTCTATGCACTATTAATATAACCCAAGATATTGTATGCTTTACCTGTCCTGTCATTTTAAATGACTCACACACACCTGGCTGGTTGAGCACACTGGGCTAAATCGCTGGCTTTTAAAGCAGACCAAGGCAGGCCAGCAACACGGTTCAATTCCCGTATCAGCCTCCCCGAACAGGCGCCGGAATGTGGCGACTAGGGGCTTTTCACAGTAACTTCATTGAAGCCTACTCGCGACAATAAGCGATTTTCATTTAATTTCCTCTCCGTCTATGCCTGCACCACTTCAGCCCGTCTGTGTCTGCACCACTTCAGAGTTGTATCCTTTCTTTTATATCAGAATAATGACTAAGTGTCTATTTGGGGGAGTATAGCAGGGTGTATTGCATCAGCGATGTTGGCGAGATTGCGGCCCATATTCAACCGCACTTAATCCCAAAAATGAACTCCCACGTGAATCTTGCACTTTCTAGCTCCCTCGCCGTCTGATTCGCGTGACTCGTACCTCAGCTGCTCACCGCTAACAAGGGGCAGCTGCTTTGAAACGCTCCCTCACCACTCACTTCCAGTCAACCAATGAGGGTGGCAGCGTGCAGACCTGCTCCTCACTTTGGGGAGCCGACCTGACCAGGCTTCTCGATGCCATCGATGAAGGGCGGGCACACTGTTCCTCCGAGGGGGGTCAGAGAACCAGCAGCAGGGCTAGCTGCAGTGAGTGCAGGCAGCCTGACCAGGAGGACCGCTGTCTAATGTCAAAAGAAGATGAATGGCCTCTAACGAGCTGCAAAGGTAAGTGACCACTTCACGCCTGGCATCAGTTCTGCACGCCACCCCTCAAATTCCTAGAACCCACACTATCCACTGGCTGACACCTCGCACCCTTCCAACATCCGATATTCAAGCTTGTTCCTCACAATCTCCTGGCACCCACCAGAACCCTTTCATGTACGATGCCCAAATGTGCCAGCTGTTATAAACCCCCTTGATCCATCATGCGGCAAAATGTCCTTTCTTTGTGCCCACAGGAGAAGATAGCTTATAATAAAAAGGAAACAGCGAAGACAGGGGAAGTAGACCCAGAGATCCGAGTCCTCATCTACTGTGAGGAACAGGCCCTGGAGATCATGGGGCTGTCCGAGGAGACAGCAGTAACTGATAGCGAAGTTGGCCTGCACCAGAGATGTGAGGATCTAATGCTCCTTCACCCAGAAGACCTGTCTCAAGTAAGTTGTAGATGTCCCACAAAATTAACTTTTCCCTTTTAACATTTCTATTGACTTACAGGATCTCCATCTAGTGCTTTGACAAAGAGTCACCGGACTTGAAACATTAGCTCTTTTCTCTCCCTACAGATGCTGCCAGACCTGCTGAGATTTTCCAGCATTTTCTCTTTCGTTCCATCTAGTGAGGCTGGGCCATCCGGAGACATGCAGCCCCCCCTTCCCCCCAACCCCACCACCCAAAAAACACCTGGGATAAGAGCTCCATAGATAACACCAGCAATGCATCACAACTATCACTCGCTGGGCGACATTAATAGACAGACTTCAGGGGCACAATCTGGGGCGAACCATACAGCTGCTGATGCACATGGAGGAGGCAGGGACATCCAGGAGAGACAACAGTCAGAGATCTGTTGGATCCCAGGACGCAATGTGGACACAGCCTGATGTTGTGCCTCTGGACAAGGTTCTCGCAGAGCTGGTGCAGATGATAGGCCAGAGAAGTGAGATTCAGGAGGGGTGTCAGGAAATTGGAGGAGTCCCAGAGCCTTCAGGCCCAGGAGACAGTGCCGGCAATGCCTGGCATCCAGGCCAACACTGCTGGGGCGGCGTACGCATGGAAAACCTGGAGCACGACGTCCATGCCTTGAGTGGTGGTGTCCAAGCCATGGCTCAGTCTGTGATGACCATGGCTGAGGGCCTTGACATCATGTCCTAGTTGATGAAGTCATGTCCCAGACACAGGTGGGCTTTGCCAAGGCACTCCAGAGTGTGGCTGATGCACTATAAATTACTACAACGACAAGAGTAGTGAATAATCAAGGCTTTATTGAGCAAAGATCTGTGACCTCCTGTAGCTGCTACCAGAATGGGAGCAGCTCCGGTAAGCACACACATTTATACGCCGCCTACTGGGCGGAGCCAGCAGGCAGGAATTTACCCATGTACCTCTAGTACAGGAGTCCTACCGTACTACATCTAATATACATCTAATACAATTAGTGGTGACTACCACAGTGGCCCAGTCACTGAGGACCATTGGTGAAGACGTCGGCAATATGGTGCAGACACTGGGGAACCTCCAGGACTGGCAGAGCCAGGGAACTCAGAGGCTTTTGGAGCTCACTCCAGTTGTCCTTCCATCCCATAGAGTCACCCAGGGTCCTATTGGCACCCTCAGGGAGCAGGAAGCGCTGGAGCCCAACCAAGGAGACTACAGCAGTCTCCAGCTCTTCTAAGTGCCCCCCTTCTGACACCGGACATCTCAATGGCACCGGGCAGAACAGGGTGGCACGGCAATGCCTGTGGCGCCGATAAGAGTGAGGAGCACTGAGTAGGCACTGGTGAGGTCACTATCTGTAGCTGAGGGATATTGAAATTTCCCTGCCTGAAGCCTCTTTCACGTTAATCTTCACAGCCTGCACCCCCACTCCCCTCTCTCCCCCTGCTCTAGAGCGAGTAATCTTTCCTCACCGTCTTACAACATTCAAATAAAATATTGGGGTTTCTGTCCAGTATCTTAGCCACAGTGTCTCCTCTGGGATTGTAATACTTCCTTGCTTTGAGGGACTGCTAAAGAGAGTGAATTGTTGCTCACTACTGTTTGTTTTCATTAAATAATGCTTTTTCCTCCCTTTTGTTTTCTGAGCTGATGTTGCACGTATATCTTCATGACTTCCGAAAACTTTAAAATAACTACTTTACTGCTGTTGTGCCTGGATTATGTCAGCACAACGCTTTGAAGAACAGCAGTCAGGAAAGGTTGCACACATCCCCACCTACTATTCCAATGGGAAGGAGAATTGAGGAAGGTGTATGATCTGTTTCCAATCTTCTTGACACTTATTTTGTACCCTTACTGAAGTTGACTTTCATCTATAATCACGGTTTTGATAAGAAGCTTGAGACTTCTGAGTTTTTGCCATTACAATTGGTTACAAATTGCTGTGTGGCATCAGAACCGCGCTGGAAATGCAGCCTTGAAATTCAACAGATCGCAATCCTGACAACTGTATCAAGATTGTTGCTTTTGTGATGACTAGATTAATGTGCTGGGTCGAAAGTGTTATGGTCTCCATAGAGACTGATAACTTTTTAAAAAAAATTAAACTTCCAGTTACTAGCTGAAAGAATGACTTGAAAAAAGGTCATGTATTAGAACTTTTACTGTAACAAATAACTGTAAACACTATTGATTGAACACTATTTTCGTTCTGTGGGAAATACTTGCTTTAAGTTACAGAGAGGAAGATTCCCATTTAATACTCATCACACATTGCATTCCACATGGAATTATAGCCTTTTTAGTAAACAGTCCACAGTTCTCCCAGCTTCTAAAGGGTTCCCATTTTCCATTTTGCACTGAGTAGTAACTTTGAGGAACCGTGTCCAGTTTCCTCAATTTTCAGAGACTTTCATAAATCCAGAGTAAGTGTGCTCTGATTACCCTTCTCCTGCCTAACCATGCCAGGACAATGCTCTTGGAATCCTTCAATGGCTGCAAGATGAGTCTCTTCGACTAGTGACCATCTCCCTTTTGCATTTGTTTGTGCTGGCTTGCAAAATCAAGTAATATTATCTCTCTGCTGCCACAGAAATCATCTGCAATACTCATTGGTTTGTAGGGAATTCTCTCCACTGACACGCCGTGGCTCTTCTTACTCACTGCGCCAAACTATGGCACTCCACACACCCAAGCTTCATTATGTGCGTGTGACCAACAGTCGAGGCATCCATTCCTCTTGTTGAAACAGCTACCCCCTGAGATAAACATTGCTGGATTGACAGCTCTGCCTCTCTGACCTCTGTGGGCAATTTCACAATGTTGATTTACACGAGGTTAAGTGACTTTAAAGGATTGTGGTTTCTGTTATTGATACTTTAAAGAGCTTTGATGAGTTACATTTTTATTGCCCTTTAGTGAAATGGGTTTTCTTTAACATAGTTAAAGTAATGAGTGAATGCCATTTTTAAAGCTGCTTATTAAAACTTCCTATATCATTGGTTCTATACAATGCATAGTCTGGCACAGGGAACATGATGGGGGGAGGGGGGTGGATGGAGAGCATAGGGTCCCACTGGGCTGTTAGGGTATGATGGCATGAGGGGTCAAGAGGGGCGGGTGGTAGACATAGCTTGATGTAGGGGTTGTGAGGTGCCATGGAGTGCCATAAACAGGCATAGAAAACATGAAGAGCCATGGGTGTGTATGTGGAAGGGTATAAGATGGCATCTCCGAGTGTGAAGGGTGGGATGACGTACCAGGTGGGGGCATGAGGTGGCATGGATGGACCACCGGTTCTGTGTGTGGGGATGAGGGAGGATGAGTTGGGAGAGCTGGAGGGCCTTTATGCTTTTATTTTGACTGCAGCAAAGTTCCACAATACTGAGGCAGGCTTCTTAAACAGCCCACCTCGGCACCCAGCAGCCACTGGGGCTGCCTTCAACCTCTTCCCCGGGTCAGCTGGCCTGACTGCAGAACCACCTCCCACAGTTCTGCTTTTGTGGGAATTTTCTCCCAAGGGGGGTGGACCAAGCTGGGAATTTTCACAACTCATGCCACCTGCCTCGAGGATGAAAGTCCTGGTCTCAGTGTCTACCCATGCTAAACTCAGGGACTGCTGCCATTGCCTCGAAGCATAACTACATTGCACTTCTCAGTAAACTAATCTCGGCCTTCCTTTGATGTCCAACAATCAAATTACCCAGGCTTATTGTCAGGCAGATTGCAGAACAGGTCACAGAATCATAGAATTTACAGTGCAGAAGGAGGCCATTCAGCCCATCGAGTCTGCACGACCCTTGGAAAGAGCACCTCATTTAAGCGAACACTTCCAAACTATCCCCATAACCCAGCGACCCCACCTACTCTTTTTGGACACCAAGGGCAATTTAGCTTGGCCAATCCACCTAACCTGCACATCTTTCGACTGTGGGAGGAAATCGGAGCACCCGGAGGAAACCCATGAAGACAGGATAGCAGAATTTGCCAACAAGAGTGTGGTAGTCACCACTGTTTGTATAGCACCTATATGTGAGGTAATACGGTAAGGCTCCTGTACTACAGGTACGGGGGTAGATCCCGGCCTACTGGCTCCGCCCAGTAGGCGGAGTATAAATGTGTGTGCTCACCGAGCTGCAGCCATTTCGGCAGCAGCTGCAGGAGGCAACACATCTCTGCTTAATAAAGCCTCGAATACTCTCTGCTCTCGTCTCGTCGTAATTGATAGTGCATCAAAGCATATATCCATTGTTCCTAAATAGGCATCAACAATGGGGAAAAGGACACAGATCCAGCAAACTTTGGATAAATCATCTTTTGGAAACAGCGAAATAAAAATGAAGTACGGATAGGGGTGAAAGCCAATCGTTAAAAAAAGGACGAGGTTTACATTTATTTTGAGTGCTAGTGCCGAGCAGATGATAGTGAATCAGAAGTTGTTTTAAGCTCCTTCCAATTTACTTTCCATTGAGGTGAATGCAATTGAAATTGAGTGCAAGACAGGCTGCTGATTCCTTGTCATTCAATTTACCTTATAGGTAAGTTAACCTCCACAAAGTTCATAAAAATCCTTATTTTGACTTTCCACTGGAGGGAGAATAATTACTAAATTGTTTCCTCCTGTCTTTGATCTGAAGCTTGTCCATCCTGAATTGTTATATATATTACTCAGCCTTTGCTCTGCTATTGTCATGCCATTGCAGTAGTTTTGACCATCTGTCATTTATTTCCACTTATACTTAGCTATATTGCTTTTTTTTTTAAAGAAAAATCTTCTTATCTCTGTCAGCTTTCAAATTGGCAAACTAAGCTTTAAAGTCCAGGACTGCCAATTTGATAACCATTTTTTTTTTCATCCACTACGGTTGCAAGTATTTTATCTGTCAATCACTCCCCACCTTCTCTTGATACCGATGTAAGCCATTTTACTTCCCTAAGGCCTCGTCTTTTTGAATTGTTGAATCATCTGGTGAAGTTTTCAAGGTTTCTGCTCCTGAAAGGTGCTTGGCTGCCGAACATGTATTCCTGAATAGACATTGGGCGCGATTCTCCGCTCCCCACGCCGGGTGGGAGAATCGCGGGAGGGCCGGGCGACTCATGACACGCCGCCTTGGCACGCCCCGCGATTATCCCACCCCCCGCTCGGATGAATCGCCGCTTTCCATTTTTCACGGCGACCGGCGATTCCCCCCCCACAACCCGCCTACCTACCTCCCTCCTGCACCACAGGTTCCCTGGAAACGAAGGGTGCAAACAATGGGAACACTCGTCAGCAGCAGGACCGGAAGATCCCGCCACCGGCCAATTGCGGGTTGCCTTTGCCACCGCAAAACATGCCACAGGAGGGTCAGAAAATCCTGCCCCCCAATTTTTGGTCCAGTGGGTGGGTGTTGACCACATACAAAGATCCAACAACCAACCGTGAAATTAAATAACCAGACATCATTTTTTTGTTCTTATTGTTTGAGTGGTATAATGTTTGCCAGGATGGAGGGAGAACATCTCTTCCCTTCTTCAAATAGTGCTGTGAAACTTTTAAGATCGACGTGAAAAATGGAGCATCAGTTTAACTTTACAACTGAACGGCAGCACTCTGATAGTGGCAGTACTAGAGTGAGAGTCTAGATTCTGTGCTTGGCAGGTCTCTGGAGTGGACTTGAACCCACAACCTTCTGACCCAGATGTGAGCGTGCTGTCACTGAGTCACACCTGACAGCTTAAAGCTTGACCTCTTTTCAAAAGGTCCACGGTAAAGTAAAGAGAAAAGAATTCTGTGACCAGGCAAATCACACCTAGTCCAACATACCCACTCACTCCAGTTATGGTGATCAAGTTGTTATTCGGGATGAATGGTAACTGGCCAGGACTTCAGATTCACCATATATCAATGACTAAAACGTTCTGCGATTTATTGCAAATGATGAATAAATGATTTTCATTACTTCAGTTGCCTTCATAGAATCATAGAATTTACAGTGCGGAAGGGGGCCATTCGGCCCATCAAGTTTGCACCGGCCCTTACAAAGAGCACCCTACTGAAGCCCACGTATCTACTCTATCCCCATAACCCAGTCACCCCCACTTAACATTTTTTGGACACTAAGGGCAATTTAGCATGGCCAATCCACCTAACGTGCACATCTTTGGACTGTGGGAGGAAACCGGAGCACCCGGAGGAAACCCACGCAGACACGGGGAGAACGTGCAGACTCTGTACAGACAGTGACCCAGCCGGGAATCGAACCTGGGACCCTGGAGCTGTGAAGCAACAGTGCTAACCACTATGCTGCCGTGCTGCCCTTTGGACTGATTCACGTACAGATTGTAGGCTGGTGTAGGTTTGTAATTGAGATGGTTCAAACATAGAACATAGAACGATACAGCGCAGTACAGGCCCTTCGGCCCACGATGTTGCACCGACATGGGAAGTCAAAAACTAAAGGCTATCTAACCTACACTATGCCACCTAAACTTGTATCTACTTGTATTTACACCACAGTAAAAACAGAAAACACTGGAAATACTGAGCAGCATCTGTGAGGTAAAAACAAAGTAAACATTTCATGTCAATGACATTGGAACTGAACTACTTGGAAGTTAACAAGTACAAAAGTAGGAAATGGAGAGGGAAGGGATGGACTAACGGGAAGGTCTGTGATAGGGTGGAATGCAGGATATATTAATTAACAAAGGGTCTGATGGTGCAAAGGCAAAATGGGACAAGTGAAGAAACAAAAGATGGGGCCAGAGGATGTGCAAATGGCAATAAGTGAAACTGTCTGGAAAAAAAATTGGTGTGGTGGTTATGATCTGAAATTGTTGAACTCCAGAGAGCCTTAAAGTGTCTAATCAAATGTTGAGGTGTTTTTTTCTCAAGCTTCCATTGAACTTAATTAGAACATGATGTAGAGATGCCGGCGTTGGACTGGGGTGGGCACAGTAAGAAGTCTTACTGGTGAATCACCTGAGGAAGGAGCAGTGCTCCGAAAGCTAGTGTTTGAAACAAACCTGTTGGACTTTAACCTGGTGCTGTAAGACTTCTTACTATGCTCACCCCAGTCTAACGCCGGCATCTCCACATCACTTTTACAGATGCACCATAGAAAGCATCCTATCTGGCTGCATCACAGCCTGGTATGGCAACTGCTCGCCCCAGGACCGCAAGAAACTTCAGAGAGTCGTGAACACAGCCCAGTCCATCACACAAACTTGCCTTTCATCCACTGACTCCATCTACACCTCCCGCTGCCTGGGGAAAGCGGGCAGCATAATCAAAGACCCCTCCTACCCGGCTTACTCACTCTTCCACCTTCTTCCATCGGGCAGGAGATACAGAAGTCTGAGAACACGCATGAACAGACTCAACAACAGCTTCTTACCCACTGTTACCTGACTCTTAAATGACCCTCTTATGGACTGACCTCATTAACACTACACCCTGTATGCTTCAGCCGATGCCAGTGCTTATGTAGCTACATTGTATACCTTGTGTTGCTCTATTATGTATTTTCTTTTATTTCCTTTTCTTCCCATGTACTTAATGATCTGTTGAGCTGCTCGCAGATAAATACTTTTCACTGTACCTCGGTTCACGTGACAATAAACAAATCCGATCCACCTGAGGAAGGAGCTGTGCTCTGAAAGCTAGTGATTCAAAACAAACCTGTTGCCCTTTAACCTGGTGTTGCAAGACATCTTAATTAGAACAGTATATGAGGCCAAGGACAGAGAGGTCAGAGTTGGATTGGTGCAGACAATTAAAATGACCGGTAATATAGGCTACAAATGCACTTCAGAATGTCATCATTCTATATAACATTGATCTGGAAAACCTACCCTCTAGAATATCTATTGTTTCTGGATTCCAGCATTTAATATGCTCAGCTTGAGTGCAGTGGTTATGTCAAGGAGGCATCATTGACTTGTTTTGCAATTCTACAAGGAGTTGCTGCAACGTTGCTCTCCAAGTTATTGGAGTAGAAGGATTATATCCTTAAAACAAATTTATAATATTGTTTCAAATCGCTCAATGAGGAAATATTCATCCTATGAGTCTCTGCTCTTGTTGTTTGTAGTACTAGTTTCTTTTGAAGCAGGATGTGCTGATAAATTAAATTCTGTATCAACATTCATGGTTTAATACTACGTAGCAAAGGAAGCTCTCATTTGCTAAACGTCAACTGGTTAGACTTGTGTCTGTAGCACCAAAATTTATTGAGTTTCTTGGTCAATAATATCTATGTCACATTTTCTGTGTAGAGCTCTGATTGTCAAATCTATTGACATGCCTATACTTAATATTTTTGTTCAATGAAAATCATGAGGCTTAGTTGAGAATAATAGCTGTTCTGAAATGGTCCTTCCCAGCTATGAACTCATGGCATGGTACCCGATTGCTGGACATACTGTCGTCGGACTCTGCTTCCCACTAGTTTATTAGTGCAACATCTAAACTGGTTATAGAATAAGCATGTTGCTCCTAGGCATGTCTCTAGACCTTTCTCTCTCTCGCAACTCCAACACACGACAGAGTGACCTCAGCTATACATCATCATCTACGTCAGACATCAGAATAGCCCATCTGCTAACCCTTTGAACTACAATACCAAGCTCCTCCCAAACACAGTTCAGGAAATCAATGTGCGAACATTGACAACAATTTTAAAGTGGCAAGGCAGTCTTTGTACTTCTAACTCAATATATGCCTTTCAACAATCGAAAGCACACTTCTATAGTGTGAGACAGATGATGATTGAGTAAACTTGTACAATGCAACAGAACGTTGAAAATTATACAGAATTATTTGTATTAGGTATTTTTGTTCACATATTGATTTCTAATAACCTGTGTTATGCTTTAAGAACCAAAGTTTAACATCAAAACCATCTAAAAAGCAAATTAGCTGATCATTTTTCTCATTATTGTTTGTGGGCCTTGCTTTTCACAAATTATCTGCAGTTTTTGCCTGCATTGCAACAGTACTACACTTCAAAAGTACTTCATTGGCTGTGAAGGATGAGGGAGAACCTGGGGTCATAAATGATGTTAAATAAATCCAAGCAATTTCTTCATTATTCCCACTTCGTACAAACCAGTTAGATATTGCCATAAAGTAAATTGGTAGACATTCATATTGCGAGGCAGCCAAAATGGTTGCATGGCAACATTAGTATAGCTGCTTCATGTGCCATCATTACATCTCTCCAACAGCTACTGTGAACATGGAATATATTACCGCGGAGAAGACATTTGACATTTTCTTTTAATGATCAGTGAAAACAGTGGCTGCTATTTTTCACTATTATCACCACAGCAGGTTTTAAATGGGAAAATCAGGAATGGTCGTAACTCCTGTCACCCATCCTGATTGACTCAATGTGACAAGAGTAGCAATGCACTAAACCATCTGAGTTTTCAGTGGAAAATTAAAGAAGGGAATGATCATGTTAGTCCAGTCAAAAACTGGGAAATACATCACAGACTGTTGGGCAATTTCCTTGGTTGTCTGCCAATGCAAGGTGCTTCAGACCGTCAAAATTGAGGCTGATGTTTGGAAATTTTAAATGACAAATTTGCGACATGGTGATTGGAAATATTATAATATTAGATCCAATAAGAAATCCTGCAATAGGTTAAAGTCCAACAGGTTTATTTGGAATCACTAGCTTTCGGAGCACAGCTCCTTCATAAGGTGAGTGGAGAGGTGGGTTACACAAACACAGCATATAAAGACAAAGCCAATGATTCAAGGTGATACTTTAAATGCAAGTCTTTGCAGGTAATTAAGTCTTTACAGGTCCAGACGGTTGGACTGGAAAGAGGGATAATCACAGGTTAAAGAGGTGTGAATTGTCTCAAGACAGGACATTTAAAGTATAATTTTACTGTGTCCACCTCCGTCCAATGTTGGCATCTCCACATCATAATATTTGATGTTGCTTTACAACAGTTTCCAATTTTAAACACCATTAACAATTTGTGTTATTGTATCATCCATTAGCAAATTAGGTTATCATATTGTTATGATCCTTTGCCAGGCACCCAAGTTGTTGATTGGATCTGATTGGGGACCAATAATGTTTTGGTTAAAGTAGACCACTTTTGAAATTTAAGACATTGCTCAATGAAGAAAGCCGCATGATTCCACAGGTTTGCAACAAAGGTAAAACACTTTACAATATCTACCTTATACTCTAACATACAAATACACATATGAACACACAAAATAGGAGCAGAAGTAGGTCATCAGCCCCTCGAGCCTGTATCACCGTTCAATAAGATCATGGCTGATCAGCTTGTGTTTTGAATTCCACATTCCCATCTATCCCCCCAAATCCTTTGTTCCCCTTGCCAAACAAGAATCTATCTATCTCCACGTTAAAAGTATTAAATGACCCCACTTCCACCACTTTCTAAGGCAGAGAGTTCCATGGTCACACGACTCTGTGAGAGAAAATAAATTCTCCTCATTGCTGTCTTAAAAGGGCGTGGCCTAATTTTAACACAATGCCCTGGTAGCACTATAGTTAGCACTGTTGCCTCACAGTGCCAGGGATCCTGGTTCAATTCCAAGCTTGGGCCACTGTCTGTGCGGAGTCTCCCCATGTCTGCGTGGGTTTCTTTCCACAAGTCCCAAAAGATGTGCTTGTTAGGTGAATTGGACATTCTGAATTCTCCCTCAGTGTACCCGATCAGGCGCCGGAGTGTGACGACTGGGGATTTTCACAGTAACGTCAATGCAGTGTTAATGTGAGCCTACCTGTGACACTGATAAAGATTATTATTATTATTGACTCACGTACAAGCGGAAACATCCTTTCGATAGCCACCATGTCAAGCTTTCAAGATCAAATATACTTCAATCAAGTCATCCTTCAATCTTCTACATTCCAGTGGAAACAAGCCCAGCTCTGTCCAGCTCGCTCATTCCAGGTTACAGGCCGAGATTCTCCACCGGCATGATTCTCCATTATGCCGGCGCCCGGGAGTTTCCCGACAGCGTGGGGCTGCCCCACAATGGGAAACCCCATTGACCGGCTGGCGTATCGGAGAATCCCGCTGGCCCATCGGGGCAGAAATGTGGTGCGGCGGGGCGGAGAATCCAGCCCACAATCTAGTAAACCTCCTCTGAGTTGTTGCCAATGCACTGTCATCCTTCCTTACCTAAGGAGACCACAACTGCACAGTATTCAAGATGTGGGGCAGGATTCCCCGTTTGGTAGAGTAGGTTCTCCCACTGAGTAGAATCACTCCTGGTTTGTGCTGGTGCTAGAAACGGCACCCAGGAGTGATTTACTCTCCCTTTCTATTCAAAGTTTTGCATGGTGGGGAGCTCCCGGGATTCCTTTCTGAATCCTGTTATCAGGCTGCCATTTTGAGCAGGCTGCCTAATACTGAGGACCGGTGGCTGGCCGCCCTCTCCCTCCCACAATGCAAATCCTGTCCCCACTGCTGACAAGTAGAGGCATCCTCCCCCCACGCCACCAGAGGAATTGCTGGGTCACCCCCATTCCCCCACAGCAAGCATGCATGATGGTGACCCCACCCCCCCCCCCACCATACCCACATCAGAGACCCCACATATCAGAGACCCCACATCACTGATCCCCGTATCAGTGACCCTCCCATAGAAGGGACCCCCAGAGACCCTCCCCAGGCACCCCTGCCTGCAAGTTAATGAGTAGTTCAAGCAGAAACAGTACCCTGCTGTGAAGTTAACCACAATATTTATTAACATCTTTATGATTGACAGGTTGTCAAGACAACAAAAGCAGTTAAGTACTTTCTGCTGAGAAAAGGAGGAGATTAAAGCACTTGCCTCGTAAATGTTTATAAACATTGTGGTTACCTTCACATCAGGGTACTTGAAATGCATTCAAGCATGAAGGGAAATTAAAATAAAGAATCCAGACACCTGGCTTCTGAAAGCTATTACGCTGTCAATTACAGCCTACTTGGAAAGTGAATAGAAGCATCACAGATAAAAGGACCTGAGAGGGTTTCAAGCCTTGTAATGAGTTTTGGATTTCAATGTAGTGACAGCTGCTGCTTTCTAAACTTCTGTCTGAGGCAGCAAGTGTAAGGGACTGGTAAACAACAAGAGCAATGGATTGCTCTTTTGTTTCCAGGCAGGGTTGATTGATTGGGGGATCTCGGATATGGAGGGGTCTGATTGGAGGGGCTTGATGGGAGGAGTCTGATGGGCGTCTCTGATGGGGTCTCTGATCAGGGGGACTTATGGGAGGACTGATTGGAGGATCTTATGGGAGGGTGCGGTGGGGGGATTTGATGGGGATCCATTGTGGGGGAAGGGGGTCCTCCGAAGAACTTTGGGGGCACCTACATAACATACACACTTTCTTGACCCATCATGGGGTCTACCACGTGAGGGCCACGCTTAAAAATACTTGCGCCAATCCCGGCCGAGCGGGCTGGAACATCACAAAGCCATGGAGCATCTGGTGTCCAGTCTGTTAACAGATGCAAATTGGTCCAAAGGGCCAATTTTCATTTTTCTGCGGAATGTGTAGCTCTCTGCCGCTGCCAGCAGGGACCAGAGCATCAGAACCAATCCAATTTTATGATCGACGCATGATTCTCTGTCACATCAGCAAATCTGCTCCCAGCAGTGGCCAGCGAAGAATCCATCCCATGGTCTTATCAGTGTCTTGTATAAGATAAAGATAAAATTATTACTTGTATTTTCAATGAATTCAAGGTTACTGCGAAGTACATGTGAATTAATAAATAAACTGTGGTTGAACGTACCACACTGCACAATAAATGCCAGATGTGACCAAAACAGATTCCATGGATTTCTCAACAAACAACCCAAATTGTAGTAACACTATGAGGGTGAGCAAACAAATTTCATTGAAACTCTGTCTCTCGCATGATGGATTCCAATTTTCATCTCTGAAGATCTCACCAAGAAATTCTCCCCAAAGGTCGCTCTAACCCAGATGGCTGCAATGTGGGTCCACCTTTCAGGGTTCCAATCTTGCCTCCAGAGATTCCGTTCCCCTGAATTCCTGAGCATGCACTCAAGCACCAGCTCACAAGCACAATTTCAGATCTTCCGTCTCACCGAGCACTTTGCCATTGCTCCATAGGCGTAACTCTGTCCAACAGCCCATAGCACAAATTTGCCAACCTTTGGATCTTCAGGGCTTCTTCTGAACCCTCTTTGATTACCAAGGCTTCTCTTGAGCCCACTTCACTAAACATCTGCTCCCTGCAGCACTATTTTTACTTGGGGCCTCAGTTGGACATTAGGGTTGTGATGCAGAGTGAGGCCAGCAGCACGGGTTCAATTCCCGTACCGGCTGAGGTTATTCATGAAGGCCCTGCCTTCTCAACCTTGACCCTAGCCTGAGGTGCGGTGATCCTGTGGTTAAATCACCACCAGCCAGCTCTCCCCCTCACAGGGGAAAGCAACCTATGGCTATCTGGGTCTATGGCCACTTTACTTACTGCATTGCTGAGACATTAGGAAGTTGCACAACATGACCTTTTGGAGTTGAATACATTACTGAAAAACTAAAACCTCAATTTATTTTGGTTCTTTTAATTTTTTTTAAATAACGCTGGAGAGAAGGTATAATCAAATATTACAGAATAATACCCCTAAGAGCATTCAGGCAGATTTTTTTCTTAATTAGATTTAAAGATTCGGCATCAGTTAGGGATTTGTTTTTTCATGAAAACTTCACTGAAATCCCCAAGCAACAAAAAGCTAACTACACAAATATATTTCAGGGAACGATTGATGGAGGTATCTTTGATGGTTGAGAGAATCTTATGTCAATTAGACAGCGATATACAGTTTTGCCGTGTGTTATCTTGAATATTTTAAAGGATTTTTCATCTTATGTTGCCACTAGATAGGTTGTGGTGTGAAGAAAATTGATGCATAACTTTGACGTTCATTAAAAAAACCTCACTGTGAAAATAATGATCAATGTGCTGTTTGTGATAATGATCTGTTGGAATAGGTGGCCAGTTGTATTTAAGGGTTAGATGGTAGTTGCGACTCTGCATTGGTGTGAGCAATTCTAACTGCATCTGGGGAGGTACAGTTTGATTAATTTTGACTTCTGCTTCATATTTGGGAGAGGAATTGGAGTTCATATTAAAAGTGGCTGGCTCATTAGTGATGAAGCAACCATATAATTAATAGCAGAAATGGGTATACCGCAACTTCATATCTTGGAATTAACTACTGCCAGGGGATCTGACAGAGCTGTCATCAGGATGAAAAGCTGCCATTCTCTTCCCACCTGCTAAGCTGCTCAAGACCAGATGATTTTATTATCCTGCATTGTGGGGACTAAAACCTCCCCTTTCCTCCACGTAGACACTTCATAAGAGTAAATAAATGGAGCCACCAGGATAAAATAATTGCAAGTCACCAGCAACATTGGGAGCAAGAACAATTATTGCCTGTCTGAATGTTATTCCCTGCAAATGTTTAGAGCAGTTTTAAAAAACCCTGAGAGGTGCAGTCTTTTGGAAACACACACTCGCATCAATGTTATTTTTTGTTGAAGTACCAAGCATCTAAACAGCTTACTGAAAGAAAATGAACTCTTCCACAATAATTCTTCACATATTTGATTTTATTTGTATGGGGATTTTATCTTTTTCCTTCATTTTCATGCTGAGGAGAGAGGTGGAAATTTAATTCTGTGGAGTGAGGAAAGTGTGTGTGGTCTAAAATGGGCTGCCTGTTTTACATTGCTGTTCAATATCAGTTTCATTCCCCAGCAGTTGATTTACTCCTTTGTAGGATGTGCCTGTGTTTTTCAAACTTTTTTCCCCCGGGATCCACTTCTACCAATCGGCTGACCTTCGGGTACCATGCCGGCCGACCTTAGTGACCCACGCCAGCCGACCTTCACAACCCATGTCAGCTGACCTTCGTGACCCATGCCAGCCGATCTTCATGACCCAAACCAGCTGACCTTCAAGACCCATGCCGACCGACCTTCGCGACCCTTGCCAGCTGACCTTTGCGACCCATACCAGCTGACCTTTGCGACCCATACCAGCTGGCCTTCACGACCCATGCCGGCTGGCCTTCGCGATACACACCGACCGAACACCATTATTGCTTACCTTTAATGCGAAAGGTGAGCCTGCTTGGTCCTCACAATTTCACATGCTTGGTCATTCAATGTTACATTTCTGCTGAGGTTCAGCTGATGATTTAAGTTCTCTCTGCATCCTTTGAAAAAAAATCAAGAGGTTTGTCCTTCAACTCACCATGCTTAGTCTTCAAATGTCTTTGAAGTATTGAGGGTTTTAAACTTTCATTTTCCAGTACTTCCCTGTATATAACACACATGGACTTTACATCCTGATTTGCATTGATAAAATTAACAAAGCCACACCTCAAGAAATCATCTTTGTATTGCTTTGTTCAATTTCTCCTTAAAGTGTTGAAATGGTTGCAACCCTGGAAGTATGTATACAGCTCACACCAGTCCTGTTGAGGACTCTTCCCAGAAGCTCTCTCTAGCAGATTCAGTAGTGAGATCCTGGCCTGTTTGTGCCTCTGGCCCCCTCTTCGTTATTACAAAATGATCCATCTTCAGTTCTTCACACATTTCTGTTGCTTGCTTGCTGGCAGCTACAATATGGAGGAACCTCCCCTCCGTAAGTTTGCGCCCAAAGCACCCAAAGTGTGACGTCAGCATATGTGCCAGGCGCATGACCTGCTCTTTGCCACTGCCTCTGGTGGGAAGACTCCAACATTCGCATTTTAAAAAAAAATTAGAGTACCCAATTCTTTTTTTCCCTAGTTAAGGGGCAATTTAGCATGGCCAATCCACCTGGCCTGCACATCTTTGGTTTGTGGGGGTGAAACCCATACAGGCACAGGGAAAACGTGCAAATTCCACATGGACAGTGACTTGGGTCGGGATCGAACCCGAGGCCTCAGCGCCGTGAGGCCGCAGTGCTAACCACTGTGTCACCGAGCCGCCCTAGCAGTATTCACATTTAAAGGCTGGTCGTGGTCATCATTCTCAACTTAAAAGCCGGTCACGGACCGCATTCTGAAAAGCCAGTTGCTGACATTGGGCACTTCTCCCGCGATCAGGAACACCGCGCCCGATCTCTCTGCGACCCTCCCGACAGCCAGCCGCAACCCACCCGCAGGTCACAACCCTGAGTTTGAAAAACCCTGTGGTAGGCAACAGTCTGAGACCAGCATTCGCTTTCAATGAAATAGTGACAACAAACTCAATTCATACTGTTGATTCTGTCCCATTCTCCAGACAAGAAAAGTAGTTATCGTGCGGCCTCCTCATTACGTTACTGTCAACAAAGCCAATCATGTTCTCTGCTTTGCGCTAACCTTAAAAGGAATCAAATAATTTTTCTCAAAGTCTGCAAGTACTTCCATTGACCATTTTGGAGTATTTTTTTAAGTTTATCTTGGGCCCAATTGCAGTTATACTTGTCTGTAGTGATTTCATGCCTGAATTATGTCACAAATCTGTTGTTGCATTTTAGGTTGGAATTATTCACCAATTCCAAATCGGTGCTAAAACTGGTTTATTAAAATAAGCAAATGTTTTTCACTTGTTTTTATCAATATTCCCAAATTTTCAGATGTTTTCCTCACGGTTACCATGGAGTACTACGTGCCAGTGCTGACCTTGATGGAATTTCCAGAGACAATGGGCAGACATTTCACTTATATCTGGCCACACCTACAGGTCCCCACACCTCTCCAGGTGCCCAAAACTCCTATGTAGCACCTGCCTGCCATCATGGGAGGTACCTGAACCCCTGCTCTGAAAACCCATATTGTACATGCTCTTTCACCTCACACAGTATACCAGTTCCCAGTAATTATCTGGGTCCCAACTCTCCCAATGTTGAAAGTGTTGTTTCCAGCCTCACCCCGGATGGCTTGGCCTTGCCTGATTGGAGTCCTGTAAGACAAAATACATGGGGTGAGATCTTGGGAAGGACTGGTTTGTGGGATAGAGGTGACTAACGTGCTGTGGGGACATCTGCGTCGCACATGCCAAACTCCATTGCAACCACTGCTTTACCCAAGCCCTCTCCCGCAGGAGGTCTTGGGGTGAGGTGCAGGATCCTTTCCTCAGAGGAGTTTGAACCCAAATATCTGGGAAGCCCCCTCCCAAATTATGGTGCTCCCGGCGATTATGGCTCGCTTTTTCCTTGGGGACACAGAAAGGACATAGTGAGATGCTGGAACGTGGGTTTTATGGTGGGGTTTGTGTGTGCAAGGCCCCTGGCCCATGTTGGGGATTTGCGGAGGGTGTGGTGTAAGGGGGTTGCAGGCAGGTAGGGTGTTGTTGGCCTCCAGGCGTTTGGGAACATTTGTGGAGAGTGTGGGAGAGGAATGATGCCAAAGGCACAGACATGGTTACTCACCTGAGCTGCTCAAAGGGCTGTTCATCTTTTTACAGCATTGCATGCTGGTCCTCTTGGTTTGGCTGGCAGCACTCACAGCCTCTGTCATCTCACCCTGGGCCTCATTCAGTATCATGGGTTTGAGTCACAGTCTCACCCTGGAGAACAGGGTGTCCCTCCTCTCCTCAACGGCGCCCAGCATGCGTTCAATGTCAGCATGCAGGTACCTTGGTGCTAGCCTTTCAGCAGCCATCCTCTTGACTGGAATGACATCTGTGCTGAGTGGAATGTTTAAAAGCTGCTCCAGCTTGACAGGCTCTGAACGCAAACCCCAACCCCAAAATTCAAATGCCTGCGGGGGCCGGGACTCGGGTGGGCTGCACCTGGGCTGTGTGCTGGCCCATTCGCAAGACATGAATCTCTCCTCGCCAGCACTGCTTGTGGCAGCATGCAGTTACCGCGACTCTGCACTGGCCACAGCACCGTGGGCGGGATTCTCCGCTCCCCACGGACCGGTGGGAGAATCGCGGGAGCGCCGGGCGAATCACGACATGCCACCCTGGCACCCCCCGCGATTCTCCCCCCCCCCCCCCACCAAATGGGTCGCCAATTCTCCGGACCAGATGGGCCGAGCGGCCTGACGAACCCGACCGGGTCACGCCGGCGTCAAACACACCTGGTCGCTGCCGGCGTGAACATCGCGCGACCGGTAAGTGTGGGGCCTGTGGGGGGCAAAGGGAGGATCGAGCACCACGGGCGTGCTCATCAGATGTCTGGCCCGCGATCGGTGCCCACCGATCGTCGGGCCGGCGTCTGTAAACGACGCACTCTTTTCCCTCCGCCGCCCCGCAAGATCAAGCCGCCATGTCTTGCGGGGCAGTGGAGGGGAAGATGGCAACCGCGCATGCGTGGGTTGGAGCCGGCCAACCTGCGCATGTGCGGCTGACATCACTTCGGCGCCTCCGGCCACGTCATTCCCGGCGCACCGCCTTGACGCAAGCGTCAAGGCCGGGCGCTCGGGATTCACGCGCCGCTGCTCCTAGCCCCCTGGGCGTGGGGGAGAATAGGGGGCAGGGAGCGGCCTCCGATGCCGGAGTGAAACACTCCGGGCGGAATTCTCCGCTCCCGGCGGGGCTTGGAGCAGCGCTCCGTAAATCCCAGCCGCGGGGGCGTCGCGCCGAGAATGACGCGGCCAGCGCGCCTAATGACGTCAGCCGCGCATGCGCAGGTTGGCCGGCTCCAACCCGCGCTTGCGCGGCTGACGTCATGACGCTGACGACACAAACCCGTGCATGCGCGGTGGCCGTCTTTCCCCTCAGCCGTCCGATTTGGACGCCGGCCCAACGATCGGTGGGCACCGATCGCGGGCCTGTCCCCTCCCGAGCACAGTCGTGGTGCTCTTGCCCCAAACAGCCCCCTGGAAGCCCCAAACGGGCATCTGGCGCCCGTTTCACGACGGCAGCGACCAGGTGTGTTTGCCACCGTCGTGAAACGGTCGTGAATCGGGGTCGGAGAATCGACGTTGGCCGTGAAAAATGGCGAGCGCCGATACTTCCGAGCCGGGGGGGGGGGGGGGGGGGGGGAATCGTGGGGGCCGCCACAGGGGAGTGAAAAATGTCGGAGGGCCCTCCCGCGATTCTCCCACCCCGCGTGGGGAGCGGAGAATTCTGCCCTCCGGGTTTCACTCCGCCGTCAGCTGTTTCTCTCCATTTCGGAGAATCTGCCCTAAGTCTCCAGAAAAGGAGAATCGCGCCCACGTTATATCCACACACAACATATACATAATTTATAAACAGGGCTGTGTGAAATACGTTCTATTCATCATTTCTTCCACTAATTGCTTTTATTGTTTAACTTTTATTAATAATTTCATTTAAATTATTGCTAGATGTGCAGTGTTTCTCATCAAGAAAGCTGTATATAATGAGTAGCATTGCATTGTAATAGGTTGTGCCTCAATGGCTCTATTTACTGCACCTTGCTGTTCCTCATTAACCTTAAATTCTTACAGCTTTTAATATCATCAACCTCTCTGTTGAACTAGAATAAGTCATTGAACCTTTCCGATTAATGAAAGACTATGTTACATCTTTTCTTTACTGCAGGATTTGGCTGATGATGTCAAGGTTAAGTGAACCGGGTTTTATGCCACTTATATCTAATTTAGAATTTAACAGTAATTGATTTATCAAACGTAATTACTACAACCTCAATAACTCTGTCCTGACTGATTTCTTCTCTGATTTCAATTTCAGTCACACCCTGTTCACTAAGCTAGCTCCAAGTTTGACCTAGCCAACAGCTGATCGGAAGAATTATTTATGAATAATGATCACAAAAATGTCAGAAGTCTGAAATAACAAACAACGCTGGAAATATAAAGCAGGTTTACCGTTACTGTCTGCTGTCCTGGTTGCCATATTACAAAGAGGAAACAGAGAGGATGCAATAATATTTGCCAGGATAATATCGAAGATTTGAGGTTAGACCTATGATAGGGTGTGGTTGTCGGTATTAGGGGTATTACTGTACCTAGGTTGGAGGTAACTGATGCTGTAAGATCATTGGTGTTGGAGGTACCTGATACTGTAAGATCATTAATGAAGGCTGCCTGCTGGTTCCGCCCAGTAAGGCGGAGTATAAGAGTCTGTGTTTCCCAGCTGCTGCATTCTGTACCTGCGCTGCTGGGGGAAACATCTAGTTCAACAAAGCCTTCAATTGTCCTACAATCTCACTTCGGAAGTTATTGATCGTGCATCATAGGGTGAACAGGGTTTTTGAGAAACTCCTTACCTGGCATCTGGTAGGCAATACACTCTCCAAGAGTTTCAATGTTGACTGCAAAGAAATATCTAAGCAGCGCATTGACGTGTATATAGATCAAGATGCACTCTAAGGTGCTTCCATACAATTATGATGCATGTAATATTCACCGTTCATTTATTGGGAGGCAGAGGCATGGTGGTATTGTCACTGGACTAGTAAATCAGAGACATAGAGTAACGCTCTGGTGACCCAGGTTCAAATCCCACCACTGCAGATGGTGAAATTTGAAATCAATAAAAATCTGGAACTAGAAGTCTAATGATGACCATGAAACCATTGTCGTAAAAACCCATCTGGTTCACTCATGTCCCTTAGGGAAGGAAATCTGCCATCCTTACCCGGTCTGGCCTACATGTGACTCCAGACCCACAGCAACATGGTTGACTCTTATCTGCCCCCTCAAGTGTAATTAGGGATGGGCAATAAATGCTGGCACACCACTTGTCTGCGACACCACTTCCCATGACCAATAAAATTTTTTTAAAAAAGTATACATTCAATATGAGTCATACGGCACAAGGGGGTTCGAGACAATTCCCCTCTGCTCAGTTCACTATGGTCTTCCCCCATTGTACCTCTGTCGCAGCTGTTCCAATCTTTAGTGTGTAGTCCTTAGCATGTAGTCCTGGGCTTTCAACTGTACCAGTCTGTAAAAGTCGGGTTGGGGACAGCTCCTGATACCGAAAGACCAACTCTTACATTCCCCTATGGCTGGGGGCACATTTCAGTTAAAATAGCGAAGGATTACGCATTTCCTCCCCTGAAGGAGGGGACATGAGACGTCTTCGGCAGGTAGGATCAAGGATAACCCTAAAGCTTTCTACAGATATGTCAGGAATAAAAGAATGACTAGGGTAAGGGTAGGGCCAGTCAAGGACAGTGGTGGGAAGTTGTGCATGGAGTCCGAGGAGATAGGAGAGATGCTAAATGAATATTTTTCGTCAGTATTCACACAGGAAAAAGACAATGTTGTCGAGGAGAATACTGAGATTCAGGCTACTAGACTAGAAGGGCTTGAGGTTCATAAGGAGGAGGTGTTAGCAATTCTGGAAAGAGTGAAAATAGATAAGTCCCCTGGGCCGGATGGGATTTATCCTAGGATTCTCTGGGAAGCTAGGGAGGAGATTGCTGAGCCTTTGGCTTTGATCTTTAAGTCATTTTGTCTACTGGAATAGTGCCAGAAGACTGGAAGATCGCAAATGTTGTCCCGATGTTCAAAAAGGGGAGTAGAGACAACCCCGGTAACTATAGACCATTGAGCCTTACTTCTGTTGTGGGCAAAGTCTTGGAAAGGTTTATAAGAGATAGGATGTATAATCATCTGGAAAGGAATGATTTGATTAGAGATAGTCAACACGGTTTTGTGAAGGGTAGGTCGTGCTTCACAAACCTTATTGAGTTCTTTGAGAAGGTGACGAAACAGGTGGATGAGGGTAAAGCAGTTGATGTGGTGTATATGGATTTCAGTAAAGCGTTTGTTAAGGTTTTTCAGAAAATACAGAGGCATGGGATTCAGGGTGATTTAGCAGTTTGGATCAGAAATTGGCCAGCTGGAAGAAGACAAAGTGTGGTGGTTGATGGGAAATGTTCAGACTGAAGTCCAGTTACTAGTGGTGTACCACAAGGATCTGTTTTGAGGCCACTGCTGTTTGTCATTTTTATAAATGACCTGGAGGAGGGCGTAGAAGCATGGTTGAGTAAATTTGCAGATGACACTAAAGTCGGTGGCGTTGTGGACAGTGCGGAAGGATGTTACAGGTTACAGAGGGACATAGATAAGCTGCAGCGCTGGGCTGAGAGGTGGCAAATGAAGTTTAATGCAGAAAAGTGTGAGGTGATTCATTTTGGAAGGAATAACAGGAAGACAGAGTACTGGGCTAATGGGAACATTCTTGGTAGTGTGGATGAGCAGAGAGATCTCAGTGTCCATGTACATAGATCTCTGAAAGTTGCCACCTAGGTTCAGAGGGTTGTTAAGAAGGCGTACGGTGTGTTAGCTTTTGTTGGTAGAGGAATTGAGTTTCGGAGCCATGAGGTCATGTTGCAGCTGTACAAAACTCTGGTGCGGCCGCATTTGGAGTATTGTGTGCAATTCTGGTCGCCGCTATATAGGAAGGATGTGGAAGCATTGGAAAGGGTGCAGAGGAGATTTACCAGAATGTTGCCTGGTATGGAGGGAAAATCTTATGAGGGAAGGCTGAGGGACTTGAGGCTGTTTTCGTTAGAGAGAAGAAAAGTTAAGAGGTGACTTAATTGAGGCATACAAGATGATCAGAGGATTAGATCGGGTGGACAGTGAGAGCCTTTTTCCTCGGATGGTGGTGTCTGGCACGAGGGGACATAGCTTTAAATTGAGGGGAGATAGATATAGGACAGATGTCAGGGGTAGGTTCTTTACTCAGAGAGTAGTAAGGGCGTGGAATGCCCTGCCTGCAACAGTAGTGGACTCGCCAACACTAAGGGCATTCAAATTATCGTTGGATAGACATATGGACGATAAGGAAATAGTGTAGTTAGGATTTAGAGTGGTTTTACAGGTCGGCGCAACATCGAGGGCCGAAGCGTCTGTACTGCGTTGTAATGTTCTATGTTCTATGAAGGATATCAGGAGAATAATTGAGTTTTACAACAATTTGACAGTTTCTTGGCCACTTTTACCAATACCAGTTTTTTATTTCCAGTTTTTAGAAATTGAGTTTAAAACCTCAGCTATCCAAGAATTTGAATATAGTGAATTATTAATGCAGTAACATAAACATTACACTAACTCAGCCGACAAATTACCTTTGGATCGCAAGCCTAGGAATATACTGAAGGAGGAGGGGAGAATGTTGAGCTGAAGTCCAAAATGATGGGTTGGTAACTGCATTAAAAAAAAACTTACTGTTATCGTTGGAGCTTGGGGAAGGATTACAGTTATATATTCCAGCTTCTTTAAATCAAAGCATACATCGGACTGAGCTTCTAATGTTTCAGTGATGTCCACGCTTCCAAACCTTTTCTAAATGGCTATTTCTGAATTTATCTCCCAGGAGATAAACATTTTATGTTAACGTATTGAAGCTATACAAATGGCAGCTTGAAAAGTTCCCAGAAGCTGCTTGAGGACGGAGACATATTTACTTCAGTGCAAGCGGTTAATTTCAATTTTCAATTAGGACACCATTTAAGCAATATTCCTTTGCTATTTGAAGCTGCAGTGATATAATGTAAATAATAGCAATTGCAGAAAACCGCACTGTATGAAAATTGGAAGTGTCTCTGCAAGAAATATCATTATGTTATATTGTAAGCACAACCGAAAATGACAGTAATCACTTTGAAATAAAAGGTAGCCAATCATGTATGTAGTAATAAACATTGGAAAGAATATTCATAATAAATATTCCATTCTTTCTAATAAATATTGCCAAATTGAGGACTCAATTGACCAACTGAACCTCAGAATTGATGGGATAAAGGTATGAATCGGAGACAATAAGACCAAAAGTACACTTGATAGAATGTGGTTATTTCTCAAACCAGGTGATAATGCTTTTGGGTTATAGGACTGCCTGCCACTGTTAACAACACTTACCATTGATTCCAGGGCACTTATTCATTGGAGTGCCATAGCATGTCAGGATGCTTAATCTTGGGAGAAGGGTGAAGATGGTGGATAACCTGTCCTTTCCAAAACAAAATTCCGTCAGGATGTTGATGGAAGTGCACTGTTGGCAGATGTTGAAAATAGTCAGCTGAAGGAAGGCAGATGGTGACAAATAGGTGCAAAAACATTAAAAACAAGAGTCGAGGATAGAAAAAAATCTATGAAAGAAATTTAAGGGAGATTCAGGGATCAAAGCATCTACAGTCCACACTGTGCATTAGTCACAGGTTGAAGTCTTAAGTTATTGCTGACAATAGAATTCAGCAAGACTTATGTTTCAGCATTTCTCAGTTGTTTTCATACCTCTGGAATTTCCCATTCTGGTCGAGAAATGATGGGTCGATATTTTCTAGGCCCCAAAATCAACACTCGTTTTTCCGATTGCTTGATAGCAGGTCTGGTCGGGTCATTCCCCCTCGCTGGTCAACTGTGACCTGAAAATTAAATTCATGTCCATCCAATTTACGACTCTAAACACCCATGGATTTCGAACCCTCCAGGATTGGCCTGGAATCTCCAGGAACTGGAGATGAATCTCCAGGGCTCTGGTGTATACAACCCTGGAGGAAAATAAGCGAGAAATTAAAAAAGATCACTCTCTCTTGTTATTTTCCTGAAACATTTCCCTTCACCCGATCAAAAAATATTGAAAATGGGAAAAAGGCTGTTTGGCTGACAATGGTTTCATGGACATCCAATTCCATACGGGGTATTTTTGCTTTTCAGTTGGTGTATCAAAGGCAGTGCATCACAAGGATGGATGTGTTGGCCGACTAATGGCTGGTGTATGTGGACAGGTCATGTGATGAAACCTGCAGGATTACATTTAATCACAGTTGGCAACCCTACCTCTCTTTCTCCTTTAGCAGCAAAGGTAAATTACTGCTCACTGGAGGGGTCACCTTTGGCCCTCTAGTTTCAAGAGCCCACCCACCATGTTTATGGATGGTGAGTCAGTTCTCTGGTGATTACGAGGCCAATTTGGAGAAAATCATAGCCAGGTGATTGTTCCCCACACAGTGCAAGCTTCTGACCCTCGTCTGACCCTGACAGTGGTCCCCAAATATAAGCGCAATATTGTGGATGCTGGAAATTGAAATAGAAATCTCTGTTTCTCTCTCTCTCCCAGGGTGTTGCCTGACCCACTTCGTATTTCCAGTGTTTTCTTTCTTTATTTCAGCTTTTCAGCAGCGGCAGTATTTTGCTTTTGCAGCATGTAAGTTATGTGATACAGAAAGAGCCGAGCACGCAATTTTTGTAACGCATTTCCTTTCAGACTTTTGTCACCATTCTATCAGAAAGTCAAATTTATTGCAGCCAGCCCAAATTCATTCTAACCTGAGCAAATTTACCAGACGCATTTATTCCATCATGCCAGACTGAGTAATGTTATCATGTGATTGATTCCCTCACCCACCTCCATGTGCTAAAAGTGACAGGAGACCAAGGAAAATTGAATTAAAATAAAGTGAAAAGAATTGAATAATTCAATATCGGAATATAAAAATTTTTGAAACATTGGTTCTTATAACGCATATAATTTACACTTCCTGGGGATAATTTTCTCTCTCATTGCTTGGTCAATGACTCACATAGAGATTATCCTATTGTCTTGGAGACCCACCTAATTCTTATTTCTATTGCAAGTTGAAAATCGACCCCTCTGCCTCCTGCAACTGGTTATTTGGCATCGACTTCCAAAGCAATTTTTAAATGGAATGCATTTCAGCTCCCACTGAGCAAGGTCAATCTTTTCTGCCTTTGTTTGGTATTAACAGCTTGGTAACAGCTTGAAAATGGAGCCAGGAGCCTTATAGTACCCTGAGAACACCAGCTATTTTGCATGGTGCCTACCACCAGCTGGCCAGCTCAGAGATTTTCTAGCGCATGGAATGGAACGGAAGAGGCCCGCTAGAATGATACAGCACAGAAAGAGGTCATTTGGTCCATCATTCTTCTATCAGCTATTCAATTAGATCCAATCAGTCGATCTTTCCCATACACCAGCAAATATTGCATGCGATTCACCAGAAACATTTCAAAATGTGGTTTTGGGTGCGTTTGGTGTGGTGTTTTGCGACGGCTGCAGTGCCGAGACACACTCTTTGATGAGACCATCAATTCATGCGACACGTGGTTAGAAGTGAACAGTGGTTTTAATTGTCTTACAACAGAGCCTGCCTGTGACGAGGTGAACTCTAGATGAACTGGCAGGCAGGCTCCGACTGCCAAGCTTTATACAACCAGTGGGGGGGGAGGAGTCATGGGTGGAGCCAAGGGTGGTGCCCAGTACAAACTTCCGTACATTCCCAGTACACCTCCCCCTAGGGGAAGAGCCGCGCAACTGCTCGTGTGCCGAGCTTACAGAAGCATGGTACAACATGTGTGATAACAGTGTGAATTATGCTATTATGATTCACCACATTCACCCCCTGTAAAAAAATCAAGTCCGGCGGGGGTGCTGATTTACAGATTGAGCCCGTCCGGTGGTCGAGTTGTCCGTTGTGATCGGTGGAGCACCGGGGTTGCAGTCTCTTCTAGTGGCTGGATGATCACGGTCGGTTGGGGTACGATTGCGGACTCCGGGGGTGATTCTGTCCAAGCTTCGTACCCATCTGGTTCGATTGGGGAGTGGGGGCGCTGGGAGCTTGCGGGTGCGGGTGCGCAGAAAATGAATAGCGAACTGGTAGGCACGGGGGCGTGGGGCGCTGCGAATTGGGTGGGATGTAGTGTGAGGGGTACCTCGGCAGTGGTAGTGGTGGGGTTTGATCCTGCAGGCGCTAGGTCCTGGAGGGATACGGTTTCCTGACGGCCGTCAGGGAACTCTACGAAGGCGTATTGGGGGTTCGAATGCA
Organism: Scyliorhinus canicula; assembly: GCF_902713615.1. NCBI lineage: Eukaryota > Metazoa > Chordata > Chondrichthyes > Carcharhiniformes > Scyliorhinidae > Scyliorhinus > Scyliorhinus canicula. The sequence continues at coordinate 22,465,813 of NC_052154.1, forward strand.
GTAGGAGCACTTTCTCTACGAGTGGGTCAGTTTTGTGTGCCCTGACGTGCTTCCTGAGGAGCACTGGGCCCGGTGTCTTCAACCATGCCGGGAGCGAAACCCCCGTGGTAGTACCCCTGGAAAAGGTAAAGAGCCACTCGTGAGGGGTTGGTGGCGGTACACAAGAGGGAGCGTGGAGCGCGTCTAGGAGGACTTCTTGCCAATGGGAGATCGGGAGATTCCTGGACTGGAGGGTCAGTAGGACGGTCTTCCAGACCGTCGCATTTTCCCTCTCCACCTGCCCGTTCCCCCTGGGGTTGTAGCTGGTAGTCCTGCTCAAGGCGATGCCCTTGTCCAGCAGGTACTGACGCAGCTCGTCGCTCATGAAGGACGAACCCCGGTCGCTGTGTACATAGCTGGGGAAACCAAACAGGGTGAAGATACTATGCAGGGCCCTGATGACTGTGTGGGAGGTCATGTCAGGGCACGGGATAGCAAAAGGGAATCGGGAGAACTCGTCGATGACATTTAGGAAGTACACATTCCGGTTAGTCGAGGGGAGTGGCCCTTTGAAATCGATAGTGAGGCGTTCAAAGGGCCGAGAAGCCTTGATCAGGTGGGCCCTGTCTGGTCTATAGAAGTGCTGCACTCCACGCAGATCGGGCTATCCCTGGTGACGGCTTTTACCTCCTCAGTGGAGAAAGGCAGATTACGGGCTTTAATGTGGTGGGCGAGCCGGGTAACCCCCGGGTGGCAGAGGTCATTGTGGATGGCTTTTAAGCGGTCGCTCTGCGTGCTGGCGCACGTGCCGTGGGACAGGGCATCTGGGGGCTCGTTGAGCTTCCCTGGTCGATACATAATATCGTATTTGAAGGTGGAGAGCTCGATCCTCCACCTCAGAATTTCATCATCATTTTTAATTTTGCCCCTTTGCGAGTTGTCAAACATGAAGGCAACCGATCTTTGGTCGGTGATGAGGGCGAACCTCCTACCTGCGAGGTAGTGCCTCCAGTGACGAATAGCCTCCACAATGGCTTGTGCTTCCTTCTCGACTTGGGAGTGTCGAAGTTCCGAAGCGGAGAGGGTTCGGGTGAAAAATGCGACTGGTCTCCCTGCCTGATTTAATGTGGCTGCAAGAGCTACCTCTGAGACATCGCTCTCAACCTGGAAAGGGTGATTCATCCACCGCCCGCATGGCCGCCTTGGCGATGTCCTCCTTGATGCAGTTGAAGGCCTGACGGGCCTCAGCTGACAGGGGAAAAAGTGTGGCCTTAAAGAGTGGGCGGGCTTTGTCCGCATATTGAGGGACCCACTGGGCATAATATGAAAAGAACCCTAGGCACCGTTTGAGGGCCCTAGGACAATGAGGGAGAGGGAGTTCTAAGAGGGGGCGCATCCGGTCCGGGTCGGGGCCCAGGACTCCGTTTTACACGACATAGCCGAGGGTGGCTAGTCTGCTTGTGCGGAAAACGCATTTCTCCTTGTTGTACGCGAGATTAAGCTTCTGGGCCATCTGGAGAAATCGATTGAGGTTGGCATCGGGGTCCTGCTGGTCATAGCCGCAGATGGTGACGTTATCCAAATACGGAAACGTGGCCCGCAGCCCGTACTGGTCCACCATTCGGTCCATTGCTCGTTGGACCATCGAGACCCCATTTGTGACGCCAAAGGGAACCCGAAGGAAGTAGAAGAGGCGGCCATCGGCCTCAAACGCCGTGAAGTGGCGGTCCTCCGGGCGGATTGGGAGCTGGTGGGATGCAGACTTCAGATCTACCGTGGAGAAAATCCGATACTGGGCTATCTGATTCACCATGTCTGCAATCCTGGGGAGGGGGTACGCGTCGAGGAGCGTAAACCGATTAATAGTCTGACTATAGTCTATGACCATGCGGAATTTTTCCCCGGTCTTGACGACCACCACCTGAGCTCTCCAGGGACTGTTACTGGCCTCTATGATCCCCTTATGTAGGAGCCTCCGGACCTCGGTTCGAATGAACACCCTGTCCTGTAGGCTGTATCGCCTGCTGCGAGTGGTTACGGGTTTACAGTCCGGAGTGAGATTGGCAAAGAGAGGGGGGGGGGGGGGGGATTCGCAGCGTGGCTAGGCTGCAGATGGTGAGTGGGGGTAGGGGTCCGCCGAAGCTGAGGGTGAGACTCTTGGGATTGCACTGAAAATCGAGTCCCAGTAAGAGTGGGGCGCAGAGTTCGGGCAGGACGTATTGTTGAAAATGAGAGTAACTAGCGCCTTGGATCGTTGGAGTCGTGACAGTGCATCCTTGGATGTGGACAGAGTGGGAACCTGAAGCGATGGAGATAGTTTGCCGTGCAGGAAAGACAGGGAGCGAACAGCGTCTTACCAGATCTGGGTGTACGAAGCTCTCGGAGTCGAAAAAGCATGGTGTACTGTACCCGTTGATTTGGACCGTCGTCATAGAGTTGTGGCGATGTTTTGGGCACGATTGGTCCAGTGTGACTGCGTTGAGTTGCGGGTCGGCGGCGGCTCGGTCGGCTGGGGTGGCCCCGCGATGAGTGCCCACTGAGGTCGCAGTCTTCAATCAAATTTTCTGAGTTTGGAGAGGATGGAGCCCAAGGTGGCCGCCCCCGTGGATTGCACGTGGCAGGCGGCGAGGAAGATGGCGTCCAAGATGGCGGCCCTCATGAGTCGCACGTGGTCGGCCGCGTGGTGGGGGTCTGCCAAGATGGCGGCCCCCATGGATCGCACGTGGCGGGTGGGGGCGGAGTCGGGGTATAGGCCACAGCGTTCCGGGGCCTGTGGGCCTGCGAGTGCGGAGAGCGGTTGATTTGTGCCGCGGGAGGGTTAGGGGCTGGGGCCTTCCTTGCCAGACACACTCTGGCGTCGTGACCTTTTCGCCCGCAGCTGCTGCAGGTCGCGTTGCGGGCCGGGCAATGCTGCCGTGGGTGCTGGGACTGGCCACAATAGTGGCAGGCTGGGGCAGCATGGTGGCTGGGCGGCCGCGTGGCGCAGGCCTGGGGCAGTCGCTGGTTGGGGGCCCATGACGGGGTCACAGAGTCCGCAGGAAACGAGGTGAGGCTGCGAAACGAGACCTCTATAGCTGTAGCGAGTTCAACAGTTTCTTCTAAATTTTGAGCCCCTTTCTCCAGCACGTAATTCGATCTGAGGCCTGCAACAAAGACATCGCGGACAGCAAGTTCTCTATGTTTAGCAGCATTTACTGCCTGGTAATTATAGTCCCGGGATAAGATAAGGCTTTTAAGTCTCTTAGAAATTTTTCTAGTGATTCTGTGGGGCGCTGGCTGCGAGTAGTAAAAACATGGCGCACGTAGACCTCATTGACGGGCCTCATGTACATTTTGTCAAGTAGGGCCAGGGCCTCTGTATATGAGCCGGTACAATTTAACTGAGTAGATATACGATGGCTCACCCTTGCATGCAGTAGGCTGAGTTTCTGCTCCTCTGTCGTTTCTGGGGTGCTTGCTTCAGCCAGGTAGGCCTTAAAACATCGGAGCCAATGAGAAAAGATTTCTTTCGCCTCTGCATCCTGTGGGTCGAGTTCCAGTCGATCAGGCTTGAGGGCTGATTCCATAGTCATTCCCTACTGTTTCTTAAGATGATTAAATTGATGAGACCATCAATTCACGCGACACGTGGTTAGAAGTGAACAGTGGTTTTAATCGTCTTACAACAGAGCCTGCCTGTGACGAGGTGAACTCTAGGATGAACTGGCAGGCAGGCTCCGACTGCCAAGCTTTATACAACCAGTGGGGGGGGAGGAGTCATGTGCGGAGCCAAGGGTGGAGCCCAGTACAAACTTCCGTACATTCCCAGTACATCTCCCCTTAGGGGAAGAGCCGCGCAACTGCTCGTGTGCCGAGCTTACAGAGGCATGGTACAACATGTGTGATAACAGTGTGAATTATGCTATTATGATTCACCACACTCTTCAACGGCACTCGGCCGTTTTATTTGTGCCTTGGGAGTTTCCGCCCGGTCGAGGCCATACTTTGAAATTTTTCTAGCACTGGGGAGCTGAACACACCAGCAGGACCAGCTCCGCACAGATCAGGGCGCCATTTTGAAAGGCTGCCCCGATCTGGACACTCGTCCCTTTCAGACCAGGTTGGCACTGCCTGGGTGGCACTGCCAAAATGCCCAGGTGGCACTGCCAGGGTGCCCAGATGCAAGGGGGTGTGCTACAATACAACCCTGCCCTGTCCCCGACTACCTTGGGGATTCTAATGGCCTCAAGACACCCCCCCCCCCCAAGGTGCCATCATGCCTTGTTCACACTTGTGGAAACAAGTACTGATCGGCACCTGCCTAATGGCTCATTTAAATATCATTATCTGGATCAAGCCCAGCGCGGCATGATCCAGATCACATCGGACGTACCGAGTCAGGTGACTGACAATTGGCTCTCCAGGAAGCCTGATTTGGGGCTCTCCCCCAAGATTCACCTGTTGTGCAACATGGTGGCTGGATCGCACCCATTATCTTTTCTCTTTCCCTTTCAAAAATCATCATTGAATTTGTTTCCACTCACCTTTCAGATGGTGCACTTCGGATTACAATAACTGATTGTATATATTTGTATTAAAAAGTTCCCGCATTTTGCAGTGCTGCTTTATGAGTGATTTGAATCTTGTCCTCTGGTTACTGACTGTTCATCCACTGGGAACATCTGGGGCAGGGGTTTCTGGCCCTTCTCATCAGTGGGATCTTCTGGTCGAGCCGGAGGCAACCCCCCCTGTGGCGGGTTCCCAGGTGGCGGGATTGGTGAGCCATGCAAAATGCCTTAGACATGGGCAGGACCAGAAGTGCCCGCAGGCAACTTGTTCCACCGTTCAATTAGATCACGGCATATTTGGGACAGAATTCTCACTTTTCCCGCTGGTAATGCACCCCCGCCCATGGGTTTCCCGGCGGCATGCATTTGCTTCATTGACAAGCAGTAGGAAGACGGAATCCTGCCACCAGTGAATGATCAACTGGTCACAAAGACGTGGCTGAGGAACTGGAGTATCCAGCCCCTGCTCTGATGATCCTTAATTCCACTTTACCGCCTTATCCCACAGCCCTTGATTCCGTTACTGATTAAAAATCAGAGGAGGTGGGCAAAAATCCTGCCCTTTAACTTTACTTACTTTATCAAAACTCTTCATGAATTTGAACAGCTCCAAAAAAATCTGCCTTAACCTTCTCTGTCCTAAGGAGTGGAACCACAATTTCTCAAACCCTCCGAGTTATTAAAGGATGAGATTGGTGCAGTCATGAGGAATGGCCTTGGTTCAGAACAGTAAGAAGTATCAGTTTGACTCAAGATATACAATAGCAAAGGAAAGAAGTCAGTGAGAGTAGTTGAGAGCTCCTAACACTAGCTCCTTTGTGTGACAAGGGCGGAATTCTCTGGTCGTTGCGATTCACTTTTCCCTCATCAGTGGGTTTTACGGTGGTGTGGGGTCGATACAATCCCATTGACAAGAGGCAGGAAGATAGAATCTCGTCGCCAGCGAATGGCTCATGGCTGAGAAACACGTGGTGAACCACAGAAACAGGAGGAAGCCATTCAGTCCTTCGAGCCTGCTCTGCCATTCATTATGATCATGGTTGTATTTAAATAAACCATCTTTTGGACTAACTAACTGGTTGTGTGGTCATTTGATCGATATAAGGTAAGGCTTGTGGTTCACCAACATTATTAATAGAGCAACACTTTAACCTGGTGTTGGAAGACTTCTTACTAAGGTTTATCAAGAGGGAGGAACTGAATAAAATCGGTATTAGTAGGGAAATGGTTTGGGGGAAATTGATGGGATTGAAGGCAGATAAATCCTAGGGCCTGATAATCTATCGCAGAGTGCTTAAAGAAGTGGCCTCAGAAATAGTGGATGCATTGATGGTCATCTTCCAAGATTCTATAAACTCTGGAAAAATTCCTACAGATTAGAGGGTATCTAATGTAACCCACCTATTTAAAATTGGAGGTAGAGAGAATGCCGGGAGTTATAGACCAACCAGACTGACACTGGTAGTGGGGAAACTTCTCAAATCCATTATAAAAGATTTTATAGCAGAGCACTTGGGAAACAGTGGCAGGATTAGACAGAGTCTGCATGGATTTATGAAAGGGTAATCTTGCTTGACAAATCTACTGGAATTCTTTGAGGATGTAACTCGTAGAGTTGATGAGGAGGTACCAGTGGATGTGCTTTATTTGGACTTTCAGAAGGCTTTTGACAAGATCACACATAAGAGAATAGCGTGTAAAATTAAAGCACATGGGATTAGAGGTAGTGTATTGAGATGGATAGAAAAGTGGCTGACAAACAGGCAACAAAGAATTGGCATAAATGGGTCTTTTTCCAGGTGCAGGCACTGACTAATGGGGTACCTCAGGGATTGGTGCCAGGATGCCTGCTATTTACAATACATATTAATGATTTAGATAAGTTAGCTAGATGTAATATCGCCAAATTTGCAGATGACGCAAAGTTGGCTGGAAGGTTGAGCTGTGAGGAGGATGCAGAGATGCTCCATTGTGATTCGGACAAGCTGAATGAGTGGGCAAATGCAGTATAATGGAGATATATGTGTGGTTGTCCACTTTGTTGGCAAAAACAGGAAGGCAAATTATCATCCGAATGGCCTTAAATTAAGAGAGGGAAATGTACAACGTGACGTGGGTGTCCTTGTACATAGTCGCTCAAAGTACACATGCAGATACAGCAGGTGGAAAAAGAAGTCAAAAGGCATGTTGGCCTTCATAGTGAGAGGATTCGAGTACAGGAGCAGGTATGTCTTTCTGCAATTGTACAGGGCCTTGGTGGGACCACACCTGGAATATTGTGTGCCATTTTGGTCACCTTATCTGAGGAAGGATGTTCTTGCTATCAAGGGAGTGCAGTGAAAGTTTATCAGACTAGCTCCTGGGATGGCATTACTGAAGTATGAGGAGCGATAGAATTGCTTCAAATTATATTCACTGGAGTTTAGAAGAATGACGGGGATCTCTTAGAAACCTATAAAATTTTGACAGGACTAGGCAGGGCAGATACAGGAAGGATGTTCCCAATGGAACGGGAACCAGAACCTGGGATCACAGCCTAAGAATATGGGTTAAATTATTTAGGACTGAGATGAGGAGAAATTCCTTCACCCAGAGAGAGAATTCTGTGGAATTCTCTACCACTGAAAGCAGCTGAGGCCAAAACATGATGGCGGGATTCTCCGATCCCCCAGATGTCTTTTTCTCGGCAGCAAGATGTTCATTGATGGTTGGATTCTCTACTCCCGCTGCTTACGCATGAGATTTTCCATTGAAGCTATCCCATGACTTCGGAAAACCCATGGGCAGAGGTGTGCAGCCGATGGGAAAAGAGAATCCAATCACCGGAGAATTGCGGCCTACATATTTTCAAGAGGACCTAGATATAATTGTTGGGACTAACGGGATCAAAGTATATGGTGGAAAAGCCTGAAGAGGGTTACTGAGTTGGATGATCAGCAAAGTTCACAATAAATTGTGGAGCAGGCTGGAAGGGCCAAATGGCCTACTTCTGCTCCTATTTTCCATGTTTCTACATTTCTTTGATTTCTGCGGGATCTCACTCGTGACTGCCGGCCACTTCAAAAAAGACGCATTTATTCCTACTCTTCTATTTCCTGTCTGCTAAGCAATTCTCAGTCCATGCCAAAATATTACCCCAATGCCATATGTTTTACTGCTGCACTCTAACCTCTTATATGTGTCTTTGTCAAAAGTGTTCTAAACATTCAAATACACCACATCTGCTGATTCTCCATGATCTATTCTATAAATTACATCCTCAAAAAACTCCAGGAAGTTATGTCAAATATGATTTCCCTCTCATAAATCTATGTTGACTTTGTCTAATCCCGTTTATATTTTCTTTTTTCAAATACATTTTATTCCAAACGTCCTCAAAAAACATCCATATAGTACCAACAAAACATAGTACATACAGTTTTCCCCTTTTAATCCTTTTTCTCTATTATAAATTCTCCTGTTTCTGACTGTAACAGTCGTACATTAGTCTTTACTAATCTTTTTCTTTTAAGATATTTGTTGACACTTTTCCAGTGTCCTTTTATGTTACTGGTAAACTTACCCTCATACTTTATTTGTCACCCCTTCATAAATTTCTTTGTCCCCTTTAACTGCCCCCAATCCACTGGCTTGCTACTTTTTCTAACAACTTTATATGACTTTTCTTTGGATCTAAACTATTCTTAATTTATTTTGCAAGCCATAATTGGACTGCTTATCTTATTGTATTTTTGCGCCGGAAAGGAATTTATACATGTTACAATGTGTACATTTGTTCCTCAAATATTAGCCCTTGTCTAAAATGGTCACGCCGTTTAAAGAATTTCCCCATCCATCTTAGCCAACTCCCACCTCATACCTTCATAGTTTCCTTTGTTTAGATTTATGTCGAAGTCAATATTTTTCCCGCTTCTGGACTGTGATAGAAATGTTCAACAACGCTCGTTAAGAAAACAAAACAAGGCTTTATTTACGAATTACAACTGAATGCAGAAATGGCTGAAACTTGAAGTCAGGCAGCAGTCAGTACAAACTGCTGTTTCCTTCTCAAGTCCGCGCTGTCACAGAGAATCCGCTCAATATTTATACATTATCAAAATCAGGATTAGGTGACTACAGCTTGGTCAGGAATTCGATCAGAAGTACAAACATAAACAATATCATAAAACAGGCGTCATCTTGCTGACCCTTCAGGACGCTGGGTCTCATACCATTATCTTGTCGTTTGATCACATGTTTAAGAATCGGAGGAGACCTGTCCTGGCCCTATCTTATCGTATTTAGACTGCTTTGGGTTATGACGAGTTAGTCTTATCAGAATTTACAGAGCCCAGGCATTTCGGAACAACTTGACCTTCTCTGATCTCATTCATGCTTTAGGTCATGCAAAGTCAGTTTTTCTTTCATTGTACCCAGTAATTGACCAGTTTTCCCATCATGCCATTATTTACTTCATACAACATCACATTTAGGACCCTGGTTTCAGATCAGACTTCCTCACTTTCCTTACTAATAAAGAATTTTGTCATGTTATGGTCACTGTTCCCTAAAGGATCTCGCACAAGATTATTAATTAACCCTTTCTCATTACATAATACTAAATATAGGATAGCATGTTCCCTAGCTGGTTCCTCGACATACTAATTTAAAAAAAACATCTCGTACACACTCCAGGAATTCATCTGTCATAGTATTATTGCTAATTTGGTTCGCCCAATCTTTATGTAGATTAAAATCACCCATAATTCTGCAGCATCCTTGTTACATGCATTTCTAATTTCCTGTTTAACGCCATCCCAACTTACCACAACTGTTTGGAGGTTTATAGACAACTCCCACAAATGTTTTCTGCCCTTGTGATAGTGGGGTTGAGGCGACAATCAGATCAGCCATGATTATATCACATGGTGGAGCAGGCCTGAAGGGCTGAATGGCCTACTCCTTCACTTATTTCTTGTGACCTTGTAAGCAAAGCCCCTCATCCTTGTGAATCTTCCCTAAGGCCTTGAAATGCCATCTGAAATGTGGTGCCCCAAAGGGTTAGGAATGTTTCTCTGAAGACCATGGAAATAATCTTTGTCACAACCATCCTGGGGTACACACCCTTCAGATTCCCATACAGCAGTCTCCCACCCCACACCCTCGCTCAACTTTCTGATGATTGGCCAGCCTTGAGACCTTCAACCTCAGGGTTGTATCAGGACAGCTTTTTGACATCTCTTCAAATGGCATGAAAATATAAATATGGCCTCAAAGTCTCGTATGGAAGTCTCTTCACCAACAAACAAGCAATCAGACAGCATGCTCACCTGATAGAAACTGGCTTTCTAGTTAGCTACAGATGATGTAGGTAAAAGGTTTAATTGAGGACTCATTAAGAGTATTAACTAAATCATATTAACCATGAGAGTGAGGAAAGCCGAATAGCTGGGAACATTTTGCAAATTACTTGAGACTTGCTAGAGACTGAACGACTAGTGACGTCAACTGACTAAAAGGCCCATTGTGTGAAAGAACAGGCAGTTCCGTTTCTCTGGTAACAACCAGTCTAGGGTGATAAGTCCTAGCGAAGAATGTGTTTCTCTCAAGCGATGGAATGGGAAATTCACACCAATATATTTAAATACTTATCTCTCTTAAATTGACGGACAGACAGTTGAGCGAATTATAAATTAGTTGAAGCCAATCACATCTGTACAGAAGGTGAGAGCTTAAGATAATAAGCTCCTGAAGAATCACTTGTCGGGATGGAAAAATCCATTCTGGAATCAATCTATCTCTTTCTGAAACCTATTTTCTTTGCTTGCTTTTGCTAAATCGCCATTTTTCTTTTGTGTATTATGATTTGAAGAATTACCACATAGAACATAGAACAGTACAGGCCCTTCGGCCCTCGATGTTGTGCCGAGCAAACCCCCCCCGTAACCTTACTTTTTAGGACACTACGGGCAATTTAGCATGGCCAATCCACCTAACCCGCACATCTTTGGACTGTGGGAGGAAACCGGAGCACCCGGAGGAAACCCACGCACACACGGGGAGGACGTGCAGACTCCGCACAGACAGTGACCCAGCCGGGAATCGAACCTAGGACCCTGGAGCTGTGAAGCATTTATGCTAACCACCATGCTACCGTGCTACCACGATTTGTAATTGCATGAAAACTCAATGACTGTATTCGCCAAAGACAATCAATCTGACTTAATCTTGTATTGACAAATAAAGTTCAACTGAACTTTGCCAAAAAGCACGGACTTGACCTCTGTTATTTGGGAACTAAGAAGGGATAACGGATATCCAGGGTTCCAAATTGATGCCTCAATGGCTCCAAGATACCCAAATGTACCCAACATGCATTCCAAGTGAGTAACGCCGCTAACTCGCTGTAGCAAAGAATTAAAAAATTTTTTTTAAATAAATTTAGAATACCCAATTATTTTTTCCAATTAAGGGGCAATTTAACGTGGCCAATCCACCTAGCCTGCACATCTTTGGGTTGTGGAGGTGAAACCCACGCAGACACGGGGAGAATGTGCAAACTCCTCACGGACAGTGACCCAGAGCCGGGATTCGAACCCGGGTCCTCAGCACCGTAGGCAGCAATGCTAACCACTGTGCCACCGTGCTGCCCTTGCTGTAGCAAAGAAAAGTGTTGGCTCACCTTCTCATCTCAACCTGGTAAATAGGAGCAACCTAAATGTTGAGAAAACCTTTCTTTCTTTAACTTTTGAGGGCTCAGATTATTTGTATTAATGACAGAGCAACAGTGGACAGATAGTTAGGGCGGGATTGAGTCAGTTTTCTTTGTCAGTAGTGCACTGCAGTAGGGAAGAACAGTTTTACAGTTTTGGGCTGAATTTGGACAGGTTTGAATTCAAAGACTTTGGGAAAGGAGGAAGGGAAGCACATGCCTTGAAGCAAGTGGAATTGTTTTTGTTTAAGTCAGATATTAGCTGTTGCCAGTGTAGCCACCTGGGGTGGCCACTGCCCAACACAAAATGGAAGATTACAAAGAATGCAAGGAAAACGGACATGTTGCAAAAGCAAGCAGCTTGCAAAAGCACTTGACTGCTGCAGGAACCAGACAGCACTGTGAAAGAAAACAAGGTAGCATACTAATGAGGCGATACCGGGTGATTCCCAGGTACAATGGAAACAAGTTAACTCAAATCGCTACAGTGAATAGAAGGCCAGACTTCTCGGCGCCAAGAGAAGTCCAAAACAATAAGCCCCAAGAACCGCCCAGTGATCGAGGGACTGCCCCATTATTGGGGAAATTCAAATCAATCGATTGGGAAGAGACCCAATCGATTGCAAGTGTATAGAGGGTCCGCTTAGGTGGGCGCAAGACCCTGGGAAAGGTATAAGACAGAGACCCCGACCCCAGCTCTCTCTCTCTGCCAGCCCTCCCAACAAGAACACCTTTGTAGCAGCTCTCGAACTTGACCACGGAGAGGAGAGGCCTGGCCAGCAGCCGCCACCAAGTAAGTGTCACACAACGCACGCCACGAGAGTAGACACTCCTGACCCCTTTAGTCCACACCGACTGGAAGCCTGCGGATCCAGGACAAAGCTAGAGGCCGTTGTTCCCTGATCCGGCAGTCCCCTTATCCAGATAAGTATTGGCCTGTAAGTGGTAGGATTAGCCCAGTCTTGTAGTTTTATTTGCATAATTAGTAGATAACTGTATTATAATAACCGTGTCTTGTTTGAACTTACTAACTGGTGTATGGAGTTATTGGTCTGAACTTGAACTTGAAACTTAATGATACCTGGCGACTCGAGAGCTAAGGAACGAAACAGAGCCAAATTGAGTGTAAAGCACACTCACCCAGAACGAGCAACACCATATATTTGGAGTGTGATGCAAAGAAGCCGATGATATTATCCCCTTACAGCGCTGACACTACACATGACTGTGCACAAATCAGCTGAGCTTGACTAACAAGTCCTCTGGATATGCCAATTTAAAATTGCCCTCGGGATAGCAGCACCAGTTAGTGCGTGCCAGTAAAGAGATGTTGGCTGAGTTTTCAATGTGGGTGTGGAATCTGAAGTTGGATTTGGACCCACAACATTCTGACACAGTGGTGTGTGAAAAATCTGCAGTAAAGTACAATTATATGATAAAATCTGAAATATATCACAATAACGCACAATATCAAACGCATGTCAAAACATCCTCACCCAACAAACAATTTCATTTTATATTGCTGTCCTTAGTACTTTCATCTCCACGATTGCCCAGTGAGATTTGCAGTAACTCAGGTAATACTGTTTTATAATGATAGAAACATTGCACTATTTTACATTAATCTGCTGCTAAAGTTTAGCTCGCCAATTCAACCAACAGTCGTTAAGTAAATATAATTAGAATTCAATGAGACTTTTTGTAGAAATGGATAGAGAGAGCTGTAGATTAATGGATAGACAGGCAGATAGATAGCTATCAACTATTAGTTTGGGTTAAAAAAAATGGTCATCTTGGAAAGCAATTCAAATACCTTAACAAAATTCATATCAGCAGAATCTAAAAGCTAATGTATTAGCCACCATGGCCTGATTAAATTACTCACACAATGGAAAAGTTAATGAACTTGCTGAAAAACTTATCAGGTTTCTAACTTTTCAATGTTATCACATCATTTAACATACGTAGGTGTTTCAAATTACCCAAGGAATGTATGTGTTATGAATTCACTTCTTGAAAGAAAAAGGATTAAGCTTGAAAGTTCTCTTCAAATCCACATCTCAAATTGACTAGATGTGTTAAAGGCCACGAAACAAGTAAATGTCCATTCACTGGGGTTTGTATTAATGGAAGCAACAGGTGATTTTGTCTGTCATCTGGCAATATGTGTATATTATGACAACTTCTTTTAGGGAAAGCTTTTAGAATTAAAATTGCCAGTCGGGCAATTAACTGAACAGCGACAAGGACCCTGGGGTGGAAGTTCCGTTTTCCGAGAGCTGCTGGCCAATCGAAGGCTGCCAGGCCTATTGAGCAGCGGAACCACCCGTGAGACAGTGGCTGCTGCCAGTATGACACCAATCCAAGGCCTAGTATCTTTACTGGACACAAGGCCACGCAGGTGGGTGATGGCGGGAGGTGTGTCACGCAATGAACATTGCGAGGAAGGGGGATCAGTAGCAAGGGCAGGGGAAAGGCACTCCCTTCTCAAGTTCAGGTCATTCGATCTGACACTAAGTGCCTTTGAACAAGGGAACTCCCCTCCATGGGAGCACACAAGCAACCCCGCACATGTTTGCTTGTTGTGCTCACTACATTACGAATTATATTGTGTTAATACCAGCGGTAGTGGGGTGAGGCTCTGAAGTGGGCATTCATTTCCCAACTGAGGACCTCAAATGGGGGTCAGGTGGGATTGCCATCCCAGGCCCTTCCCACCACAGAATTAATCAAGATGGCGGCAGGAAGGTGGTGTGGTCCCCACCCAGAAACCTCACCGCCAATTAAATGTCTACCACCATTAAATTTCAGCCAGGATCACCAAACCAGCCCCCTCTGTTATATATGCAGCGGAATTCTCCGTCGGCTTGATCCTCGGCAGCACAGCTATGCACACTGGTTCCCCGACAGCGTGGGGTGGCCAGAATGGAAAACCCCATTGGCCGGCTGAGGGAACGGAGAATCCTGCTGCCGACGTTGACTGCAACTGGATGCAGGGAAGCTAGAAACAAACGTCTAAAACCGGAGATGATCCAACACGGTTTTATTTAAACTAAGAACAGCTGTACATGTTCAGCTGTGGGTTGACACTCTACTAATCCTACTGATGACCTCTTACTGGCTCGACCAGACTTACTAGCTACCACATGGCAATAATGGCCACTGACTTGTGCACTCTGACTGTCCCAGTGTCTGGGTCCCGAAAAGAGCGGGAGTCTTAATACCCTGTGAGCTTTATAGTGGTGGTGTCTTGTCTGGTGATTGGTTGTTCTGTGTTGTGTGTTCATCGGTCATCCTATGTGTCAATCACTGCCTGTCTGCATCTCATTATATACATGAGTGGATATTATGACATATCTCACAGATGCAAAAGTGAAAATACACATCACTGAAATGTTATTTTCTCAATTAAAACCTACAGAGGCTTGTACCAACAACAAAATATATCAAAATACGCTGAGTTAATTTTCCAAATGTGTGTTAATGGTGGAGAACCTCATTCACACAACTATTTGTTAAACAACAAACTGGGGCACCACGCTTCAAGTACATATTGGAGCATTACACCCAGTGCCTCTGAAAGTTCTTTATTCGCAGATCAGAATACAATCAATTGAACCAAAGTGATCCAGGAAGAAGGTACTGCCAGACATTGGCTTCCTGTGATACACGATGGAGTGCAATGAGTCACTTCAGTGCTAATATCACCTTTCAGCACAGAAGAAATGAAACCACTTTGCAAGCTGCTATCACAGGGGTGAAATGGCAGTAGATGCACTAGCTTTGAACGCTGGCTCAGCATCACAGGAATTCTTCCCCAGCTTCATTTGCTGAATATTTGCACCTATTGAGTTTCTATTCAGTTGATCACACAAGTGTCTCTGTAGGTTATGCACTGGTTCCATTTATCGCAATCATCAGGCACGATTCTGTTGCATTTTATCACTGGGACTGTTTGTGATTAAAAACATGAAAGCTGAATGCCTGCAATGAATGTCGATGACCATTGTTGCATTTGAGGATTGAACTCAGGGGCACCATTCAGCGACCGCATTGCTCCCGGCGTGGATCGGGACATGCCGGGTGAATAGCGGGAGTGGGCAAAAATCGAGATCCGCGCCGGGCGCGAACAATTTTACAATTCACCTGACCTGCTTCCGATGGCGAGTTCCGGATCTCGCCCAAAAATGTGGTGAACATCATCAACCCTAATTTCAATCGCATTAACAAGATTGGAGTCAAATGCAGCAGCCCCCGGGAATTACCCGACTCCCCAGCGGGAAGCCCCGCAGGCGTCTTTAGTATGCCTTTCCAGAAAAGGTGAAGCAGGCGCAATGGCTACTGAGGGGAAGTGAGGAAGTGAGTAGCCGTTTCCATTTTCCGAAATACAGCACAAGGGAGCTGTTGCCTCAGTTCTCTTGGGGTTGGTGGTGGTGGGGGGAGGGGGGGCTGGTTATGGGTGCGTGTGTGTGTGTGTCTATGTGGGGAGGGGGCCCTTCAGGGAATTTGGCTTTTGGCTTGGTTGGGGGGGGGGGCTGAAGTATTCAAGGTTCGGCGTCGCCCCTGGGCTGGGGGCGGGGGGGCTTTGCATCTGTGAGGCCTTCAAGCCATCTTTAAATATTGTGGAGATCCATAACAGGGCCAACCACAGCTGCAGCCTGTGTGCCCTACCAGACTCTCCCAGGACAGAGCCCTGCTGCGGTTTCTCTCCTGAAAGCGAATTTCACCCCCTTTCACTTTTTCAAATGAGGAATTAGACTTGTTAGTTGCGAGAGCACTTCATACTCCTCAACTGTCAAGTGCCTCCTCGACGGCACAGGTACCATGGGCTGGGTTTTCTGGTCGTCGACGCCAAAATCGTGTTCGCCGATCGGCCGGAGAAAAAAAGTTCCCGACTGAATCGGGGGCAGTGCCGTTTTTGTGATACCCCCCCCCCCTCCCCCCGAAAGAGTAGGGCGCGCCACGTATCGACAGCATGAGGGAGTCCCCTGATGCTCAGCCCCCAACCAGCCCTGTTCCCAATGGCGCGGGTCATGTGTGGTCTCAGCCATGCGGGACCTCGGCGTGGTGGCTGCGGACTCAGTCCAGAGCCGCCAGTCACGGGAGGGCCAATCTGTGGGCAGTGGGGGACTTTAATAGGGACTGGGGGCACTGTGGAGGGGTGGTCCGGGGCGCACGAGCTGGCCGAAGGGGGGGATTATTTTTCGGGCCAGGTCTGCGAGCAGCCACCTCCATGCAGCACGGCGCGGTCGCTGCAGGCTGCCACCGTGCACATGCGCAGCCATAGACCCGGCAATTCTCCGGGCCATATCAGCAGCAAGAGAAATGGAACCGGCAGCCGTTTTATGCCATTTGTGCTGGCATAAAACGCCACCGTTCCCATACCGGCGTGGGGACACAGCCCCAGAATCGGAGAATCCAGCCCCATGTCTCAGAGGGTGATTAGTCCACTACACGTCCAGCAAACCTTTGAAACCTGAACACTAAGCCTGCACACTCGGAGCGGCAACACCACAGAGGCAGCTGCCAACAATCAAACACTCAATAGCCGGGCTACACCACACGCGGCCAAAGGCTAAGTGTGTGTATGAGCAGGGGGCAGCTGAAAACGGCATCCCTAATGTTTTCGACAGAGGTCTAGGATCTGGGGGCTCCTAATGTGGCTGAGCGTTAGGATACAGAGCAAGGTTTGCCCGCACAACAAGGCTCGTTGGATGGCACGCTGAGAGAAGGCGAGACAGTCATGGTGAGGGGGGGCAGAACCTTGGGGGATCTGAGGGTCCCCAAGATGGAAGCCCTAACTGATTGTTGGACTCTCTTCTTCTCCAATTCCTTTCAGATATAACAATGTTTGCTGACGGTGATGCCGTGGAGCCTTCCCTTGTGCTGCTTGGGTAGCTGAGGAGGGCAGATGCCATAGAAGGTAGTAGTGACAATGCAGGCTGGGGGCGGTGCCCCATGTGCTCCGGGTCGACCCACACTCTGAAGACCCGACCGCCCATCAGGCTGAGGAGGGAGCCAGAAGGGGTGGCCTGTGACAGCCCAAGGTGTACTGGCGTTGTTGGTTATTCAATGAGCTGACAAATATCATGAGCAGCAGAAGATTGCGTCTCAGCAGAGAGACAGTGTGGCATTTGTGCCATGTCCTCTTTGATATGGCACCACGTGGGATAGAAGGACACCCTCTCCTGGTGGCCATGAAGGTCTGTGCAGCCCGAAACATTTATGCCACCGGTAATTCCAGGATTCGAGCAGGGTCCCGTGTGGTATTTTACAATTTATATCCCACAGGTGCATCTGGGAGGTGACGGAATCTGGGCATCAAACTATATCACTTTTGAGCTGGACCAGGTCCATCAAGATGCCCGAGTTGCAGGATTTGCTATCATCGCTGGGATGCCCCAGGTCCAGTGTGCGGTCAATGGCACTCATGACACCCTGCGAGCACTGGGGCATCAGGGTGCGCCCTAGTTTAACAGGAAGGGTTCCACTTCCTGAATGTTCAGATCATGTGCGACCACCACCTCAGAATTATGAACATGCGTTCCCGCTCCCTGGGAGCATGCATGACAGCTGCACCCTGGGGCACTCGGAGATCCCCGGTGTCTTCGAGGACCACCCCAGGATGACAGGTTGGCTTGTGGGGAACAAGTGGTACCCACTGAGGTAATGGCTGTTGATGCCGGTGCGGAGGCCTGAGACCGAGGCGGAGACACGGTATAATGAGGCCCACGTTGCCACACCTGTCATTGAACGCTGCATTGGGCTGCTCAAGAAGACGTTTTAATGCCCTGACTGCCCTGCAGTACACCCTTCAGAGGGTCTTTCACTTTGTGCTGGTCTGCTGTGCCCTCCACAATCCTGCACAGCAGCGGGTGACATGCTGGATGGGGAGGAGGAGCAGGAGGAGATGGAAGGACATGTGGCCTCATCTGAGGAGGGAGATTATCCTATTCCCAAAAGAGAAGAAATTACTTCTGAAATGTCGAATGCACAAATTTTCACAAAGTTCACAAGGTTTATGGCAGAGGCAGCCTGACGACTCCAGCAAGCTCCTCTCTACATTCAACACGCCTTTTGGAAGGTACTGCTTTAACAGAATGTCCTCCGGGATCATCTCTGCCTCAGAGAATTTTCACTGAATTATGGAGCAAATGACCAAAAACATAGATGGTGTTTGAGTCTTTATGGACGACATCATTATATGGTCTGCCACGGAGGAAAAGCATATTGCTAGGCTGAGGAAAGTATTCAAATGCATATATCAGTATGGTTTAAAGTTAAACCAGTCAAAATGCACATTTACTACCTCGTCGTTAAAATTTCTAGCTGATAATTTCACAGCCAAAGCTGTCAGAACAGACGAAGAAAAGATAGAAGCAATAAAGAACATGCAGCAGCCAAAAGACAAGAAAACTGTACTTAGGTTTCTCGGGTTCGTAAATTTCCTCAGGAAATTGATCTCCAACTTATCTTCAAGAACTGTTGCTCTATAAAACTTGATCAGAAAAGATACTGATTTTGAGTGGACTTCACATCATCATGCAGAATGGGCGGACCTCAAACAACAATTAATAAAAGCTCCTAGTTTAAATTTTGTTGATCCAACTAAACCCACAAAAATCTCGACAGGTGCAAGTCAAGATGGAATTGGTGCAGATTTACTTCAGCAAGACGACCAGGCCAATTGGATTCCAATAGCGTACGCATCTAGAGTGATGACCACCACAAAATGCAGGTATCCACAAATAGAAAAAGAATGTTTGGGACCAGTAACAGGCATCACTAAATTTCATGACTATGTGTATGGTCTACCTAAGTTCATAGATTTTTTTATAAATTTAGAGTACCCAATTAATTTTTTCCAATTAAGGGGCAATTTAGTGTGCCAATCCACCGACCCTGCACATCTTTGGGTTGTGGGGGCGAAACCCATGCAAACACGGGGGAGAATGTGCAAACTCCAAACGGACAGTGACCCAGAGCCGGGATCGAACCTGGGACCTCGGCGCCTTGAGAGCTAACCCACTGCGCCGCCATGCTGCCCTACCTAAGTTCATAGTTGAGACTGATCATCAACCTCTCGTAAATATAGAGAAAAGCCTCAATGATATGACACCAAGGTTATGGAAACTGAAGATGAAGTTAAGGCGGTATGATTTTACTTTAATCTGTACTCCTGCCAACGATCTTCTAATTGCAGATACACTTTCAAGATCTACAAATACCGGGAATCTACCATTTAAATCCATCAATGACGTAGAAACTCAACTGCAGTTATAGAGAGAAACACTTCCTGCATCAGATGCAAAGCTGAAGCAGATACGTGAAGGAACACAAAATTACGTAACCTTGCTTAGAGTTATCAATCATCTACGGCATGGGTGGCCAAAAGGACACTGTGCCCAGTGTCAAAGTATTCAAGTTGAACTTATGGTGTTAGATGGCATACTATTGAGAAATTATAGAATTGTCATTCCAGAAAATCTCAGGTCAGAAATGTGAAGCAAATTTCATAAAGGACATCTCGGCATGGAGAAGTGCAAACGAAGAGGTAGGCAAGCTGTGTATTAGCCGGGTATAAACAAAGACATTGCAGAAATAATTATGTTGTGTTCAACATGTCAAAGACATCAGCCACATCAATGCAAAAAAAAATCAATTACAACAACATGACATTACTACGTCACCATGGGTGAAAGTAGGCGTAGACTTATTTCATTCAGATGGGAAAGACTGTGTTCTTGTAATTGATTATTATTCCAACTTTCCAGAAGTAATGAGACTACCTGATCTCACCTCTACAGCTGTCGTCAAAGCATGCAAAGAAATTTTTGCGAGACATGGCATACCGCAAACTGTTAGGTCAGCTAATGATCCATGCTTTGCAAGCTGGGAGCGGACGGACATTTTCAGAACATATCACAATACTTCAAGTCCTCATTTTCCTCAATCAAGTGGAAGAGTGGAAAAAGGTGGACTTATTGTAAAGCAATTGTTGAGTAAAGCAAGAGATTCTCAATTGGATTTCTACTTGGCCTTATTATCCTATAGAGCAGGGGTGGGCAAACTTTTCCGTGCAAGGGCCACATTCAGAAATTCACAATTTTAAAGGGCCGCATAGTATATTAAGTAAAATAATTACTTCACCCGGTTATGATTCTGGGCGCCTCATATAGAACATAGAACAGTACAGCACAGAACAGGCCCTTCGTCCCTCGATGTTGTGCCAAGCAATGATCACCCTACTCAAGTCAACGTATCCACCCTATACCAGTAAGTAACCCAACAGCCCCGCCCCCCATTAACCTTAAAAAAAAAATAAAAAATTAAAAAAAAAAAAAAAATTAAAAATTTTTTTTTTAATGACTTGGTGGGCCGCATAAAGACCTTTGGTGGGCCGCATGCGGCCCGCGGGCCGTAGTTTGCCCACCCCTGCTATAGAGCCTCTCTGTTAAATTCAGGCTTATCTCCAGCACAAATGTGGTACAATCGTGAAATTAGAACAACATAATTTAAAATTCATGTTGATGATCCAGATCAACTAGATGTTTTGAAGAACATTCACCAACAACGTGAGAAGCAACAAAGTTACTACGACAGACATGCAAAACCACTAAAACCTCTCGTAGCAGATGATGTTGTCAGAATCGGATGTCCTGATGGAGTATGGTCTGACACTGCTATTGGCATTAGGCAAATCTCAACAAGCTGCAATCTAATCAAAGCTGCAGAAGGTGGATTGATTAGAAGAAACAGACGTGGTACCTTAAAAATTTGTATGTTCCTCAATCAAGCTTTCCAGATCTGAACTTAAACCAATCTTTAAATCATCATGTACAAATCAAACAATCTGTTGAACTAGAACAGCAGAACATCAAAGTCACTACCTCTCCAATCAAATTGAGGTGATCTCCCAGATGTAGAAAAAAACGAATTGTCTGAATTTATGAACTTTTGACTGAAAAATTCATAAATACTGTACAATGCATAACAGAATACTGCATTTCTTATGTACAATTTTCTTTATAATATGTATGGAAAAGTGTAACACAAAAAAGGGGGATAGAGTGATCTCTGTATTGTTAATACATGTTTAGTCAATGTGAAGTCAGTACAGCAAGATGATCACTAGATGGCAACACTAACAGGAACAAAGAACAAAGAAAAGTACAGCACAGGAACAGGCCCTTCGGCCCTCCAAGCCTGCTCCGACCATGCTTCCCGCCTAAACTAAAATCTTCTACACTTCCGGGGTCCGTATCCTTTATTCCCATCCTATTCATGTATTTGTCACAACGCCCCTAAACCTCACTGTCATCCCTGCTTCCACCACCTCCTCCAGCAGCGAGTTCCAGGCACCCACTACCCTCTGTGTAAAAAACTTGCCTCGTACATCTCCTCTAAACCTTGCCCCTCGCACCTTAAACCTATGCCCCCTAGTAATTGACCCCTCTACCCTGGGAAAAAGTCTCTGACTATCCACTCTGTCGATGCCCCTCATAATTTTGTAGACATCTATCAGGTTTCCCCTCAACCTCCTTCGTTCCAGTGAGAACAAACCAAGTATATTCAACCGCTCCTCATAGCTAATGGTCTCCATACTAGGCACCATCCTGGTAAATCTCTTCTGCACCCTCTAAAGCCTCCACATTCTTCTGGTAGTGTGGTGACCAGAATTGAACACTATACTCCAAGTGTGGCCCAACTAAGGTTCTATACAGCTGCAACATGACTTGCCAATTTTTATTCTCAATGCCCCAGCCAATGAAGCCAAGCATGCCGTATGCCTTCTTGACTACCTTCTCCACCTATGTTGCCCCTTTCAGTGAACTGTAGACCTGTACACCTAGATCTCTCTGACTGTCAATACTCTTGAGGGTTCTACTATTCAGTGTATATTCCCTACCTGTATTAGACCTTCCAAAGTGCATTACCTCACACTTGTCCGGACTAAACTCCATCTGCCATCTTGCCGCCCAAGTCTCCAAAAGGATCTAAATCCTGCTGTATCCTCTGACAGTCCTCATCGCTATCCGCAATTCCACCAACCTTTGTGTCGTCCGCAAATTTCCTAATCAGACCAGTTACATTTTCCTCCAAATCATTTATATATACTACGAACAGCAAAGGTCCCAGCACTGATCCCTGCAGAACACCACTAGTCACAGCCCTCCAATCAGAAAAGCACCCTTCCGTTGCTACTCTCTGCCTTCTATGACCTAGCCAGTTCTGTATCCATCTTGTCAGCTCACCACTGATCCAGTGCGACTTCACCTTTTGTACCAGTCTGCCATGAGAGACCTTGGGCGCGATTCTCCGCTCCCGGGAAATATTGTGAAGGCCGTCGTGAACTCGGCCA
Organism: Scyliorhinus canicula; assembly: GCF_902713615.1. Taxonomy (NCBI): domain Eukaryota; kingdom Metazoa; phylum Chordata; class Chondrichthyes; order Carcharhiniformes; family Scyliorhinidae; genus Scyliorhinus; species Scyliorhinus canicula. Next base: position 22,488,392 of record NC_052154.1, read on the forward strand.
AGTTTCACGACGGCCTCGGAGCCCGCTCCTCTCACCCCCACCCGGGGGGCTAGGAGCGACGCTCCGTTATTCTCGGCCGCCGAGCCTTGACGCTTGCGGCGGCGCCTATGTGACGTCAGCCGCGCATGCGCATGTTGTCCGGCTCCAACCCGCGCATGTGCGGCTGACGTCACGACGGCTGACAGCTCGAATCCGCGCATACGCGGTGGCCGTCATTCCCCTCAGCCGCCCCACAAGACGTGGTAGCTTGATCTTACGGGGCGGTGGAGGGGAAATAGTGCGTCCGATTGAGATGCCGACCCGATGATCGGTGGGCACCGATCGCAGGCCTGTCCCCTCCCGAGCACAGTCGTGGTGCTCATTCCCCACCAGGTCCCCTACAAGCCCCAAAACGGGCATCTCACGGCGATTTCACAACGGTAACGGCCAGGTGTGGTTGCCGCCATCATGAACCGGTCGCGAACGGCAGGCCGCTCAGCCCATCCAGTCCGGAGAATCGCCGGTCGCTCTGAAAAACAGCGAGCAGCGATTCTTCCGAGCGGGGGGTGGGAGAATCGCGGGGGGGGTGCCAGGAGGTCGTGAAATTAGTCGGGGGGCCCTCCCGCGATTCTCCCACCCGGCATGGGTAGCGGAGAATCGCGCCCCTTGTCAAAGGCCTTACTGAAGTCCATATAGACAACATCCACTGCCCTACCTGCATCATTCATCTTTGTGACCTCCTCGAAAACCTCTATCACGTTGGTGAGACATTACCTCCCTTCACAAAACCATGCTGCCTCTCGCTAATACGACCACTTGCTTCCAAATGGGAGTAGATCCTGTCCCAAAGAATTCTCTTCAGTAATTACCCTACCACTGAAGTAAGGCTCACCGGCCTGTAGTTCCCTGGATTATCCTTGCTACCCTTCATAAATAAAGGAACAACATTGGCTATTCTCCAGTCCTCCGGGACATCACCTGAAAACAGTGATGATCCAAAGATTTCTGTCAAGGCCCCAGCAATTTCCTCTTTTGCCTCCTTCAGTATTCTGGGGTAGATCCCATCAGGCTCTGGGACTTATCCATCTTAATTTTTTTCAAGATGCCCAACACCTCGTCTTTTCGGATCTCAATGTGACCCAGGATATCCACACATCCTTCTCCAGACTCAACATCCACCAATTCCTTCTCTTTGGTGAATACTGATGCAAAGTATTCGTTTAGTACTTCGCCTATTTCCTTTGGCTCCTTCAGTGGGCCAACCCTTTCCCTGTCTACCCTCTTTCTTTTTATGTACACTAGTTTAAACCCTCCCATGTGACCCTAGCAAACCTTGCAGCCAGGATATATAAGGAGTTTCCCGCTCTTGGGTTAGTGTGTGTGTGTGGAGAACTGCTAGTGTGAAGACGTGACCAGATCAGAGTGTAGTGTATTCTCAAAATTGTTAGTTTAATTTAATCTTACATATTTGTTTTACCAGTCAAAGTATTAAAGTGACAGAACTCACGAGCATATTATTTTATTACTCAATAAATAATTTGTCATCATCTGGAAAACCTTGACTGTTTATCATCAGAATTGAATACAACTCAGCAAGACCAATGAGTAATATTTATATTACAATTCATAAATATAACAAAAACTGTTGGGGAATCTGGGTGGCGCAGTTAGTTAGACTCTAATCTCTCACTTCTGAATTCAGATCATCTATATTGATGGGATGCGAGTTTCCTCTGCTTGCTGTTGTAGGCAGCCTATGTACAATGAGGGTTGGAGATCTCATTAGCTTGGTTCTTATTAGATGTGGGTTAAAGTGCCCTGATTTGGTACCGATTGCTAATCTATTCAGGGTTGAGGTATCGTATTGGACAGCACAGAGGATGCATCTCTCTGATTTTGGGGCAGCAGTGTAGCATGGTGGTTAGCATAAATGCTTCACAGCTCCAGGGTCCCAGGTTCGATTCCCGGCTGGGTCACTGTCTGTGTGGAGTCTGCACGTCCTCCCCCTGAGCGCGTGGGTTTCCTCCGGGTACTCCGGTTTCCTCCCACAGTCCAAAGATGTGCGGGTTAGGTGGATTGGCCATGCTAAATTGCCCGTAGTGTCCTAATAAAAGTAAGGTTAAGGGGGGGGGGGTTGTTGGGTTACGGGTATAGGGTGGATATGTGGGTTTGAGTGGGGTGATCATGGCTCGGCACAACATTGAGGGCCGAAGAGCCTGTTCTGTGCTGTACTGTTCTATGTTCTATGATTGTCCAATATCTAGGTGCAGCATTGCTGAATTGGGAATGGGTATATTCTCCACACAAGAGCAAGGTGAATTAAATTATTACTACTGTTCCTGAGACAGTGATAGTTTTCAATTTTTGCCTTAATTTGTTTCCCTGAGCATCTTTTCCATTGTTGAAAGGGGCAGTGGCGTGCTTCGCAAACCCTGGTTTATGAGGCCCAATGCTGGAAATAATCCCATAGCAATTTTTAAAAAGTGAATTATTAACACTTCAAATCCCAAGGGGTGGATCGTGACACACATTCACATGCACGAATATCCAAAATAGAACGACAGAGAAAGAAAGGAAAGAAGTTGCAAATTGTGAGTTATAAATAAAAGGTATTGACATCAATTCCCATGAGTATCGTCCAGTAAGTCAATGTTCAATGAAAATTCTTTCAGCTGGCTTGTCAAACTAGAATTAACATTTATTTATGCTGAGAGCAATCCTCCATTTGGCATCTCCCATTCGATAGATAACATCATGATCTCTGATAATGTCCCTGTTTTCCTTGAGTTTGTACTTGATGGCTTGCCCCCCGAATATGGGTCATGGCGTTTTGAAACCGCCCTATTTCATGACAAATACTTTATGAGGTATTTAAAGAAGGAATTCAAGCTTTTTTACTCAGTCAATTCCCTTTCTGATGTGACCTTCTCTGTATTGTGTGAGACCCACAAGGCGTTTGCCAGGTGGTGGGTTATTTTTTTGTACAGTCAACAAAGTGGAGAAAGCATACAGAAGGGATCCTACCAGGCAGTTGTTCAAGGAAGTTAATGTAACTCTGGTGGCTCTTTATTATGTTGACTGCTGAAGTCAGATTTAGAAAGAAGGTTTTTCGACAAAAGGTACCCATTGGCTTAGATGCCTATATAAGAGGCAGTTTGTAGGAATATATAGTGTATAAACAATGCTTGTGATTTTATAACCTCAGCATTAATAATATCAGAAAGGACACAAAATGGCTGCTTGCTGAGCTAGCAATACTAAAAGACACAAAATGGCTTTTAGCTGAGCGAGCCACATTCCTGAACAATCATTAGCTGGGTTAAGTACAAACTGGTATAAACAACATCATTTAATTAAAGAGAGCAGAGTTAGTCAGGGGGACAAGAATGATTGAAACAAACATTGGAGAACTTTACCAGCCACTGATAACAGCTCCACAGGACAGGGAGTATTATGTATCCTCACCAGCTCAAGGTCTCCAGGTGCAGGGAGGAGACATAACTTTAACAGTCAGTATGAGTGACTTCTTCATGAAGTCAGGGGCTTCTAAGATACCAACCCACTTTACGTAATGTCAAATCTAATTGGATATATATCTAATGTATGTAACCTATAATCAGTATGATTGGATAAGGTCCGGCCGAAATGAGCTGTGTAGCTGTTTTGAAAAATATAAGAATGGATATTTTCCTTTGTTCGGTGGAGAGATGGTCTGGGACTTTAACAGACGTCATCTCCCCGCCGGCGAAATAAACCGTTTGATGCGAGGACCAGAAGCCCTGGGCGTTGAGTGATTTCTTTGAGATTCTCTCCTGCTAACATGACCCAGCGGGCTGAGAGGAGTCGTACGTTTGCGAAGCAAAAATAGTACAAGTTCGGCAATAAGCCAAGTAAATACTTGGCTTTTTTGATGAAGAAGAGGGCTGATTCTAGGGCAGGATGCCAGGGATTTTTATGGTGAACTGTATAAATTGGGCCAATCTGGAGATGTATTGACATGTATGGCGTACTTTTTCTCTTCTCCTGAGTTTCCTATGGCTTCAGAAGATCAATGATTGGTCCTTAATGCTTCTATCTCTAAAAGGTGGCTGTGGCCAATAGGGTGTTCCAACCGGGCAAGGCCCCTGGGCCAGTTGGATTTGTGTGTGAGCTTTTCAGGGAATTTAAGGTCCTGTTAATATATCTATTAGTTGGTATGTACTGTCATTCATTTGAGTCACGTCTGTACCACCGATGATCCGGGAAGTGAATATCTCTCTGATTTTCAAGGTTGACAAGACCCTGGAAGAGTGTGATTCCTTTAGGCCAATCTAGCTTCTTAATATTGATTTGAAAATTTTGTTTAAAGTGTTGCCGCGACGCTTAGAGGGAATTCTCCCGCTGATCATCCGTGGGACCAGACTAGATTTATAGAAGTTTGACTCTCTTGCAATAATGTTAGAACGTTACTGAATGTGATCCACGTTTTCCAAAACAGATGTTGGTTGGGCAATGATCTTTCTGGATGCAGAGAAAGCTTTTGACAGGGAGGAATGGAATTAATTGGGTTATACGTTGCAGAGATTTGGGCTGGGTGAGGAATATGTTAAATGGATTCAAGTGTGGTACTTTTGGCAGCGGTGCTCATGAATGGTTATAAATCTGACAATGTTGGCCTTCAAAGAGGGATGGCCCTTATTCCCCTGACTGTTTGCATTGTCTATGGAGTGTTTGGCAGAGGCTATTAGGCAAGATCCTTTGATATTTGGGTTGCGCTGTAGAGCAGCATAAGATCATAGTTAATGTTGATGATGTGTTGCTGTTTGTATTAAAGAGAGAGAGAGAGAAAAGAGAGAGAGAGAGAAAAGAGAGAGAAAGAGAAAAGAGAGAGAGAGAAAAAAAGAGAGTAAAAAGAGAGTGAGAGAAGAGAGAGAGAGAGAAGAGAGAGAAGAGAGAGAAGAGAGAAAGAAGAGAGAGAGAAGTGAAGAGAGAGAGAAGAGAGTGAAGAGAGAGACAGAGAGAGAGGAGAGAAAAGAAGAGAAGAGAGAGAGAGAGATAGAGAAATAGATAGAAAGATAGATAGATAGATAGATAGATAGAGAGATAGCTCGAGAGATAGAAAGATAGAGAGATAGAGAGATAGACAGATAGAGAGATAGACAGATAGAGAGATAGACAGACAGACAGACAGATAATCCTTTTAGACGGTCCCGTCAGGTTCATTTATCTGGGTGTTATAATTACCTCCTTTTTCAAAACAGCTGTACGAGGCTAATTTTCCTCAGTTAACTGCATCTATCAGGTGGGACCGGGCTGGGATCGTGGCTGGGCAGGATCATATTGATTAAAGTGAATGTTTTGCCTGGACTGTTGTATCCCTTGCAGCTGTTGCCAATCTTACTGTCTACTCAGGTCTTAAAGGAGATCAATGGGTTTGTGAATATTGAATAAAAAGAAGGCTGGTTTGAAGATCACTGACTCGCAGCTCTTAGGTTCCAATGGGGGTTTTGGGGATCCCAAATATTAGATTTTACCAATTAGTTTCTCATCATAGGTTTATAAAGGACTGAATTTGAAAGGACCCCGCCTACATTTGGCTGAGTATTGAGCAGACCATCATCTTATCACTTACAGATCTTGTTATTCTATAGGGACTTGAGGTCAGATTCTGCTAAGTGCAAACATCCTGCCATTATTAACACTTTTAGAGTTTGGAGGATGGTCTGCAAACTGGAAGGGATGTCTAAACTCACTTCCACTCTCTCTCCCATCCAGGGCAACCCAGACCTCCCACCAGGTCATGGATTTGATACTTGGAGAGATAAAGGCATTTGTAGGCTGGGTAATATGTTCAGTGATGCTTCTTGTCATTCTTTGAGAGGCTCGGCCAACAATTTGGCATTCCGAGACATTCCTTCTTTAAGCATTTGCAACTTAGAGACTTTATCTTTAACAAGACAACTTGGCACCTTGACTCTTCTATGTTCCTGGTGGAAGACAATCCTGATTTCTGTGGAGCCCAAACAGTTAATTAACAAGCTTTAGGAAATCCTGCGTTAATACATTAGGTATCTTGCAGCCTTGGGAAAGAGACTTGCAAACTAATATCAATGAAGAGACATGGGGTAGTATATGGAACTGTGCCAATAAAACATTGGTATGCAACAGAATGAAGGAGACTCAGTGCAAGATACTGCACAGCTTGCATATCACACCAAGTTTGAGATCCTGCTATATCCCCTAAAGTGCCTGGTTTTGGAGGGTGATTATATACACTGCGTATGGATCTGTGTTAAGATTCAATCTTATTGGTCAGGTGTAGTTCAGGAGCTTGAGAGGATATTTGCCAAGGCCTTAGAATTTTATCCTTTGTTCCCAATCCTGGGTCTCCCAGATAGGAGACTTACTGGCATTAATGAAAAAAGTTTGTATAACATCCAAACCTTTGCAGCTTGGAAAAGTATCCTCTGCTCCTGAATCAGTGTCAAGTTTCCTTTGATTCAACACTGGCATAAAATAGCCACGGAGTGCATTCCTAACGTCCAAGTCTGATACATCTGTAAAGTGTGGGACCCCTATCTCAGATTTATAGGCTCTGCTCTGTCTGACCTGTTCCTGCCATGTTTACCCTGAGCCACACCACAAGTCGCGATCTCGGTGTACATAAAGGTGTGGATCTTGATATTTATCCTATCGTGTTTATCTGGCCTTATCCCCTTCCACCCCACCCCAATATTCTGACCGACCTTGTCTGTAAATAGGGGCACTAAGTTTTTAAGGACTGTTGTTCTAAATTTATCCGGTCTTTCTCTGTTCCTACATCTGCAGAAATATTTGTTCCATACTGTCCCAGATTTTGTTCTGAAAAGGATAAAATTCTAATAAAAATATATCATAGTTTTTTTATATATAAAAACTGTGGAACCATTGGCACAACGATGAGGAGTCTCAATAACGCTGTCTTAGTCCAGAGCTGGCTGGGACAGATGTCTAGTCTACTCGTTATTTATCATATCATAGAATTTACGGTGCAGAAGGAGGCCATTCGACCCATTGAGTCTTCACCGGCTCTTGGAAAGAGCTCCCTACCCAAGCCCACACCTCCACCCTATCCCCATAACCCAGTAACTCCACCCAATACTAAGGGCAATTTTGGACACTAAGGGCAATTTAGCATGGCCAATCCACCTAACCTGCACATCTTTGGACTGTGGGAGGAAACCGGAGCACCCGGAGGAAACCCACGCACACACCAGGAGAACATGCAGACTCCGCACAGACCATGACCCAAGCTGGGAATTGAATCTGGAACTCTGGAGCTGTGAAGCAATTTTGCGAACCATTATGCTACCGTGCTGCCCCAATTTATGTTGGCTTGGCTGGAATGTTCAGACAAGTCACATTCCAGGAGGTTGATGGGTTAGCCTTTGTCCATTGGAAGAGCTTCGAATCTTCCAGAACTAGCAGCATGTGAACAGCTGTGGCCATTTTATCAGCCCAGCAATTGTCTATTTTTTAATAAAAAGGAATTTAAACAGCAGAATTTGAATTCTGGAGTATGCCGTAGAGATAGAGGCTTAGCCATGATCAGGTTGAATGGCAGAACAGGCTCAAAGGATTGAATAACTTACTCCTGCTCCTATTTTCTACATTTCTAAACACATTTTAAAGATTTTTTTCCGCCACGCCTTCTCGGCATGACATCCAGCACTCGCTATTGATGCGCACAAATGTAGCAAATAATATTAAAAGGCAGTAAGAAACAAAAGTGCTTTAATCATCGAAAAAGTCTTTACTTAATTGTTTTGAGGCATTCTTCTTCATTGGTGACCATTCGCAAACAAGGTGATTGTCGACCTAAGAAACTCAATGTTATTGGTCATGGGATCTGTGGGTTCTTGCATCGCTGATGAGTCCAATCCGAGACCATTGATGACCACACACATGCGGATGACATCGCCATCTCCACGTACTTCAGAAGAGAATCTCCAAGCCATGTTTTGAGGCAGTAAAGTAGGCAGTAAACAAATAGTTGCAATTCCCAGTAAGACAAAGCACAGCCATTCACGGTGATTCAGACTGTGCATACCAGATGGCAACACAAATATGAATGAGGAAAACCCATCCATCTTAGAAGCCCCACTTCCCCTCCCCAACTGCAGGGTTGATGTTTGGCTTGAATGATTTCGAGGTTTACATTTCAACTTCCAAATGGAAGCCGGTTCCGTGCACTGTTCACTCTTTATGTGGTTAGGAACTTCCTAGCGTCACTGCCAAAACTTGCCTTTCCTGCACTGTACATGGGAAAAACAGGTTTGAGAAAGATGGCAGCTGAATAGGAAATATTGGTGTCCTCAGGCATTCTTATATTATATTTTTGCACTTTGGCCTGTGAAAAACAAATTGTGTGTCACTCTCTAATGTTTATATTGGTGTTTTGTTTTGAATTCCATGTCAGACTGTTGGTGATTGATCAGCAAGTGAATATGGAAGTGTATCATTTTTGAATATATAGAAAAATCACGCGGAAAACAGTAGAACTGAATATAGTGCAAACAATTCTGATGCAGAATTCCTGTGGTGACAAGCCAGCATCCAATCGGAGTATATTTACTATCTTCATTCATTAGGTTGGCAGCATACAAACTGGTTGTGTTTTCTTCTATGTTAGCAAGGTGATGTTAACACCAAGTGAGTCATTAAAATTAGTAGTGCAAAGTCAATTCCTGGTAATGCTTTGTCCCTGCATTATCCTCATTCAGTTGGTGGTATTTTGATCTCTGTTTGGTACTTGTGGTTTAATTCCTGCTGTCTATTCATGTGTGTTTCTAGTGGGAATAAGGTCACTTTAAGAGCCCGATCATGATTGATTTCATCGCAAGACGCTTGGGCGGGCGAACAGTCAGTGTATCTTTACAGCACGCTGAGTAAACATCTTTCCAGTAGAGATCTTGTTTGTTTGTACATTTGTGGTCTTCAGGCTTATCTTTTAAAAATACCACAAGGTACCTGGAGACAAGGAGGTCGGAACCACAATGGCAGACTCCTGGAGAAAAACAGTACAGAAAAATCATCGATGGCTGCAGCCATCCTAAAAGGATTAAGAAGGTAGAAACATCGCTACACTGCAGCTGGCAATGGAGCGGTGCGAATAACAGCAGCAGCCATCGAAAGAACTGAAACTTAAACCAAGGTTTTGCTGAAAACAGCATCAAAAGAAGCTTGTCACGTGCTCTGCCTGGAAATTTCTACTGTGAATAGCAAGAAAATACCCTGCAATGATAGTTTAAAGCTGGAGGAGTTTTGCAACATCCCTTGCAAAACTCAGAAAGGAATAGGCTGAGCTCAAAGTTACCTTTTTTGAAAGACGAGAAAGTTAGGTAGGGTGTAAAACAACTTTGTGGCACATTTGTGCTTGTGTAGGCCTTCCCATAGCAAAATGGCGGGAGGTTTTGGCATCATGGACTGCATGGTGAAAGCATCAAGTGCTGGAGATTATACATTTAAAGATTCAGATACTTTCTCCAGGCAAATAAAATCTCAGCGGAGATAGTAGGTCTGGCTTTCCTGAGCGTAATGTGGGGCAGAGGGGTGGGCGTGGGAGGTACATTCAAACCCCTGTGAAGTTTGGTGGCAACAGAAAAAGCAGGCTCAAAAACATGTGGTGAAATAGAGGACGTGCTTGTTAGGTGAATTGGATATTCTGAATTCTCCCTCAGTGTATCTGAAAAGGCGCCATAGTGTGGCGACGAGGGGATTTTCACAGTAACTTCATTGCAGTGTTAATGTTAGTCTATGGGTGACACTAATAAGGGTTATTATTTTTATTGCATGATTACTTTTCAACCAAACCCGTGGTCATCGGCGAGAGGTTCAGGTCCCCACGGTAGCACAGTGGTTAGCACTGTTGCTTCACAGCTTCAGGGTCCCAGGTTCAATTCCCAGATTGTGTCACTGTCTGTGCAGAGTCTTTATGTTTTCTTTGTGTCTGTGGATTTCTTCCGGGTGCTCCAGTTTCCTCCCACAGTCCAAAGATGTGCAGGTTAGATAGATTTTTTTTGGCCATGCTAAATTGCCCTTGGTGTCCAAAAAGATTAGGTGGGGTTACTGGGTTCTGGGGATAGGTTGGAGGTGTGGGCTTAAGTACGGTGCTCTTTCCAAGGGCTGGTGCAGACTCGATCAGCCGAATGGCCGCCTTCTGCACTGTAAGTTCTATGATTCTATGATAACCAGCAGGAAGGTGGATCAATCACACAGTTTGTAGATACTTTCAACAGAATAGCTGAATTCTGTGAATTTGGACAACACCATCAGAGACAGACTAGTGTGTGGGCTAAGAAGCCAAGCTATCCGTATAAGGCAATTAGACCTAAAGAAGCCTTTAGGAATCTGGAACTAGCAGCTAAGGAAATGCAACAATTAAACTTGAGTACTAAAGGTCAATCCTTTACTGGATGGACAACTGGTCAAAGTGGAGGTTGGACACTGGAGCAGCTTTTTCATTGGTACCAAAAATTGTTTGCCAAGAGAAACTTAACACCCTTAAAGATAACACTTAAAACATACACCGGAGATGTAGCGCCATGAGGGGCCATATCGATATAAATATGCAGCTTAATGGACAGATTGCAGACTTGTCCCCGCATGCCATTAAAGGTGACGCTCCAATCCTAACGGGGGAAACCTGGCTGGAGAGAATTAAGTTAAACTGGGCCGAGGTGAATCTCATATCGGAGTCCAAAGCAGGCCCAACCTAAAGCCTAAATGAGCAGAAAGTAGCAGCTGTGGCCAAGGCTCAGGCTGCAGTGCTGGGACTAAGATGACAAATGCTCAGCATACTGTAACAAATGCGGTTCAGGATGATCGAGAAACAAAGGTTGACGAGCTTGCAGAGGATGCATGTGAACACATAGACCGGAACGTATTCACATGCTCCCTTTGTAAATTCCAAACCACAGAGGGGGCAAAGAAAGACTGTTATCCTGACTAAATGTTCTCACTTAAGCGATACCATTTAAAACACATTGACTGACCATTCCGCTTAGCATTATTGGTGCGATTTGGATATGTTCAGAATAACTGTTGTGTTTGCTTAAAGAACAACAATCCTGTGATTGAAAGTGATTCATTGTACGTGAAGTGCATCAGGGGCTTTCTGATTTATGTACTTTCTTTAAATTGGGACACCAACTGCTGCTGGAGCATCCAAATTAATCAAAAAATAAATTGAGTGAATTAGAGACTCAAATACATCTTAGAGTAGATGTTCTGAACTGGAAGGTCACAGCCCCGTGGAGCTCCATGCGAATGTTTTAATGGGGTCCACTAAAAATAAAACTGTGGCGCTAACAATTGCACTCAAAGACGAGAGACAAGTTCAATCGAGGCTTTAATGCTGTGTGATGCTATTCCTCCGTCTGCAACTGTAGACTAGGGTCTGAGTGACTCACACGCATATTTATACACAAGCTCCCTGTGGGCGGAGCTAGCCGGCAGGGGCTTACCGGAGGAACCTGTATTACAGGTACAGGCATACATCCCCTACTGCAAGTATGCATAACTACAGTGGTTATCACCACATTCACCCCCTGTAAAAATGAGTCCGGCGGGTGTGACGTGTAACTATAATACAAAGGATGATATATTTACAAAAAAGTTCAAACAAAGAAAACCAAGAGTCCATGCGGTTAGCAGGTTACAGGTTAAGCCGAACCGGCGGTCGAACGTTCCGCTGTGATCGGCGTAGCTGTGGTGGCGACGTCGGAGTGCAGGTGCTGGTGGCATTGGTGCTGGCTGCTGGCGGGATGACTTTGAGAGCGAGCCAAAATCTTCCGTGTCCTCCAGTGTGGGCAGGGGGACGAGGGGTGGACCTGGTGGGGACGAATAGGGGGGCGCCGGGGAAAGGAGGGTGGCGCAGGGGGAAAAAGGGGCGTGGGCATGGGATCGGCACCTGAGGGAGCCAGGTCCCGGAGCGAGACTGTATCCTGGCGGCCATCGGGGAACTCCACATAGGCATACTGAGGGTTGGCGTGGAGAAGGCGTACTTTGTCCACCAGGGGTTCCACCTTGTGGTGCCGGACATGCCTACAGAGAAGGACTGGGCCTGGAGTCGTGAGCCACATCGGGAGCGACACCCCGGATGTAGACTTCCTAGGGAAGGCAAAAACACGTTCATGGGGTGTACTGTTAGTTGCGGTGCACAATAGTGACCGAATGGAATGGAGCACGTCAGGGAGGACCTGCTGCCAGCGAGCAGCTGGGAGGTACCTGGACCGTAGGGCCTCCATACCGTCCCGTTCTCCCTCTCTACCTGCCCGTTTCCCCGGGGGTTGTAGCTGGTCGTCCTGCTGGAGGCGATACCCCTGCTGAGCAGGAAATGACGCAGCTCATCACTCATGAACGAGGATCCCCTGTCACTGTGGATGTAGTCGGGGAAACCGAACAGAGTGAATATGAAATCGAGGGCCTTGATGACAGTGGCAGATGTCATATCCGGGCATGGGATGGCAAAGGGGAACCTAGAAAATTCATCGACCACACTAAGGTGTGGTCCTAAACCAGGGGCTGGTTTAGCTCACAAGGCTAATCGCTGGCTTTTAAAGCAGACCAAGCAGGCCAGCAGCACGGTTCAATTCCCATACCAGCCTCCCCGGACAGGCGCCGGAATGTGGCGACTAGGGGCTTTTCACAGTAACTTCATTGAAGCCTACTCGTGACAATAAGCGATTTTCATTTTCAAGGATGTAGGTGTTGCGGTTGGTGGAGGGGAGGGGCCCTTTGAAGTCCACGCTGAGGCGTTCAAAGGGGCGGGACACTTTCACCAGGCGCGCGCGATCTGGCCGGTAGAAGTGCGGCTTGCACTCGGCACAGACCTGGCAGTCTCTGGTGACTGTCCGTACTTCCTCGACGGAGTAGGGCAGATTGCGGGCTTTGATTAGATGGTACAAGCAAGTGACCCCCGGATGGCAAAGTCTCTCGTGCAAGGCACGGAGCTGGTTCACTTGTGCGCTGGCACATGTACCTCGGGAGAGGGCGTCTGGGGGCTCGTTGAGCTTGCCGGGGCGATACAAGATCTCGTAGTTAAAGGTGGAGAGCTCGATTCTCCACCGCAAGATTTTGTCATTCTTGATCTTGCCCCGCTGCCTGTTGTTGATCATGAAGGCTACCAACCGTTGGTCAGTGAGGAGAGTGAATCTCCTGCCGGCCAGGTAATGCCTCCAGTGCCGCACCGCTTCAATGATTGCCTGGGCCTCCTTTTCAACAGAGGAATGTCGAATTTTGGAGGTATAGAGGGTGCGTGAAAAGAATGCCATGGGTCTGCCTGCCTGATTCAGCGTGGCGGCAAGTGCGACATCTGAAGCGTCGCTTTCTACTTGGAAGGGCAGTGTCTCATCTACCGCGTGCATCCCCGCCCTGGCTATGTCAGATCGAATGCGGGCGAAGGCCTGTTGTGCCTCGGCCGAGAGGGGAAAATGTGTGGACTGGATAAGTGGGCGGGCCTTGACCGCATATTGTGGGACCCACTGGGCGTAATAAAAGAAGAACCCAAGGCAGCGTTTGAGAGCCTTGGGGCAGTGGGGGAGTGGAAGCTCCAGAAGGGGGCGCATGCGGTCGGGGTCGGGCCCCAGTTTTGGGCTACGTAGCCGAGGATGGCTAAGCAGTCTGTGCGGAACACGCACTTCTCCTTGTTGTACGTGAGATTAAGGAGAGATGCGGTGTGGAGGAATTTAGAAAGGTTGGCGTCATGGTCCTGCTGGTCATGGCCGCAGATGGTGATATTGTCGAGGTACGGGAAGGTGGCCTGCAGTCCGTACCGGTCAACCATTCGGTCCATTTCTCGTTGAAATACCGAGACTCCATTCGTGACGCCGAAGGGAACCCTAAGAAATTGGTACAGACGACCGTCTGCCTCGAAGGCAGTGTAGAGACGGTCCGATTTACAGATGGGGAGCTGCTGGTAGACGGATTTCTGGTCAAAAGTAGAGAAGACCCGGTACTGTGCAATCTGATTGACCATATCAGAAATGCGGGGGAGGGGGTACGCGTCGAGCTGCGTGTACCGGTTGATGGTCTGGCTGTAGTCCACGACCATCCTGTGCTTCTCCTCGGTCTTAACCACTACCACCTGGGCTCTCCAAGGGCTGTTGCTGGCCTCGATGATACCCTCCCGAAGCAGCCACTGGACTTCGGACCTGATGAAGGCCTTGTCCTGGGTGCTGTACCGTCTGCTCCTGGTGGTGACGGGCTTGCAATCCTCAGTCAGATTGGCAAAGAGTGAGGGAGGCTCGACCTTGAGAGTCGCGAGGCCGCAAGCGGTGAGGGGAGGTAGGGGTCCGCCGAATTTGAGTTGAGGCTCTGGAGATTGCACTGGGGTCGGGGGAAGCGGACGGCAGGGACCATTGTGCGATCGGCTGAGGCGAGGGGAACGGGGGCGCGATAGCGGCAACCATCCGGGACTGACACACCGCTGCAAAGTGGCCTTTCTTGCCACAAGCTTTGCAGGTCGCGATGCGGGCCGGGCAGCATTGGCAGGGGTGCTTCTGCTGACCGCACAGTAACAGTGGGGACCCCCAGGGAGCGCGGTGAGGTGAGCAGCGCAGGCGTTGTGCACGGGGGCGCAAGCTGGGGGGGCCGGTTGCGGGTTCCACGAGGGGTAGGACGGGTGGGTCTGGGGGGCCGTTTGCGGGGTCCACGAGGGGTAGGATGGGTGGGCCGAGCGGATAGCGGAGTAAGATCGCGCACTACGGGAGGCAGCCGTCATTGAAAGCGCCAGAGTCTTTGTGGCCACGAGGTCGAGGGCAGTAGTCGTTCCAGCAGTCGTTGCCGGATGGGGTCCGATGCAATGCCTGTAACAAAGGTATCGCGCATGAGTAAGTCAGAGTGTTCCGTGGCTGTGAGGGCCCGGAAGTCGCAGTCTCGTACCAGAGGTATAAGGGCCCTCCAGAAGTCCTCAATCGACTCACCCGGCTGCGAGTAGAGAGTTGATGCCTCACAAACAGGGTGTTCGTCGACTGTGCATAGTTCTCCTTGAGCAGTTCCATAGCTCTGGTGAAGTCAGTCGCATCTCGAATTAGCGGAAAGACACTGGAGCTAAGTCTCGAGTACAGGAGTTGCTTTTTCTGAGCCTCCGTCGGGGGAGGGTCCACTGAAGAGATGTAGGCCTCGAAGACTGCAAGCCAGTGAACAAAGTCTTTCCTGGTGTGAGGCGACTGCGGATCCAGCTGCAGACGGTCAGGCTTGATTCTGATGTCCATGGTGTACGGAAAATCACACAGCAATAAATTGTGGCGCTAACAATTGCACTCAAAGACGCGAGACAAGTTCAATCGAGGCTTTATTGCCGTGTGATGCTATTCCTCCAGCTGCAACTGTAGACTAGGGTCTGAGTGACTCACACGCATATTTATACACAAGCTCCCTGTGGGCGGAGCTAGCCGGCAGGGGCTTACCGGAGGAACCTGTAATATAGGTACAGCCATACATCCCCCTACTGCAAGTATGCATATCTACAGTGGTTATCACCACAAAAACACTAGCTTAAACGGCCCTCCACCCAGCATCATATTTGATCACTACTGACAACAATGTCCTTGGAACCCTGATTTACGGAGCCGAGGGAGAACAGCTCACTACAACCAATACAGATTGAAGGAGAGGGGCACGAAGATCAGGAGTTCCAAAACCATGCGTCATGATGTCCCATGTGGGCACAATTCTCCATTCCCCGTCGCTGATTTCGTAATTGGTGACCGGGCACAGAATCCTTTTTTACGCCGAAGTAGGTGGTAGTGGTGGGGGGGTGGGGGGGGGGGGGGGGTTGCACCTGTTTGACGCAGATTTCGTAACCTCCGCCCCCTCCAAAATGGCATCATCGCATCACGTGCCGTACGCCATTGGGACAGCCTCAGCGCGTCACCTAAAGGCCCTCCCCCGATGCTACACCCCCAAAGGGCCGAGTTACCGACTGCGCGCTTGACGTGTGGTCTCAGCGGTCGGGAATTCGGCATGGCAGCTGCGGACTGTGTCCAGCGCCACCATAGTCAGACGGAAGCTGTGCTGCTGGCCGGGGTGGGGGGCTTCCGCGAGGGCGGGGGGGATTGGTGGTGGGTGGCCAAGGGGTGGCCAGGGAGTGGCCGAGGGGGGGGACTATCTTGCAGGTCGGGTCCACGCACGGCCGGCGCCATGTTTTATGGCACAACCGCTGCAGGTCGTCGCCATGGGCACACGTGGAAACGGACCTGGAACTTCGCCAGCTGTTTATATCAAGGGTTTTATGTGACGCAGCTGCTAGCCCCTCACCAGCCGCAGGATTGGCGAGGGGGTGATGCCGATTTTTTCCCACGTAAAATGCCACAGATCCTCCGCATTTAGCCTCAAAAATGGAGAATCCAGTCCATGACTTCTGGGTTGGGGGTGGGGAGAAGTCGGCAGGAGGCTCAAAAAATCGTTTTCACACTGACATGAATTTCTGGTGGGACCTTACAATGCTGCCCGCCATGGAGAATTGGAAATCCCACTGGAGGCCAGCATGACACCTATTTGCGTCCCACTAATGGAATGAAATTGTGTGATTGCCATCATGTCGGTGGGAAAACATACTGGTCCAGATCACACTTGGATCAGCCTGGTGTGTAAAAGTAGGGAATTGTCTTTAGTGCCTTGCGCAGATCGCAGACATCCGAGGATAGGAAGATGTTGGAGGTCTACAGCTACCGCATCCTGGAAGGACATACGCAGTGCATGGAGGTAAATCAGAGGGAGTTCAGAAAGGGAAGGTGTAATGGGACAGAATGATGACAATGGGAAGGTAGGTGTCAGGGGGGAGGAAGTTGTAAGGTGGGGGAAGGGGTTAAATGTGACCAGGGGAAGAAGGGAGTTTGGAGGGGATGAGGAAGGTGTAAGGAGGAGCGGGGGGAGGGGGGGGGGGGGGGGGGGGGGGGGAGGTATCTGGAGGGAGGAAGGTGGAATGTCCAGGTGAACATGCAAAGGAGGGGTTTGTGAGGTCAATAGTTAATGGCTGTCTTCTGGGGAGTGAAGTTAGAGTGCATATGGTAAGAGGATTGGAGTTAGAGTAACAGGGGACAGACCAAACCAATAGAGTGGGAGGGTGAGGCTACAACGGGATCAATAGAAGGAACTGAGGAAGGAGCAGTGCTCCAAAAGCTGGTGATTTGAAACAAACCTGTTGCACTTTAACCTGGTGTTGTAAGACTTCTTACTGTGCTCACCCCAGTCCAACGCCGACATCTCTACATCAATAGAAGGAACGGTGAAGGTCGTTGCTGGGCGACACAGAGGTAAACATGCCCAGGGTGGGGTGGGAAGGAGGAGATCGGAAGGTCAATGTGGATGGGGGTGGGACTTTCAGGCAGGGAGGGAAAGAACGCATTCACCTTGATATTCCTGAAAGAGAAGTATTCGAACCTTTAGGGTAACAGTGTGGTGGATCTAAGGTGGTGCCAGGGTGATGAGTGAAAGGTGAGAACAGTGATGAGTGAAAGGATACAGGTGACTGGAGAAGGGAGGTGATAGACAAGCTAAAAGAAACAGTGACCATAACCATTTTCCAAAATCAAAAGTGAGCTGAGCCTCGTGTTGGATGTGCACAGGTGCTGCACGGAAACAATGATTAAATGGGAGGAGCTGCAGGTCAGCTCAGATGGACAATTGAAAGAGAAAACCAGCAGACAGCATTGGAAAAGCTTGGGACAGTCAGATGAGTGTGATGGATGAAGGTTCCATGTGCGAGGGGGACTTTTGCACGAGACTCTGAACGACCTGGTCTCAGACACCTTTCACTTCAGAATCACTTGTGGTCTGACTGTGTTCAGCTGCATTGCCAGTCGTCAGGAGAGAAGGGGAGATGAGGGGTGGGGGGAGCAGGGGAGAGGCCTCATGAAGCCTAAATAATGACACTGAAATACAATTGTTATAATCAGAGTCATAGAATTTACAGTGCAGAAGGTGGTCATTCGGCCCATCGAATCTGCACCGGCTCTTGGAAAGAGCACCCCTTTTAAGCCCACACTTCCAACGTATTCCCATAACCTGGTAACCCCACTTAACCTTTTTGGACACTAAGGGCAATTTAGCATGGCCAATACACCTAACCTGCACATCTTTGTACTGTGGGAGGAAACTGGAGCACCCGGAAGAAACCCACGCAGACACAAAGAGAATGTGCAGTCTCTGCACAGGCAGTGACCCAAGCCAGGAATCGAACCTGGGATCCTGGAGTTGTGAAGCAACTGTGCTAACCACTGTGCTACCATGTTGCCCATATATCTGTTAGCAAACCATTGCTATGTACAGGTTCTCAGCAGAGCAAGAGTTAAAACGGGACTGGAGGATGGCACTGCCCACGACATCATGCATAGAATTATATGGTAAGGGACTCGGAGCGAACATTCTAGAAACAGAACTTTGTAAATAAGGTGCCTACCTGTTCCATGCATGGCCATACTTGAATCTGTAAATAGTTAAATCCTACCAATAAACATGAACAAGACCTCATCAATGAGACAGCAGTGCAACGAGACACCATATTAAAGAATCCAATATTATGACAACTGTAGGCATTATTTAGTGAGAGTGAATGTACTTTCAGATAATACAGTGACAGTGTTCACCCGTACAACCACTGCAACATTTCTTGATTTTTCGTGGCCTACTTCTAAGTGTTGCCTTGACATCCACAGCAGGGGTGGAGGCAGCCTGTGGAGTTGTCTGCCCTGTTGCCTTTGATGACTTTAATGGCCATCCTATGGACTGCCAAGGCCTGGAGGACTCCATCTTACTTTGGCTTACTCCCTCTGAGCAGTGACGGAGGATGAGTTTGAAGGGATCAAAGGGAGCCAACACCCACTGAGAGTCCTGATCAGGTAACCCAGGTAAACCAGCTACTGCTCCTCCTTCCTTTGGGTGTCTGAGGGTCCTGGCCTTACTGCTCGAGGGGAAAGGGCAGCAGGAGAGACGTGCAGGTGGCCCATTCTCCTCGCACATTGCCATTGCACAAAATCACCTATGGCAACAGAAATGGATTGCAGAGTGCAAGTCAGCGGGCATCTCTGACAGAAACTGTTGACCACATGCATGTGCCTCAGGGTCTCCATGGTTTCTGCCAACCTCTCCATGGACATCTTAAGGCGTGTACATGTGGTTACTACTTTTTTCAGAGAGCTGGCAGACGGACTGCACTGACCTTCTGTTGAAGGCCTCCCTCAGCTCCCCACCTCTTGCTGACCCTCCACCTTGAGTTGGAAGGCCGATTCCAGAGGCTTGTTATCTGACTCGAACCTCACAGATGCCTCTTCCCCAGCAATCGTCCGAGAGCCGGGAGCTCAGCTGAACCTGTCTCCTCCTGCTGAGGACACGTGTCCATGTGGTGAGCACCAGATTGTGAGACCTTTCCTGAACTGTTATCAATACCCACCAGGGTGTGTGTATCTGAACTGATAAACGGTTCAAGTGAGCACTGTGACACCTGCACAGGTGTGGAACTCTCTCTTCCACTCTATCGTGGGCTGGGGATGAGACTAAGGCCTGATAGGAAGTCCTCCTCCTCTTGGGACTTGATTTTATCCAATATAAACCTGTAAGTGAAGCAGGGGATTGCAAGTGACAGCATCAGCTGCCTCCAATATGGAGGCACATTCAACCCTCAGGTTTGCATTGAATGGATGAATCTTTATTATGTAAATTGCATGTTGCATTGGAATTTGGTTCACTGATCATTCCTCCTTTTGCAACATAGCCTACTTCTGTGTGACGGGTCGTCACTGGTGTGAATTGGGCAGAAGAGTTGTGACCCAGTTCCCTCCAGAGGGCTGAGCACATCCACATGCAAGGGAGGAGCCTCAAGCAGACATTTGATTTGCAGAGGTTGCTGGTTCCCTCTGCGCCTATGTCAGTTCCCCCCCTTCCTTCCCCCCTCTCCATCAAACCCTCACAGCCTTTCTGTTCAGTGTTCTATGCCTGCTGAAGGGTGAAAGAGGCACAGTGGTCACTTCACCGCAGCGCGGATGCGCTAAGGTGAGGCTGTGAGAATATGCAGTCGCTCACTAGTCTTTGGACCCTGCCATATCGGAGTCTTTGTGGTTTATGCGACCATCAGTGAGACTTACCCCGCCACAGCGAATACAGTCGTTCATCCTTTTCCCGATATTGTATGGCTGGCCTCTCGTGCATCCCTGGGCACTGATGGCATCTGCCATATGAACCCATGCAGTGTTCCTTTCGCTGCTTGGCCGCCTCCTTTTAACAGGTGGGTAGGGTACATTCCTGTGGAACTCGACATGCGCAGGGAGGCATCACTGAATTTTGGAGCTGGGCTGGCAGAGGATCTTGCTGACATCTCTCTGGTTTTGATCGGACATTGTGAATGTCCGAGTGCCCAGACATGAAGGCATGTGCATGCCATCAAGCCCATCCCACTGCAGAGATGGCGTCAAACCTCATGATACATAATTAATTACGTCGGCCTTCACATTGGGGAAAAAGTCACCTACATTGGTCCCATCATGGGACTTGGGGCACCATTCAGCAACCAGGTTGTCCCTGGCGTGGATTGGTGTGCGCAGGATGAATAGTGGGAGAGGGAAAAATCGAGATTCACGCCGGGTACGAACCATTTTGCGATTCACCTGGCCCACTCCCAATGGCAACTTCCGGATCATTTTTTTTTTATAAATTTAGATTAGCCAATTATTTTTTTCCGATTAAGGGGCAATTTAGCGTGGCCAATCCACCTACTTTGCACATTTTTGGGTTGTGGGGGCGAAACCCACGCAGACACGGGGAGAACATGCAAACTCCACACGGACAGTGACCCAGAGCCGGGATCGAACCTGGGACCTCAGCACCGTGAGGCGGTTGTGCTAACCACTAGGCCACCGTGCTGCCCCGCAACTTCCGGATCATGCCCAAAAATATTGAAGTCGAATGCAGCGGCCTCCTGGGAATTACTGACTCTCCAGTGAGAAGTCACGCGGGCGTCGTTTTGTACTCTTTTTCAAAAACGGGAACCTGCCGCAATGGCTGCTGAGGGGCAGTGAGGAGGTGAGTAGCCATTTCCATTTTACAGTATGCAGCTCAAGGGCATCAGAACTGCTGTTCAAGTGCCCAGCACGTGGCGGGGGGGAGAATGGGGAAGATTTCAGGGGGGTTGGGCTTAGTCAGGGAGCTGAAGCATTCCGGGTCAGGGGTCGCTCCTGGGCTTGGAAAGTGAGGAGATTTGCATCTGTGAGGCCTTCAAGCCATCTTTAAATATTGCGGAGAACAATAACATCGGCAACCACAGCTACAACCCGTCTGTCCTACAAAACTCTTTTCGGACAGAAACCTGTTGTGGCTTCCATCTTGAAATTTAATTTAATCAATTTAATCCCTTTGACCCTGAGCAGCTGAAGGCTATTTCAAATGAGAAACGGGCCTTGTTAGTTGTGAGAGCACTTCACACCACACAACTACAAAGTGCCTCCTCAGGGGCACACATGCCACACCTCAGAGGACGATTAGTGCATTGCATGTCCAGCAAATATTGATGCCTGGACAGTGTGCCTGTACTCTAGGAGCATCAGCACTATAAAGGCCGTTGCCACTAATTAAACACTAAAGAACAGAGCGTCAGCACTGAGAATCTTCTTGCGACCGAAGGTTAAGTTTGTGAATGAGCAGAGGGCAGCTGAGCCCAGTCTCCATAATGTTCCTGGCGGAGGACCAGGGTATGGGATCTAGGGACCTGAGGTGAATGTGCAGAGCAAGGTATTCCAGCACAACTGGCTCGCTGGATAGCACTCTGAGAGAAGACGGGGCAGGCAACAGTGGGTGAGGCTTGGGAGATTTAAGCCCTAACTGATTGTCGGTCTCCTTCTCCAAAATGCACCGGCTGCAGTCCACGTGGCGATCAATGGCATGCATGTCACCCTGCGAGCAGCGCCGGCCCTAGGGTTGCTGGCGCCCCGGGCAAGCTGAACTTCAGCGCCCTTGGGGAGGGTGGGCCGGGGGGGGGGGGGGGCAGCGGGGCCGGGGGGGGCGGGGGGGCGGACCGAGGGGGGGGGCGGACCGGGGGGGGGGCGGACCGAGGGGGGGGCGGGGGGGAGCGGACCGAGGGGGGGCGGGGGGAGCGGACCGAGGGGGGGGGGCGGGGGGAGCTGACCGGGGGGGGGGGGCGGACCGGGGGGGGGGGGCAGCCCTGGGGGGGGGCGGCCCCCGCGCATGCGCTGGTTGGCACCGGCCCAACTGCGCATGCGCGGGACCCGAGTCTCTGGCGCCCCCTAGCACATGGCGCCCCGGGCGACTGCCCGAGTTGCCGGTGCCTTGAGTCGGCCCTGCCTGCGAGGACCTGGGCATCAGGGAGTGCCCGATATTAACAGGAAGGGGTTCCACTCCCTGAATGTTCTAATTGTGTGCGACTATCACACCGAATCATGCATCTGTGTGGCCTCTACGTTGGGAGCAGGGCCGGCTGAAGGTACCGGCAACTCGGGCAGTCGCCCGGGGCGCCATGTGCTAGGGGGCGCCATCAAGGTGCGGGTCCCGCGCATGCGCAGTTGGGCCGGTGCCAACTAGCGCATGCGCGGTGGCCGCCCTCCCTCAGGCCGCCCCGCACAAACATGGCGGATGGATCCAGGCTCGCCGGTGGTCACTCCGGCCTCCCCCCCTCGGCCCCCCCCCCTCAGGCCCCCCCCCCTCGGGCCCCCTCGGGCCCCCCCCCCCCTCGGGCCCCCTCCGCCCCCCCCCCTCCGGCCCCCCCCCCCCCCCCCCCCCCCCCGAAGGGCGCCGAAGTTCAGCTTGCCCGGGGTGCCAGCAACCCTAGGGCCGGCGCTGGTTGGGAGCGTGCATGACAGCTTGATCCTGGTGCACTCGGAGATCCCCGTTGTATTCGAGGACCACTCCAGGCTGATCGGTTGGCTCTTGGGTGACAAGGGACACCCACTGAGGTCATTGCTGATGATGCCGGCATGGAGGCCCGAGGCTGAGGTGGAGACCCGATACAATGAGGCCGATGTTGGCATCCATATTGTCATTGAGCGATGCATCGGGTTGCTCAAGATACAGTTCCGATGACCTGCAGTACACCTCCTCAGAGGGTCTCCTGCTTTGTGGTGGTCTGCTACGCCCTCCACAATCTGGCACAGCAGTGGGGCGACATGCCAGCAGAGGAGGGGCAGAGGAGGCGCAGAGGAGGCATAGAAACATGTTGTGGAGATGCCGGCGTTGGACTGGGGTGAGCACAGTAAGAAGTCTTACAACACCAGGTTAATGTCCAGCAGGTTTGTTTCAAACACGAGCTTTCGGAGCGCAGCTCTTTCCTCAGGTGAATGGAGAGGTATGATCCAGAAACATTTGTATAGACAAAGTCAGAGATGCCGGACAATGCTTGGAATGCGAGCATTTGCAGGTAATCAAATCATTACAGATCCAGGGAGAGGGATAATCACAGGTTAAAGAGGTGTGAATTGTCTCATGCCAGAACAGTTGGTGGAATTTTGCAAGTCCAGGCCAGATGGTGGGGGATGAAGGTGCCTTGCCTCTCATCCACAGCGTCGTGAAGCATTGTGAGGGTTGCATCCCCAAAGCGAGAACCAGGTCTGCGCGCTGCCATCCTTGTGTATTGACTCGGAGTGAGTTGTGAGGGAGCTTTTAAAAGCAGCTCCCTCTTGTTGGCAGCAAGGTACTGAGACGCAAGTCGGGTGAATCAGTTGGTGACACAGCCAGTGATGTCTAGTATCTACTTGGAACTCATTTTTGGCACTAAGTGCCTTTGAACATGGGCCATGATCTCGCCAATGAAGCCTTCATTAAACACCCCGCCAAATGTGCTGAAACCGTATATTGAGATTTTTCAGTCGATTCGTAACATTAGTCTTGGATGGGAGAATTCCGCCAACGGTCCTGGGACTGACTCCGCAGTCCCATGATGCACCCACCAATTCTTTTCCGCAAATTCGCATCTTGATGGAGGGGTGTGGCCAAGTTTCCCAAAGGCAACCTAAACGGAAATCCTGAGTGGAGTAAGTGGGGCAATTGGAGGATTGGGGGGGGGGGGGGTGGGGGGTGTTCAGAAAGTAACCACCTCAGGCATGAAACTCCCGAACTCCTCATTGGCATGGTATTCGCTAATCTGCAGCAGAACAGGCTGACAGCCATTTTGCTAATTACCTGCAACTTGGAGATCATAATATTTTTTAACAGACCTTCTCCCTACAGTAGTGAAGGAGACTCCTCTACAAATAGAAAAAGAAGTTAAGAAACTGGTTTGTCAATATGATGATGCTTTCCCTGCATACTGTTCATGAATGTTTCAGTCAAATCAGAGGGAAGATTGAAATGCTTCACTGGTCTCCAAGTGCTGTCCAGCGAGAGCGTGAAGACAAAATGTGTTTTGCTGAATTTCTCTGGCAGAATTCTGGTTTGGTGAGAAGGCTGACTAACATGTAAACTGTACTCATTGCACGTTCCTTTTGTCAGTACCTAGTTTGTGGAACTGGATTTAGCACAATCTCAAATATTGATCAAGCCTTGATGCCACATTAGGGATTGGAGGGGATTCTCTGCCGTCCGCCTGTAGTATTAAAGTTCCCAATGCAACGGAGAATCTCTTGTCGGGGAAAAAAACGGGTTTAGCGCCCGTTGCGATATTCACTGGTAACGGCATCGAGGTTCACGCCCCACGCCAACGGGAGGATGCGAATGGGTCATTTCAAACAATTTACATCCTGTTAACAGGCTGGACACTGGATTCTCAACGCCTCTGTGATGCTCTGTTCCTTCAGGCTGGGATTCAGGTGGACGTGGATTGGTGCAAGTATTTGCCCATTTGGCCATGGCGTTGTGGATCTCGCAGTGGACCAAGGGGGCAAGTACATAGAACTGGACAGCACAGTACAGGCCCTTTGGCCCACGATGTTGTGCCAAACTAGTCTGAAACTAAGATCAAATCAACCTACTCCCACTCATTCTAGTGCACTCCATATGCCTATCCAATAACCGCTTGAAAGTTCCTAAAGTGTTTGACTCCACTACCATAGCTGGGAGTGTGTTCCACACCCCAACCACTCTCTGAGTAAAGAACCTACCTCTGACATTCTTCCTATATCTTCCACCATGAACCTTATAGTTATGCCCTCTTGTAACAGCTACATCCACCCGAGGAAAAAGTCGTTGAACGTCCACTCTATCTATTCCTCTCACACCTCAATTAAGTCATCTCCCATCCTCCTTCGCTCCAATGAGAAAAGCCCTAGCTCCCTCAACTTTTCCTCATAAGACCTACCCTCCAATCCAGGCAGCATCCTGGTAAATCTACTTTGCACCCTTTCCAATGCTTCCACATCCTTCCTATAATGAGGTGACCAGAACTGCACACAATACTCCAAATGTGGTCTAACCAAGGTTTTGTACAGTTGCAGCATAACCTCACGGCTCTTAAACTCAATCCCCCTGTTAATAAATGCGAACACACTATAGTCTTTCTTCACGACTCCATCCATTTGGATGGCAACTTTCAGAGATCTATGGACATGAACTTTGAGTACTCTCTGCTCTTCCACATGTGACCTCAAATCCATCAGAGGGCACACCTCTCCCCACATAATGTAAATCCTGCCCACCTCAACCCCCAGCTCCTCCCATCCCGCACTGGACTCCCTGTAGCGGGACGTGGAACGGAATCCCTTACACTCCCTGCCATGCATAAATTTGCATGGCAGGAGAGAATGAATCGCTTCTGGTCACCACTCCTAGCAACAATGCAAATGAGAAGTGATTCAGCTCTGGTGGGAGAACAAGGGGCTGGATTCTCCAATTTTGAGGCTATGTCCGGAGGCAGTGTCTCGTTTTACGCCGAAAAAATTGGTGAGGGGCTTGCAGACGCGCCATGTAAGCCACACGGCCTTCACAAAACAAACGGCTGAGAATTGCCCGATCCGTGGCCGTGGACCTGCCAGATAGTGCCCCCCTGGGCACCCCCTCGCCACCCCCGGGCCATCCCCCATCAGAACCCCCAGCCCTCTCCGGAGCCCCTCCGGACAGCAGCACGGCTCCCCACCCCCCCACCGATTGTCGCGGTGCTGGACACAGTCCGCAGCCGCCACGTCGGGTTCACGAAAACTGAGAGCACAAGTGAACCGCACCGTCGGGGGCGGGCCATCAGGTAATGACCTGAGGCTATCCTAATGACATCATCGGGGAGTACGTCATTTTGGAGGGGGTGGAACATCCAAGAACTGGCGCCGCCGATTCGGTCATAAACAGGGATTCTCCGCCCAATCGCCAATTACGATTTCGGCGCCGGGTAGCGGAGAATCCCGCCATAGTCTCCCTGACGGAGAACCCAACCCTCGAAGAGCCCTCATTACCACACTGTGAGATTTTGAGGGATTGCATCACAGCATTTCATGTGTCTCATTATGCCCAGTATTTTTCAAACATTTAATGTTCGAATGTCCTTTCATAATATAGCAGGAACGCTTACTTTTCCGCTGGTTTGTTTTACATTGGCACTTCAATAACAAAATAGTCCAGTTTACTTTCCTGCGATATTATTTTGCTGCCACCCACCCCACACCCACTCACTGCCCACTCAAAAACTGAAGAGCACCAACCCCTTGCCCCACTCAACAAATCTGGGGTCACACCAGGGCGAATATTGGAAGGCACTCACGTAGGTTGTCAGAGATCAGGAGAATCTCAACTTGCTGCCGTATAACTCATGTATCAGCCGGAGTAACCTGAAGCCGGATTGTTCTCTGGGCAGCCACAACCTCTCCGCAGGTATTCAGGACCTTGTTTCCTGACCGAGGTGGGTGAGTTCAGCACAGTCACTCTGTGACAGTGCTGACACAGATATGCTTGCTAAGCTGCAGGTCCCTAACTCAATCACTGGCTGCAGCCGAGGACACAACACACAGGAGCCATTATAGAACTCGAAACATTCAGCAAGACATCAAAAAAAAAGAATTAATCTGCGTGTGAGATACCTAATACCACATGTGGGAATTAATTCAGCTGCAGGAAAGTAATAACACTCATCCTTATGAAGTCTACCTGAATATCAGGCTACATTTTGTTTGTTGTTCCCTTAATTTCAGCTTCCGTTATTATTAGAAACATAGAAAATAGGAGCAAGCGGAGGCAATTCGGTCCATCGAGCCTGCTCCACCATTCATTATGATCCTGACTGATCATACAACTCAGTGGCCTGCTCCCGACTTCCCCCCCGCCTCATGCCCTTGGACCCCTCCCCCGACCCTACCCCTCATCCGACCCATCACCCCCTGACCCAATCCCCTCTGACCCAACACTCCCCAGACACGACTCCCCCCATCTGACCCTTCCCCTCCTCCTCCTCCGATCTGTAAGAGATTGCCACTCTGCGGAAGTTACCAATCACTGTAAGAGCAGAAGAAGAATCACGTGGACTCAATGTATAAACTCCGCTTCTCGCTCCAAAAATCCGCCAGACTGAGTTTATCCAGTATTTTCTATTTTTATGGAAAAAACATCTACTGGTATGTAAAATAATAAGAGATCACTGAAGGTATATGTGAGTTGCTTAAAGGCAGAGACAGAAGTAACAAATGAATGGGGTACACAGTAGAGCATATACCTTCCCCATACTCTGTTAACTCAATGCTATTACAATTACACAGCTCGACCTCAAGTCTTTTCCATGCCCGGATGGTGCACTATAGCTGGAAAGCTGAATAAAATAAATCATTTTATTGAGTGTTTTAATTTCACTGCGGAGGGTTCAAGTCAATTCATATCCAACACCGTGCTCTGAAAACTCTGCTCACATTTTAACAGCTGTGACATCAGCTGAGTCAATTCATATCATTCTAAATAAAACAACTCTCAGCATTCTAGAAAAAAAGTTAATTAATTTTGTCCCTCAATGGTAACAGGTCCTTTAAAATAATGAGGGGCTGGTTTAGCACAGTGGGCTAAACAGCTGACTTTTAATGCAGAACAAGGCAGCAGCGCATGTTAAATTCCCATATCGGCCTCCCCGAACAGGCACCAGAATGTGGTGACTAGGGGCTTTTCACAGCAACTTCACTGAAGCCTACATGTGACAATAAGCAATTATTATTACTACTATTAAAATTATCAGATCTTTCTTGGACTACGCCTTTCTTGGGTCACCCAGCCTTTCGACACTGCTGGGTGGTCGGGAGCAGGGCAGGATGGCACCTTGACACTCCTTTTGGAATCTGGGCACTTTGACATTGCCACCCAGACACCCTGGCAGTGCCAAGGAGCAATGTCAAAGAGCAATGGTTAGATCCTCACTTGTAGGAGATGGTCATTGCCTGGCACTTGTGTAGCGCGAATGCAACTTGCTAGTTGTCAGCCCAAAATTGGATATTGTCCAGGTCTTGCTGCATTTGGATATGAACTGTTTCAATATCTGAAGAGTCGCGAATGGTGCTGAACATTGTGCAATCATGTGCAAACATCCCCACTTCTGACCTTATGATGGAAAGGTCATTGATGAAGCAGCTGAAGATGGTTGGGCCAAGGACATTGTCCTGAAGAACTCCTGCAGTAATGGCCTAGAGCTGAGATGATTAACGTCAAACCACCACAACTATCTTCCTTTGCGCCAGGTATGACTCGAACCAGCGGAGAGAATTCCCCTGATCTCGATTGACTCCAGTTTTGCTAGATGCCATATTCGGTCATATGCTGCCTTGATGCCAAGGGACGTTACTCTCGCCTCACCTCTGTCATTCAGCTCTTTTATCCATGTTTGAACCAAGGATGTAACGAGGCCAGGGGCTAAGTGACCTGGGGGAACCCAAACTGAACATCTGTGAGCAGGTTATTGCTGAGTAACAGCCACTTGATTGCACTGTTTATGACTCTTCCATCACTTTGCTGATGACCGAGAGTAGACTGATAGCTCGGTAATTAACTGGATTGGATTTGTCCTGTTTCTTGTGTATAAGTGGGCAATTTTCCACATTGCCGGGTAGATGCCAATGTTGCAGCTGTACTGGAACAGCTTGTCTAGGTTTATGGTAAGTTCTCGACCACAAGTCTTCAGTATTATTGCTGGGATGTTGTCAGGGCCCATAGCCTTTGCAGTATCCAATGCCTTCAGCCATTTCTTGATATCACATGGAGTGAATCGTATTGACTGAAGACTGATGCCTATGATGCTGGGGACCTCTGGAGGAGAGCAAGATGGATCATCCATTCGACACTTCTGGCTGAAGGTTGTTGCAAATACTCCAGCCTTGTCGTTTGCACATGTGTGCTGGGCTCCTCCATCATTGAGGATGGGGATATTTGTTGAGCCTCCTCCTCCAGTGAGTTGTTTAAGTGTCCATCACCTTTCACGGCTGGATGTGGCAGGACTGCAGAGCTTAGATCTGATGCGGTCCTTGTAAAATCGTTTAGCTGTTTATTACTTGCTGCTTATGCTGTTTGGCACACAAGTAGTCCTGTGTTGTAGCTTCGCCAGGTTGACACCTCATTTTTAGATATGCCTAGTGTTGCTCCTGGCATGTTCTCCTGCACTCTTCATTGAACTAGGGTTGATCCCCTGACTTTGTGTTAATGGTCGAGTGGGGATGTGAGGATGTAGATTGTGGTTGGGTACATTTCTGCTGCTGCTGATGGCCCATAGCGCCTCATGGATGCCTAGTCTTGAGTTGTTAGTTATGTTCGAAGTCTATCCCATTTAGTACGGTGGTACTGTAGTACAATGCAACACGATGGAGGATATCCTCAATGTGAAGACAGGACTTTGTCTCTGCAAGGACTATGTGGTATTCATTGCTACCGATACTGTCATGGACAGATGCATCTGCAGCAGGCAGATTGGTGAGGATGAAGTCAAGTATGTTTTTCCCTCTGGTTGGTTCCCTCACCAGCAGCTGCAATCCTAGTCTAGAAGCTATGTCTGTTAGGACCTGGCCAGCTCGGTCTGTGGTGGTGCTACCAAGGACAGGCAAATGGGCATGGGTGGGTGCTCTTTCTGAGGGTTGCTGCAGACTCGATGGGCCCAATAGCCTCCTTCTGCATTGTAGCAAGTCTATGATTCTATGATCATTCTGCAATCTTTCTCTATTTAAATAATAGTGTTTTTCTATTCTTTTTGCCTAAGTGAACAGTTCCACTTAGTTTACCAGACTAATATTTAGAATAGATGGAATATCTTATAAGAAAAGGTTGGACAGGCTAGGCTCGTGTTTGCTGGAGTTTAGAAGAATAAGAGGTGACTTGATTGAATCGTTTAAAATCCTGAGGGGTCGTGCCAGTGTGGTTCCAGAAAAGATATTTCCTTTTGTGAGCAAATCTCCAACTAGAAGTCACAGTTTAAAATAAGGGTTTTCTCATTTCAGACAGAGATGAAAAGAATTTCTTTCTCTCATAGGGTAGAGTCTTTGGGACTGCCTTCCTCAAATGGCAGAGGGCGGGATTCTCCATCCTGCCAAGCAGCCAATGGGGTTTCCCATTGCAGGCGGCCCCATGCCATCGGGAAATCCCAACAGCAAAGAAACCAGTCCAGAGTCTTTGAATATTTTTAAAGCAGAAGTGATAAGATTCTTTACGATCAAGGGGCTGAAAGGTTATTGGGTAGGTTACCGGAAGCCACAATCAGATAAGCTATGATCTTATTGAATGGCGAAGTAGACTCGAGGGGCCGAATGACCTACCTCTTGTAGCCACCGAAGTTGGCCATTTCCCTAAATACAAAATGGAGGAACGCAAAGCATACAGGATAAAATGGACAATGTTTGCAGCCCCAGCAGGCTGCACCTAGCAGGTGTGTATTCTGTCTGCTAAGAAAGCAGACAGCACCGAAACGAACGTTCCGCATACTAATGAGGCAATCACCGGGATAATTAGCATGTTAATGGAACGATTCCAGATACAATGGACACAAATGGGGAAGAAACTGCAACATTGTAAAGTATACCAGACACTCAGGCACCAACAGGGTTTGAAAACAAAGAGCCTGAGAGCCCGCCCAGTAGCTAAGGAACAGCCTCAGTATTGGGGGGATTCAAACATATCGATTGGGAAGAGACCCAATCGATTCCAAGCAGGTAAGGGAGTCCGCCCAAAGGGGCGCGGATCCCTGGGACCTATAAAAGACAGGTCCCACACATGGTTCAGTCTTCTTGTCCAGCCCTCCTCTCTCTTTGACCAGCACTCCTCCGTGGACCAGCACCTCGACCAGCTTTTGCCAAGAAGACCCTGAAGGAGAGAGAGAGAGAGGTTCGGACAGCAGCCGCCAGCAAGTAAGTGTCTCACAACGATCGCTACCAGAGATAGACACTCCTGACCCCTTTTAACTTATACCAACCTGAAGTCTGCAGACCAGAGCAGAGCAAGAGGCCTTGTTCCCTGACCCGGCAGTTCCTTCGAGATAAGTATTAGTTTATTTAGCGGTAGGAATAGCTTAATCCTTTTAGCGTGTGCATGGGTAGTTATTATAATTGTATTATAATAAACACAGTTGTTTGAACTTACTAATTGGTGTATGGTTTTATTGCTTTGAACTTCACTTTGAACTTGTGGTGGTATCTTAACGATACCTGGTGACTCCAGAGCTAAGTAAAGAAACAGAGCCAAATTGAGTGTTGAGCACACTTACCCAGAATGACCAACACTCTACTCCTAATTTGTATGTTTCCTATTATTAGCCAGTCCTTAATACATGCTAATATGTCATCCCCAATGCCATATATTCTTATATTGTCCAATAGCCTTT
Organism: Scyliorhinus canicula; assembly: GCF_902713615.1. NCBI lineage: Eukaryota > Metazoa > Chordata > Chondrichthyes > Carcharhiniformes > Scyliorhinidae > Scyliorhinus > Scyliorhinus canicula. Next base: position 22,520,082 of record NC_052154.1, read on the forward strand.
TATGTAGCAGTTTATCGAATGTGTTTTGGAAATCCAAATACACTATATTTACTAGTTCCCCTTTATTCATCCATTTGTTACATTCTCAAAAAACACTAATAAACTTGTCAAACACAATTTCTCTGGCACAAAATACCTGCCTGATTGTATAATGTTTTCCCTACATATCCTACTGCTACCTCTTTAACGATAGTTTATACTGTGACTAATGTTAGGTTAACTGGCCAAGAGTTTTGTGCTTGCTGTCTCCCTTCTTTCTTCTAAGTGAGGTGTGAAATTTGCAGTTTTCCTATCTGCTGGGATCTTTCTGGAACTTAGTGAATTTTGGAAGATTACAACAAATGAATCCACCATCAGTGAAGCCACTTCCTTTTAGACGCAAAGATGCAGGCCAGCAGGTCCATGGGACTTGTCAGCTTAAGACCCATTAATTAGTAGTCCCAATAACTTTTTACTCTGATGTTAGTGATGTATTAATGCTGCTGTACATGCAGGTTAACTTCAACGCGGTTTTCATACAAGGAGGAGGCCTAACTGGTGCAAACTTTGTGAAACTTTCGGTGTTGTTCCATATTTTAGTTATTTTTGGTACTCTACTACTCATTTACCTCATCTCATTCTGTGCACTGTCATGCCTTTAGATGTTCTGCTGATAAAACAGGCATTGATTGATCAGGTAAGTGAGCAAAATTCTCTTTTTGTCACCTGGGGCACACTTGCTTGACTGAAATCTGATATACACTGACCTTGCCTCTCAAAAGACTTTTAACAAGACATTTCTCCTGACTGGTCAAAGGGCATTAACAGAAAAATGCATCATTGCTGCATAAGTAACTTTCAAAGCAGCATATATTGTTTTGAATGATATACATGGCCTTAAACTAATCTCTTTTTGATTGATCTAATGTCACAGCAACCTTGTCTTTGTGACATTCCCGAAGACAATTTATTCAATTTATCAAGATAAAGTAAACTTGGCTTCGATATTCTGAAGATTTTGACAAAAATTCCGACAATTTACAAAGAAAACTGACACTATTCCCCCGACTCCAGGCTGTTAATGTTTAATATATACAACACAATTACGTTGTAACGTAGATGACTTCCCATTAAGTGTGCAAACTCTGTCAACCATTTTATATCATTGATTTCCTTTTGATTTATCACTACTGAACAACATGTTCTTGGTGACATTTGTTCTGAGCTTCATTTTCTTGAGATCATCAATTCAGCAGTATTGCAAACTTCATCGTAACCATTGTACTGACACAGCAACCGCAGGCTAGATCAGATAGATATTTCAGCAGTTATTGTTATTTAACGGCACTTTATTATTTTCTGGATGTAATGCCGTTGCACATCAAAGATTTCTAACAAAGAATAGCAGAGCATGGGGAATTACTCTAAATACACACAAAAAAGAAAATCAGAAAGCCTTGTCTGCTGAAATTTCTGCAGCGTAAATCATCTCCAGAACTCGAAGGATCAGCAATCAAAATGCAAGTGTTAGGTGGGAGACATGAAATTTTTTCGGTAAAATTGGCTTAATATTGTACTGTCACTTACCCGAAATGTCAAATAATTGGATTGTGTCAGAAAAAAATGTATCCCAGAATGAAATACCAATCTTTATGGTAATTAGCTCAGCTACAGTTTAAGCCTTTCTCGATGAGGGACAGCCATATCAATCTTTTATCTATTTGCCAGCAATGGAATTAATCATTTTGGATGAAATCAGTAACTGAATGGACATGGCTGGGTGATCACCTGTGATTGGTGTTGTACATATTCCCCAGCTCCACTGTAGCTGAATTGATTCTATCCCATTTGTTCTCTGCAGGCCACAGATGAAGCTACAAGCATCAGAGTTCAATGTAGTGTTAAATGCAAGCAAAATAACTAATGCTGAGTCCTTTGTACAGGTGATAAATTTCCCAGTGATGCCATGTTTTGCTTAATTTATTTGACTGATACACTCAGAATATCTTCAGGACTGAATATTGTGAGCGGCTTTGCAGAACCACTTTTCCTCATCTGCAACATGAGAGGCATTTTCCTCGACTAAAGAACAATGTGCTTCTAGCTGTAGATTTCTGAGCCATGGAATTTCATTTACAGTCTCTTAGAAATGATGAAGAGTTTATTACTCTTTTAGTGCAGATAAATTTGGCAATTCATAGACATTGCACTTCAAAATGTAATAAATGCTGTCACATAGGCAATCCATCCCTTCTTGACCTGTCTGCAACCTCTGATCAACACCATCCTCCTCCAAGTCCTCTCCATTGTCATCCAACTGGTTTGGACTGCACTCGCCTGATTCCCGTAGCCAGAGTGAAGCTTGCAACAGCTTCTCTTCCACTTCTGCCACTGTTATCTTTGCTGTCCCCGAAGGATTTATCCTTTCCCCATCCTATTTCTCAGCTGCATCCTGCCTCTCAATGACTTCATCCAAAAGCACAGCACTGTTCTTCACATTTGTGCAGACGATGCCCATAATAGCGCGTGGTATGAACGAGGAGGCTTGCTTAAATCACAAAGTGATTTATTTGAACAATGATGTAAAACTATATACAGGCAGAGTAACTGCAATACAGGTCTTTATGTTTTGACGCCCGAGCCCATACTGCAGGTACCTTGCTCCCAGGTCCCCGCACTTTCTTCTCATCGGCTGAGGTTCATGTGCTCCAAGCAATGGGCCCTGGGCAGGTCATATGACCTGCGAATGATTGCCCCTTAAAGGGACCACACTACCACAATACCCAACTCTGCCCCACCAACATCTCTCTTGACTCTTCCAGTTTCGTAAAATCATCAGACTGCTTACCCGACATCCAGCACTAAACGAGCAGATATTTTCTTAATTTAGCCATTGGGAATACTGAAGCTAGTGCCATCAGTCCCTGCTATAAATTCTTTTCCCTGGCAACCGACCCTATCCTTCTCCCTGGCAACTGACAGAGACTAAATCAGAATGTGTGCAACCTTGGTGTCCTATTTGACCCTGAGGTGAGTTTCTGACGGCATATTCATGCCACCATTAAGGCAGCCAATTTCCACCTCGGTAACATGGCCTGACCTTTCTGCAGACCTCAGCTAATCTGCTGCCAAAACCCTCATTCACACGACTGTTATCTCTAGACTCGATTATTCAAATGCCGTCTACTGTATTCTACCCTTTGTAAACTTAAGGTCATCTGAAACTCCGCACATCATTGGAATGTGGCAGGAAACTGGAGCACCCAGAGGGAAGCTACGCAGATCTGGGGACGAAGTGCAAACTCCGCACAGCCACTCACCCAAGACCGGAATTGAACCCGGGTCTCTGAGGCTATGAGGCAGCAGTGCTAACCACTGTGCCATTGTGCCGCAATTAATGTCAGCGGGAATCAGTCAAAAAATCTTGACTGATTGGAGTCATAACCTGGCACAAGGGAAGATGGCTCCGGATGTTGGAGGTCAATCATCTCAGTCCCAGGACATCATCGCATACATTCCTCAGATCCAAACATCTTCAGCTGCTTCATCATTGACTTTCCCTCCATCCTAAAGTCAGAACCAGGCAAGTTGCTGATGATTGCAGTGTTCAGTTCAATTTGCAACTCCTCAAAACCTGAAACTTTGGTTAGGCCACATTGATATTGTGTGCAGTTCTGGATCACATTATTAGAGGGATGTGCTAACATTGGAAGGGGTGCAGAGGAGATTTACCAGGATATTTCCTGAGTTGGAGAGTTTTAGTGATGAAACAAGTTTGGATAGACTAGGGTTGTTTTCCTTGGAGCAGAGGAGGGGACATGATTGAGATTTATACACTTATGAAGATCATAAATAGAGTAGGCAGGTAGAAACGTTTCCCCTTGATGGAGGGATTAATGACCAGGGGGCCCATATTTAAGGTAAGGGGCAGGAGGTTTAGAGGGGATGGGAAGAAAAACCTTTTCACTCAGAGGGTGGTGGGAGTTTGGAACTCTCTGCCAGAAAGGGTGGTGGAGGAAGAGACCCTCACAACATTTAAGTAGTATTTAGGTGTGTACTTGCAATGCCAAGACATACAAGATTTGGGCCAAGTGCTGGAAAATGGGATTTGATTACTTAGGCGGTTGATTTTGACTGGCACAGATGTGATGGGCCGATGGGCCTTGTTTGTGCTGTAGACCACTATGATTCTATGGAACAGTCTGTGTCCACATGCAGCACGACCTGGACAAAGCAGACAAAATGTTCCTTCTTGTGAAGCAATCTAGAACGAGAGGACACATAGGTTCCGAAGCGGTAGATTTAAAACTGTGATGAGGAGGAACTACTTCTCCCGGAGGGTGGCCAATTTGTGGAACCCAATGTCCCATAGTGTGGTGGAGTCTGAATCAGTAAATGGTTTCATAAAGGAGATAGATATATGTATGATTTTTAAAAATGGGTTAAAGGGATATGAGGAACAGGTAAGGAGCTGGATTTGAGACCAAGAAGAGATCAAGCATGATCTGATTGAACAGCAGAGCAGGCTCAAAGGGCTTAATTGCCTACATCTGCTTCTCATTCCTATGTTACTGTGTAACATTCAAGTTAGGAAGATAAAAGGCAAATAACACTGGCGCCACATAATTGTAAAGAAACAACCATCTCCAGCAAACGAAAACCGATTTCCCCTTGATATATATTATAACTGCCTACATGACCAAAATACTATATTGGTTCCAAATGGTTTTGGGATATCCTGTAAACCATAAAAGGTGTTTAATATATGCTTTTTATATAAGTTTTATAGAAGTCTTTTTCTTCTTTTTACTACTTAATTAGTTTGTGATTGCATACTCTCTCTTTGTGCATGAGTCAGCGAATCTCAAACTAAGTCCGCTGTTGGGTGGGTACAGCGGGATTTTTCTCGAAGGCAGCAGTGGCAAGAAACACCCGAGCAGGATTCCCTGGGGCGGCAGCCGTGTCTTCCTGGGCTGCGTGCCCTCCCCGGCAGCAGGATTTTCCATTCCCAGCACCTGCTAACGGGATTTCCATTGTGGCCACCCCACGCCGCCGGAAAACCTGCGGGTGTGGGTGTGCTGCTGGTGCAATGGAGAATCCTGCTGCCCATTATTCAACAGCACTTTGCCATTTTATTTGGACTCGGGGAGTTTCCCTCTGCCGAGGCCGCTGAAGCTCACTGCAGGAAAGGCTGTTCGCACATCGGGGTGTCATTTTGATCAGCAGTCCCGATCCTTACCCTTCCTTCCCTTTCAGGGCACCCCCACTTTATTGACCCACCCTCACCCCGCCAACTAAGGAACAATTTAGCATGGCCAATCCACCTCACCACCCCAGATGTGACAGCAGTGCAACGGTGCCCGGGTGCACAAGGGGAGTGCCGAGGGGAACAAGTCGGGTGACTCGCAATCGGCCCGACTTCCAGCGCGGAGCCCAAATTGGGGCAATCACACGATAAACCCGTTGCTCCCAGCTTGCGCCCTTTATTACAACGTCAGCCACAACTATCCATGCAGCATTCTTCTTCATTGTCACATCTGGGGTGGCGCGGCAGCACAGTGGTTAGCACTGCTGCTTTACAGTGCCAGGGACCCAGGTTCAATTCAGGTCTTGAGTTACTGTCTGCGTGGGTTTCCTCCGGGTGCTCTGGTTTCCTCCCACAGTCAAAAGATGTTCAGGTGAGGTGGATTGGCCATGCTAAATTGCTCCTTAATGTCCAAAAATGTACAGGTTAAATTACGGGGTTATGGGGTTAGGGCGGGCGAATAGTCCGAGGTAGGTGGCTCTTCCAAAACATGGGTGGAGACTCGATGGGCCAAATAGCCTCCTTCTGCACTGTAAGAATCCTATGGTTCTCTACGACACCAAATTTCAGGAACAGGATTTTTGCATCATTACTTTTGCTTCAACTTTGAATTTTAACTTCTATGCCTGTGTTTTGCTTGAAAAATATATTTTTTCACAACAATGGAGGAGGTAGGGATGCGTGGGTTGGTGCAAGGGGACAGGGTTAGAAACTAGATTACGTTCGAAGTTAGCTGAAAGCAGCTGCAATGAGAAGCCAACTGATTGCAACGAGTTCAAAAAGCCTGAGGAGTTTGCATGGCAATACCAAAGTGAGTTTGCACGTCAATACTTGAAGCCTGTTCCAGCAGTATTTCAGGGAGCGATGGCTCAACTTCTAACTGGAAGGTTCTGTTTAAATTCTGCATTTTTTTTTAATGTTGAGAAATCCTGAAGGCTAGGGGCAATAGTGTCAGATAGAGGCAGCTTTCAGAACAGTCAAAGAAAACAATACAAGTCAGGATGTAGTAAGGATAATTAAAGCTTCGCTGAATTTGAGGCAGGGTTTTCAGGTCCTGCCAACAGCAGCTCCTCCCCCACCATGGGTTCCCCCATGGCAGAAGGTGTAAACATTGGGAAAATCCACTGACATTGGCGAGACCAGAAGATCTTGACGCCGGCCAGTGATGGGCCACCTCCACTGCCATAAAAAATACCCAGGGGTGAGAATCCCACCCGTTAAGGAGTATGTTAATGGACTTTGTTCGAAGAAGAGGAACCTGAAGTGAAACGAAATGCTGAGGGTTAGCTGACCCGAAGAAAATGTTCATTGACTCAAAGAACAAATTCCAAAGAAAAGTACAGCACGGGAACAGGCCCTTCGGCCCTCCAAGCATGCGCCGACCATGCTGCCCGTCTAAACTACAATCTTGTACACTTCTGGGGTCTGTATCCCTCTATTCCCATCCTATTCATGTATTTGTCAAGGTGCCCCTTAAACCTCACTATTGTCCCTGCTTCCACCATCTCCTCCGGAAGCGAGTTCCAGGCACCCACTAACCTCTGTGTAAAAAACTTGCCTCGTACATCTCCTCTAAATCTTGCCCCTCGCACCTTAAACATATGTCCCCTAGTAATTGACCCCTCTACCCTGGGAAAATATCTCTGACTATCCACTCTGTCGATGCCCCTCATAATTTTGTAGACCTCTATCAGGTCGCCCCTCAACCTCCGTTGTTCCAGTGAGAACAAACCAAGTTTATTCAAGCTCTCATCATAGCTAATGCCCTCCATGCCAGGCAACATCCTGGTAAATCTCTTCTGCACCCTCTCTAATGCTTCCACATAGTTCTGGTAGTTTGGCGACCAGAATTGAACACTATACTCCAAGTGTGGCCAAACTAAGGTTCTATACAGCTACCAATTTTTGTACTCAATGCCCTGGCCAATGAAGGCAATAAAGCCGTATGCCTTCTTGATTACCTTCTCCAGCTGTGTTGTCCCTTTCAGTGACCTGTGGACCTGTACACCTAGATTTCTCAGACTGTCAATACTCTTGAGGGATCTACCATTCACTGTTTGTTCCCAACCTGTATTAAACTTTCCAAAATGCATTACCTCACATTTGTCCGGATTAAACTCCATCTGCCATCTCTCTGCCCAAGTCTCCAAATGATCTAAGTCCTGCTGTATCTAATGTCAGTCCTCTTCGCTAACCACAATTCCACCAACCTTTGTATCATCCGCAAACTTCCTAATCAGACCAGTTACAATTCCTCCAAATCATTTATATATACTACGAACAGCAAAGGTCCCAGCACTGATCCCTGTGGAACACCACTAGTCACAGCCCTCCAATCAGAAAATAATCCTTCCATTGCTACTCTCTGCCTTCTATGACCTAGCCAGTTCTGTATCCATCTTGCCAGCTCACCTCTGATCCCGTGTGACTTCACCTTTTGTACCAGTCTGCCATGAGGAACCTTGCCAAAGGCCTTACTGAAGTCCATGTAGACAACATCCACTGCCCAACCTACATCAATCATCTTTGTGACCTCCTCAAGATGCAGTTCTTACTGTCCTATAATTCAAGAGGTGTCAGCACATCTGCACACTCCCTGACATCACTATAGCTTTGGCTGATTTCTCTGCCACATCGGGAAATCTCAACTGTGAACTTAACATGTTTATTAATATCAAGCTATGATTGACAGCTCCTGGACCACATCAAAGAAGGTTATGTACTTTCTGTTAGTTTCACAGCTGACTACGATTAAGCATGAAGGGAGATGAATGAAACTATGCAGGCAGCTGAGTGTGTGCAGAAGCTGTCAATCACAGCCTAAGGAAAGCAAATCCACAGAGAAATGATTGAAAGGCCTGTAAATCTGAAGGGGTTTAAACCTAGCTGATTGTTTTTTCTCTTTCCAGGAATAGGCAGGTGCTGCTTCCTGTGCCTGAGCAAGCAGGTGTAGTGCACAGGTGAGTTTTAAAGCAGTGATTTTTACCACTGCCTCTGTCTGGAACTCCTTTCTAGTATACAAGTAGGGGGTCTCCCTTCTGGGGGGCTTCCAGACAGAGATTTCTTGCCTGGGATACTTCCAAGCAGGGGTTTCCCTTACTGGAGGGGGGGGGGGGTTCTCAAGTGTGAGTTTCTCAAATTAGGGGCTCTCTGGCACAATCCTCTCGAATTAGGGAGTCTCTGGTGTGGGTATCTTGAATTAGGGGTCTTTTTTTGGGGAGGCGATTGGGTCATACCCGTACTGTGGTGGGTGGGGGCAACCCAGAAAATTCTGTGTGGGGAGAGGGGGGGGGGGGGGGGGGGGGGGCAGATGGCTGAATTGTGTTGTAGGGAGAGAGTAGCCACTAGACCTCGCGATCAGGCTGCCGACTCAAAATTTGCTTGAAATCAGGTGCGATTCAGCTCTGGTGGGAGAACTTAGGTCTGGATTCAAAACTGTTGAAGCAGCCACAAAGAGGCAAACAATTCCAGTCACCACCCAGGAGTATGTTACAATAAACACACACAAAGGCCTCTTCCAGTATACCCACCTGCCTTTTGGTGGTCTTCGATATGTGCAACATTACAAAGGAGATGGTGAGGCTGCTATGGGGCTACCACATGTAATCAAATGCCTTCACAATGTACTCATAACTGGATCAATGGAAGCCGAGCATCTAGCAAACTCAGAAGAGGTGTCAAAGAGATTTCAGGAGGCTGGAGTCCAACTCAGGTAAGCAATGCACACCTTTAAAGCCACCGAGGTCACCAACCTGGGTAGCCACATAGATACACAAGGACCCCATTGAGAAAAGATCAAGGTGATAAACGTCCCCACCAACAAAGCTGAACTGAAGTCATTTTTGGGAATGGTAAACAACTAAGGAGGTTTATTACCCTACTTATCAAATGCACTGCCCCCCTTGCATATTCTGCGAAGGAAACTTGCAAGGCTCCCAGGGAGGAAGCCTTCAACAGAGTAAAGCAATTGCTGCATTCCTCAAACTTCGACCCATTTAAAGAACAGATACCCACCAGTAATGCTTCTCCATATGGCATTGGTACGATGTTGTCCCATTAGATGGATGACGGCTCAGAAAGACCAAATGGGTATGTGTTAAGAAGCCTATCAGCAGCCGGAGAAAGATATTACCACATCAAGAAGGAAGAACTATCGGACTTCCGGTTGCGGCGATGCGGAGCTAAGCCGCGCGTTCGGCAGCTCCCGCTATTAAAGGACTTTCGAGCCTATTTTAGGGCCCCAAACGGTGCTGTTTCGACGATTCCCGGTGGGGGAAAGTGTTTGGAGGAACATTCCCCAAAATTTATGGTGCGTACCCGGAGTGGGGCAAAGGAAAATGCTGCAGCAGCTCCCCAGGAAAAGAGGGGGAAGGAGGAAAAAATGGCAGCCGGTGGCGCACCCGAGGACTGGTGGAAGTGGGCGCAGGAGCAGTAAGCTGCTCTTCTGCGCTGTTTTGCGAAGGCTGAGTTGCTGGACTCCCTGAATGCGACTACCAACAAGCTGCTTGAGACCCAGACCGCCCAGGGGGTGGCCATTCGGGAGTTGCAGCAGCAGGCCGCTGAGCGGGAGGAGGAGGCCGTGGTCCTCGTGGGGAAAGTGGAGTTGCACGAGGCACTTCACAAAAAGTGGCAAGACCGCTTGGAGGAGCTGGACGTTCGCACGAGACAAAAGAATTTGCGGATCCTGGGCCTGGCGGAGGGGCTGGAGGGGTCGGATCTTCCGTCTTATGTGACCACGATGTTGAGCTCGTTGATGGGAGCAGGGTCCTTCCATTTGCCCCTGGAGCTTGAGGGAGCTCACAGAGTGATGTCCAGGAGGCCTAAGGCAAATGAGCCCCCGAGGGCGGTGCTGGTGCGGTTCCTTCGATTCAGCGACCGGGAGTGTGTGCTGCGCTGGGCCAAGAAAGAGAGGAGCAGCAAGTGGGAGAATTCGGTAGTGCAAATCTACCAGGACTGGAGTGCGGAGGTGGCAAAGCGGCGGGCCGGGTTTAACCGGACGAAGGCAGTGCTGCATGCCAAGCAGGTCAAATTTGGAATGCTGCAGCCTGCGCGTCTGTGGGTGACATATAAGGACCGGCACCACTACTTCGAGTCCCCGGAGGAGGCGTGGGCCTTTGTACAGGCGGAGAAGCTGGACTCAAACTAGGGTCTGGGGGCTGCAGGGTCCGGTGCACTATGGTCGTTGCTGTTTTTGCTGTTACTGTTTTTGTAACTTTGACAGGTGTTTTTTATGCTGGTTTTTTTGCTCTGTGGATTTGTTGGGTATGGTTTTGGGTTATGTGGGGAATGTTGGGGGTTTGTTTTTTTTATTTTCTCTTCTGTACGGGTCTGGGGGATGGGGTTGAGCTGGAATTTGGGGAGCTGCGTCAGAAGGGTGGGGTGGGGCAGTGTGAAAGCGCGGGCTTTCCTCTGGTTGTCCGCACTGCGGGGCAGGGGGGTTGGAGCTGGTGGTGGGGGCGTGGCCTCTACTGGTTTTTTCCCACGCTGAAGCGGTGCCAAGGAGGTGTGGCAGGAGGGGGATGACCCCATGTCGGGAGGGGCCGGGTTTTGGCGGAAGTTGCCGGGGTCAGCAGAAGTCAGCTGACTCATGGAAGTACCATGGAGGGTGCGTCGTGGCTAGGAGGGATCCTAGCCTGGGGGGGAGAGGGGGGAGGATACCGGGTTGCTGCTGGAATGGCCAGAAAGGAGCTGGTGTGGGCCGGGGGGGTAGAGGAGAGGCGTTATCATCATGGGGAGCGGGTCGGGCGGGGTGTGCTGGCCTGGGGCGAGCAGTCGATGAGCTATGGCTAGCCGGCGGGGGAGGGGGGGCGGGGTGCCCTCTGATCCGGCTGATCACCTGGAACGCGAGGGTGCTGAATGGGCCGGTTAAGAGAACTAGGGTATTTTCTCATCTGAAGGGGCCGAAGGAACGTGGCTATGCTCCAGGAGACCCACTTGAAGGTGGCGGACCAGGTTCGTCTGAGGAAGGGGTGGGTGGGGCAGGTTTTCCACTCAGGATTAGACGCGAAGAACCGGGGGGTGGCGATTCTGGTGGGGAAGAGGGTGGCGTTCGAGGCATCTGAGGTTGTGTTGGACAAGGAGGGCAGATATATTATGGTGAAGGGTAGGCTGCAGGGAGAGAAGGTGGTGCTGGTTAATGTATATGAATTGGGATGATGCTGGCTTTATGAGGCGCATGTTGGGCCGCATTCCGGACCTGGAGGCAGGGGGCCTGATCATGGGGGGGAGACTTTAACACGGTGCTAGATCCCCCACTGGACCGGTCCAGTTCAAGGACGGGTAGGAGACCGACGGCGGCCAAGGTGCTGAGGGGGTTTATGGACCAGATGGGAGGGGTGGATCCCTGGAGGTTTGGTAGGCCGAGGGCGCGGGAGTATTCCTTTTTCTCCCATGTCCATAGGGTTTACTCCCGAATAGATTTTTTCATCCTGAGCAGGAGAAGGATGCTGAGTATATGGCCATAGCAATTTCAGACCATGCTCCGCACTGGGTCGATCTGGAGATGGGGAGGTGCGGGACCAGCGCCCGCTGTGGCCCCTGGATGTGGGGCTGCTGGCTGATGAGGAGGTGTGTAGGAGGGTCCGGGGAAGTATTGAGGGGTATCTTGAGACCAACGACACGGGGGAGGTCCGGGTGGGGATGGTCTGGGAGGCTCTGAAAGCAGTGATCCGGGGGGAGCTGATTTCCATCCGGGCCCATAGGGAAAGGAGGGAGAGGAGGGAGAGGGAAATACTGGTGGGGGAGCTCCTGGATGTGGATAGGAGGTACGCGGAGACACCGGAGGAGGGGTTGCTGGGCAGTTTGCAGGCCAAGTTCGACTTGACCACCACCAGAAAGGCGGAGACACAGTGGAGGAGGGCGCAAGGCACGGTATATCAGTATGGGGAGAAGGTGAGCAGGATGTTGGCGCATCAGCTCCGTAGGCGAGATGCGGCTAGGGAAATTGTTGGAGTGACGGATAAGGATGGGAATGTGGTGCAGAAGGGGGCAGAGGTGAACGGGGTCTTTAGGGACTTCTACGAGGAACTGTGCCGGTCGGAGCCACCGATTGGGGGGGGGGGGGGTGGATGGAGAGCTTCATGATCAGGCTATATTTCCCAAAGGTTCAAGAGGAGCTGGTGGAGGGGCTGGGGGCGCCGATAGAGTTGGAGGAGCTAGTCAGGGGGATTGGTCAAATGCAGTCAGGTAAGGCGCCGGGGCCGGATGGGTTCCCGGTGGAATTTTATAAAAAGTATGCGGATCTGGTGGGCCCCTGTTGGTGCGAGCCTTCAATGAGGCATGGGAGGGGGGGGGGGGGGGGGGGGGGGGGGGGGGGGGCTTTGCCCCGATGATGTCACAGGCACTGATCTCTCTGATCCTGAAGCGGGATAAGGACCCCTTGCAGTGTGGATCATACAGGCCAATCTCGCTCCTCAATGTTGACGCTGAGTTGCTGGCGAAGATCGTGGCCACCAGTATAGAGGACTGTGTGCCAGGGGTGATATACGAGGATCAGACAGGATTTGTCAAGGGACGGTAGCTCAACACGAATGTGCGGAGATTGTTAAATGTTATTATGATGCCGGCTGTGGAGGGGGAGGCGGAGATAGTGGTGGCGCTGGATGCAGAGAAGGCGTTTGATTGAGTTGAGTGGGGGTACCTGTGGGAGGTGCTGGAGCGGTTCGGATTCGGGGAGGGGTTCATCAAATGGTCTACCGTGGGACCAGGCAGGGGTGCCCCCTGTCCACCTTGCTTTTTGCACTGGCGATAGAACCTTTGGCTATGGCGCTGAGGGAGTCGGGGAGGTGGAGGGGTCTAGTGCGAGGTGGGGAAGAACATAGGGTATTGCTGTATGCGGACGACCTGCTGTTGTATGTGGCGGACCCAGAGGGGGGAAACCCGGGGGTGATGGAGCTGTTGGCTGAGTTTGGGAGCTTCTCGGGCTATAAGTTAAATCTAGGCAAGAGTGAGGTATTTGTAGTACACCCGGGTGATCAGGAGGAGGGAATTGGGAGGCTCCCGTTTAAGAGGGTAGTGAAGAGTTTCAGATACCTGGGGGTGCAGGTGGCCAGGAGTTGGGGGACTCTCCACAAGCTTAATTTTACCAGGCTTGGGGAGCAGATGGAGGAGGAATTCAAAAGGTGGGACATGGTGCCGCTATCGCTGGCGGGTAGAGTGCATTCCCTCAAAATGACGGTTCTCCCGAGGTTCTTGTTCCTCTTTCAGTGTTTGCCCATCTTTATCCCTAGGGCCTTTTTTAGGAGGGTGACTAGCAGCATCATGAGCTTTGTTTGGGCGCATGGGACCCCGAGGGTGACGAGGGTCTTCTTGGAGCGGGGTAGAGATGGTGGGGGGCTGGCATTACCCAATCTCTCGGGGTATTATTGGGCGGCCAATGTGTCGATGGTGCGCAAGTGGGTGATGGAGGGGGAGAGGGCAGCATGGAAACGGATGGAGAGGGTGTCCTGTGGAGATACAAGCCTGGGGGCCCTGGTAACGGCGCCGAGGCCGCTCCCTCCTATGGAGGTATACCACGAGTCCGGTGGTGGCGGCTACCCTCAAGATTTGGGGGCAGTGGAGGCGACATAGGGGGGAAGTGGGGGGCTCGATGGAGGCTCCGTTAAGGGGGAACCATCGGTTCGTCCCGGGAACATTGATGGGGGGTTTCAGGGTTGGCACAGAGCGGGCATCAGACAGCTGAGGGACCTGTTCATTGATGGGAGGTTTGCGATCCTGGGGGAGTTGGAGGAGAAATTTGGGCTCCCCCCCGGGGAACATGTTCAGGTATCTGCAGGTAAAGGCGTTTGCTAGGCGGCAGGTGGAGGGATTCCCTTCGCTTCCCGCGAGGGGGGTGAATGACAGGGTGCTTTCGGGGGTCTGGGTCGGGGAGGGGAAGATATCTGATATCTACAAGGTAATGCAGGAGGTGGAGGAGGCGTCAGTAGAGGAGCTGAAAGCTAAGTGGGAGGGGGAACTGGGGGAACAGATCAAAGATGGGATATGGGCTGATGCCCTGGAGAGGGTTAACTCTTCCTCCTCATGTGTGCGGCTTAGCCACATCCAATTCAAGGTGCTGCACCGGGCCCACATGTCCGGGTCTAGGATGAGTAAGTTCTTTGGGGGCGAAGACAGGTGTGTCAGGTGTTCGGGGAGTCCAGCGAACCATGCCCATATGTTCTGGGCATGCGCGGCACTGGAGGAGTTCTGGAAGGGGGTGGCAAGGACGGTGTCGAGGGTGGTAGGATCCAGGGTCAAGCCAGGCTGGGGACTCGCGATCTTTGGGGTTGGGGTGGAGCCGGGAGTGCAGGAGGCGAAAGAGGCCGGTGTCCTGGCCTTTGCGTCCCTAGTAGCCCGGCGGAGGATCTTGCTACAGTGGAAGGATGTGAGACCCCCAAGCGTGGAGACCTGGATCAATGACATGGCGGGTTTTATTAAGCTAGAGAAGGTCAAATTCGCCCTGAGAGGATCGGTACAAGGGTTCTTTAGGCGGTGGCAACCTTTCCTCGACTTTCTGGCTCAACGATAGGGTACTGGGTCAGCAGCAGCAGCAACCCAGGGGGTTGGGGTGCGGGGGGGGGGGGGGGGGGGGGGGAGGGGGGGGGGGGAACGTTGACTATGTTTGCTTATTTAATTTGAATTTATTTTTAAGTTTTCTTGTTGTTTACTGGGTTTGGGGGATTGGTGGGGGGGGGGGGGTGTGATACATGCGTTGATACGGTCTTGGGGGTGTTACAGTTATTATGGTGTTTTATTGTTGCTTGTCATTGTTTGTTGTTATATTTTCTGTAAAAAATTCCAATAAAAATTATTTTTTGAAAAAAAGAAGGAAGGGCTATCAATAGCCTTCGTCATCAGGAAATTCCATCCGTACTTACAAGACAGACACTTTCCCATCACCTCTGGCCACAAATTGCCTAAGGTTATCCCACCCATAACCTAAGCAAGAATTCAATGATGGACATTAACTCTATCTACCCATGAAAAGAGTTTCAAACATTGACCTGGGATACATGTGGCAAATGCGGATGCCCTTAGCTGTCTACTCTTGCAAGAAAGTGTTACTCCAAGACATCACCTTGGCAGACAAATGACCAGTCTGCATGAAGCAGATCGGGAACAGAACCAATCGAGATCCGCTTCTGTCCAAAGTGAGAGACAAGATACTGACAGGATGGATAAATGAGCCAGCTTCTGAGGAAATCAATCCATTCTTTACCCACAAAAGTGAGTTGAGTTGTCAGGATGGCATCATGCCCGAGGGTGGAAGAATAATCATTCCTGTGCCAGGCAGAGATCTGCTCCGAACTAAATTTCACAGTGCCCATCCTGGCATCTCTACGATGAAGCTGCTCACCAGGAATCCTGCGTGGTGGCCTGGCACTGTAGCAGATATCAAAGAGATAGACAAGCACTGTCAACCGTGTCAACTGTAACAAAATCTGCCAGCTGCAGCCCCACTGTGATCTTGGGAATGGTCTGGCCGGCCCATGGCTATGGATCCATACTGACTATGGTTTTGTTTTCCTGGGCATAATCCTTTTGATCGACGCACACTCTAAACGGATGGAAATTTTTGAGGTGAAGTTACTTCGATCACGTTACCATTGAAAGATTACACCAATGCTTTTCAACTCCTGGATTAGCCAAAGTCATTGTATCAGACAATGGAACTGTTGTGTGAGCAAATACAGCTATATGGCTATAATGTACCTCAGCCACTAACTCACGAGTGACCAGATGGAGATTCTTGGTGTTCTCAAACACTGCCCTTATTTCAAGCTACAGCGTTGGAGCTAATTATCCACCATGTGGTCTGCCAGCTCCCAGAATAAAGAAATACATCAACAATCATAGCTTCAGTTTCAGTTACAAGTCATTTGCATTCACCAATCGAAATTGTACACTCATTCGAGATAATCAATATCCAAGCACAGCTAATAGCTTTAATTACTTTATCAGTTTCCCACAGTAGTATCTGATCAATTACAGAAAAATCTACCCTTGCTTAATTACAATATGCTATAGTGAGCAAGGCACGTACACATAACTACACTATCAACAAAAATATGTCTATTGTCCTCGAGAGTCTGGCCCACAAGGTGTGAGTTATTGCCCCCATCCAGACACATACAAATTTCGTAACCTCACAGTCACTGATTTTTAACCCCTTCAGGAGCAGGAGAAGAGGATCAAAACATATGACTAGATCTTTAAAAATGATTCAGATATAATGTATAAATTCGGCCACTTCAGACCCATGCTCACAGGGTACACTGACCCCCTCCCCCCTCCCCCCTCCCCGAACACACTGACCCACCCTCCAAGGGTTTGTGTAACATCACTCCAGGGTGATGGGCCTGTGTCAGCACTGCCAGTACAAGGCAGGTGAGTGAAGATAATTCCCTGTGAGGAAAGGTCTGTTGCTCAGGGGCTGCGTCAGCGTGTTTTGATCATGGACCACTGTTCCCAGGGGACGGTGGGTGGGGGAGTGGAGAGCAACAGTGAGTGGGGTACAGGCAGGCACGCTGTGAAGATTAACGTGACAGAGGCTTCATATATGTCAGGTGTTACAAGTTTTAATAGTGAAGATTTTACATTTCCATTCCCCTTAGCTACAGATGGTAAACCTTGCAGTGTCCACTCAGGGCTCTTCCCTCCTCTTGATCTTTCGTGGTCTAGTGCTGCATCTAGGTGAGTACCGAGGGTGCACATCAGAGATGGAGGCAGCCTGCTGCTTTCCACACTCTTGGCCTCTGATGCCCTTGGCAGACATTCTCTAGAGAGCCTAGAGGTGGGGTGGGGGAACAGCTGACTTACCAGCTTTGCCATACCACCCTGATCTGCCCACTGTCTTTCGATGTGCCAGTGTGAGGAGGGGGCAATTCAGAACAACTGGAGACCACCGCTGTCTCCTTGGTAGCAGGCACCGGGTTGGCCTCCAGCACTTTCTCATTCCTGTTGGTATTTATAGGTCCCTGAGGGTCTCCATGGAATGGAGGGGCAGCTGGAGTGAGCTCCAGAGGCCTTGGTAGTGAGGTATAGTGAGGTAGGTATAGTATTATTTATTTTTAAACAACTTTCAAGGCTGACCCGCTCTATAGAGATTCAGAACACATGCAGTCTTCTGAAGCCCCAGAAACGAGTGAAGTTGGAGACAAAGAGAACTCTGCACATATCATTCAAATGGCATCAAGTTTCACATACAAGATTCCCATAGGTCATCCTATACACCTCCTGACCTGGCCATATATCCTGATTGGTTCACTTCACATTCCTCAACCCTGGACATCTTGTTACCCAGCATCCTTCTCACCACACTGCATGAGGCTCCCCCCCCCCCCCCCCCCTCCAGCCATGCTTTGCTGAATCCCTTTGTTCTTTGTCTGTGAGCTCACTACCATCAGACTGGCTCACATCTACATTATTCTAACTAATAATCCTATTTTATATCACATTCGTTTGTTCAATTCCTCAACGGCATCGAGAAGCCTTGTGAGAGCAGCATCTCTGAATTGGGGAGCAAGTCTTCGCGCTGCCATGCTTGTGTGTTGGCTTGGAATGAGTGGTGAGGGTACATTTTAAAGCAGCTTCCCCTTGTTAGCAGTGAGAAGCTGAGGCACGAGTCCAGCGAATCAGATGGCGAGCGAGCCAGTGAATCCCATGACGGCTCATTTTGGCACTACATGCTATTAAATACGGGCCTCGATATCGCCAACGCAGCCATCGAGCAACACTCTGTCAAATTAGGGTCTGGTTTAGCACAGGGCTAAAGAGCTGGCTTTTAAAGCAGACCAATGCAGGCCAGCAGCACGGTTCAATTCCCATACCAGCCTCCCCGAACAGGTGCCGAAATGTGGTGACTAGGGGCTTTTCACAATAACTTTATTGAAGCCTATTTGTGGCAATAAGCGATTTTCATTTTCATTTCTTCATTTTCAAATGTGCCCAAAGTGGCACTCAGAAATTGTTTCTTTGAATCACGTCCACTGCTTTTTATTTACCTGTCAAAGTAATTTGGTGAACAAGGATTGTAAAAAGGAGTTAAAGGGAGGAAGGGATGATTGTCACTTTAAGACCAGTGTCATGTAGTCTAAACAATCAATCCATATCTAACGCTGGGAATTTCCTCAAGTGGACGGGTTTTCCTAGTTAGAGAGAGCGTGCTTTGAGTTACTTTGAAACATACAGCTAATAAAGCAACCCTGTAAATAAAGGCAGGAATTCTCCGGCCATTCACTGGTAGTGCACACCACCTTCCGCTTGTTTCTCAGAGGTGTGGGGTGTCATAATATACATCCATGTATATAATGGAGCGCAGACAGGCAGTGATTGACACACAGGTTGACCAGTAAGCACACAGAACAGAACAGCCAATCACCAGACAGGACACTACAACTATAAAGCTAGAGGCCACTAGGTTTCCCGCTCTCTCTGGACCCAGCTACTGAGACAGTCAGGGTCCACGAGCTAGCCAGTGCAAACACCATGCGGTAGCTAGTAAGTCTGGTCAGGCTAGTACTAGATCTCCAGTCAAGTCAGTATAGTAACAACCCACAGTTGAACATGTATAGTAGTTAAGACCTTAAATAAAATCGTGTTGCATCTTATCAAGTGTTGGAGGTCTGTCTCTCACTACACTGCATCAAGTGCAGTCCACATCGACCCAGCCTGCCCAACACATCATGGGGTAGCTTCGATGGGAATTCCCATAGATGACAGCGGGAACAAATAATCCCATCGTCAGCAAATGGTGCGCTGTTTCCTGCCGAGAAACATGTGGCTGGGTGCCGGAGAATCAAACCCAAAGTTTGTTTGCTCAACATCAGAAGCCTCTGGGAGTACATTGTCATAAGCTCATTCCAGGCAACTAACCCATACAGTCAGAGCATTCAGGAGAGGCGAGCAGGCTGCCCGGAAATGGCATGATATACGCCACCGGTCTGTGGTCCAGTTCCGTTACCTGTGGCAAATGATCAGGAGGAGAGAATCACTTCAGACCTGGAAACCTCTTGTCCCACAAAAGCAGTCACTCACCTCTACTGATGCTGATCCTAAGCTTGCAATTAGAAGGATCTCAGGAAGAGGAAAAAGCTACAGTCAAATATTTGTTTTGGCTGCTGGTGGGTGAACACCACGAAATGTCAACGTGGACTCATAACATTATGCCTAAAGTCTTGACTTAAGCTGTAGCTACAGTGATTTTTGTCTTCCTTACACGCTAATAACCTGTTCTACTTACAATTTAATACTGACAGCATGACTATATCTCTCCATTATGCCACAAATGCTCTTTGGCACGAAGAATCCTAGTTTTATCCAAGCAATGTTTTAATTGCTTTCAACTGCAGCAAAGCCATGGGTGAAAGAAATTAACTTTCTGCTGCCTTTTGACCAAGGCTACAATATTCCATCAGTGGAAAATCAAAGGTTTATCAAAGCTTTTCAAGTTAACTTGCTCACATTTGCCAAATATATTTCTGTGCTAATTAACAAGCTAAAGAGATAGATGTTTGCAACCAAAGAGCACTTGGTATGCTTACTGAAAAATGAGAGGTGAGCATGATCCAAGTCCATACAACCCAGAGAATTTCCACAGTGCAGAAGGAGGCCATTCGGCCCTTCGATCTGCACCGACTCTCCGAAACAGCACTCCAACGAGGCCCACTACCTCGCCCTGCTCCCGTAACCCCACCTACACAAATTCACCATTTTTAATAATCTTTATTGTCACAAGTAGGCTTACATCAACACTGCAATGAAGTTACTGTGAAAACCCCCTAGTCGCCACATTCCAGCACCCGTTCAGGTACACTGAGGGAGAATTCAGAATGTCCAATTCACCTAACGGCACACCTTTCGGGACTTGTGGGAGGAAACCAGAGCACCCGGAGGAAACCCATGCAGACACAGGGAGAGCTCCGTACAGACAGTAATCCAAGCCGTGTTGCCCTTAAAAGAAAATAACTTCAGCCGGTACAGGAATTGAACCCCCACTGTTGGCTTTGCTCTGCATCACAAACTGACTGTCCAGCCAACTGAGCTAAACAAGCTACCACTTGTGGAGGCAGTGGTGTAGTGGTAGTGGTATTGTTGCTGGACTGGTAGTCCAGAGAGCCAGAGTCATGCCCTGGGGACCCTGTAACTTGAATTCAATAAAGAAATCCCGTATGAAAAGCCTAATGATGACCATGAAACCATTGACGATTGTCGTAAAAAAAACATCTGGTTCACTCATGTCCTTTAGGGAAGAAGATCTATCATCCTTACCTGGTCTGACCAACATGTGACTCCAGACTCACAGCAATGTGGTTAACTCCTCTTAAATACCCTCAGGGATGGGCAATAAATGCTGGCACAGCCAACGACACTGACATCCCATGGTCGAATTATAAAAATTTGATTGTACACTCGGCAACATTGGATAGCTCACCAGGCAGTGATAAATTCCTAATTTTTAGGATATGAAACTTTTTTATCTTTCCATAATTTTGTGCAAAAATGAATAAACTGGGGAACACGGTCCATGCAGACTCCCATTTTCCTCCAAGTTTAACAAATGGGGAGAAGAGGCCAATAGTATTTAATGACATGATGGCCTGTCATGCTTTTATCTAAAAAAAATACATAATTTTTTGACAATGTTTATTGTCATTAATGTAGGTAAGAAAGAGAAACATATTTCCCAAAAACATCCACGATAAAAACATAAATGGTGACTTATCATAGTATGGAATTGACATTGTCCATTGTGGTTGACAAGCATTCTTCCACATACGTATAGATACAAACAATATGCAGCTCTTAACATGAACTGAATAATGTTATCAAATGTACACGGCAATATTCTCTGATCCCAAAAAAAGTTGTGTTTTTTGCCAAATATTTTCCGGATTAGCAATGTTTACAATCATTTGTCTGCATCCTTTTAAAAAGCAATCATGGTTTATCTAATAACACAGTACTGTTGTTTCCATTAAATATGGGAGGTAAAAGCTGCATTTAGAACTAACGTTTTAAATGGGCAAACTGTTCCTAATAATTGCCTTAACTATAATTAGTTATTGTTGCAATGAAACAAAGTGCCATGTTTAATGTTTGTTAAGTCCTGCTGCCTGACTTTTGCTGATCCATGTTAAAGCAGGAAGAACAAGACAATTGCTCTCTCAGAACTTTATTACCACCGTTCATTAATAAGCATTGGAGACCACACTTTTTTAAGTGTGAGCATAACACCCTCAAGTGTACAATCAGATCTGAGGTTAACCTCTGGTAGTTTCAAACCTTTTAAGATCAGTGGGTTTCAGAAGCTATTTGTTGACCACAGAAATGTGCACATTCCAACGTTGGACAGAAGGAATTTTATACCAGATTACATTCTGTACAAACCCCTTTTAGCACCATGGGTGACTACCTTTTCAAAGACTTTCAATTCTTCAAAAGTATGTTGCTTTTAATCATCCAATTTGTCTTGTTTCGGCTCATTCCTATCCTGCTGTGATGTATGAGGAGTGCAATGAACCTGAATTAAAAGCATACAGTTGAAGATTGTACGAGTGTTTATCCAAACCTGGATGGATGACAGCAACCATGTTAACATCGACATTATTTACCGGATCCAGGGAGATGCTTATCAAGTTCCCAGTATTGTATTAGCTACATATATAAAACATTTGGAATTCAAGGCACACTATTTCAGCATTCAAACAGTGAACTAAACATCACAATCAATTTCCAAGAGATACACGACAAGTATTATATGTGGTTCTAATTTAATGGAACATCAGTATAGCTGTGGTGTTCATTCACGTTTCAGTGTAAAATCAACAAGAAACCCCTGCAGTTTAATGATTTGTCCACTGACAGTTCTTTTTTTTATAGTTTGAGTTGCATTGTGCTGCTCATTTTCCTTTTGTTAAAAAGAATGACTCAACGTTGCCTTGACTGTGCAGGTATTTTAATTTTATTTT
This sequence comes from Scyliorhinus canicula, assembly GCF_902713615.1. Lineage (NCBI taxonomy): Eukaryota > Metazoa > Chordata > Chondrichthyes > Carcharhiniformes > Scyliorhinidae > Scyliorhinus > Scyliorhinus canicula. The sequence continues at coordinate 22,542,312 of NC_052154.1, forward strand.
TAAATAATCTTTATCGTCACAAGCAGGCTTACATTAACACTGCAATGAAATTACAGTGAAAATCCCCTAGTCGCCACATTCCGGCAACTGTTCGGGTACACAGAGGGAGAATTCAGAATGTCCAAATTACCTAACAGCACGTCTTTCGGGACTTGTGGGAGGAAACCCACGCAGACACAGGGAGAAGTCCGCACAGACAGTGACCCAAGCCGGGAATTGAACTTGGGACCCTGGCGCTGCGAAGCAACAGTGCTATCGTGCTGCCCATAAAGAAAAACAATAAGAAGAACAATTAAGGCAGAAATTCTCTGGATTTTTGGTCAGGTCTATGGGTTAATAACAACATGGTACACATGTCCAACAGGTGAGGTCAAAGATTCATAGTCCTACCAAATCCAGTCACAAATAATGGTGGACAGTTAAGCAAGATCGGGGAGGAGGAGCATCCAGGGACAATGCCATTGTTACTAAGAATGGAGCAGAAGAGACAAGCCTGAACCATTCATAACCAGTGTCAACCAGAAGAACTGAGCAGATGATCCTTCTCGGTCTCCTCCTCAGGGGCGAAATTCTCCGACCCCACGCAGGGTCGGAGAATTGGCCGGCAGCGGCGTTAATCCCGCTCCCGCAGGGTTTTTAATTCTCTGACCGGCCAAAAACCGGCGCTGTGCAAATCCCGCCGGCATCCTCTGAAAACAGCTGGCGCCGGCGGGATTTCATTATATTTTTGTTTCCACAAATCTCCGGCCCGGATGGGCCGAAGTCCCGCCGACGTGGCCACGGGTCATGTCGGCGAAAATCACAGTAGCTTTAAAACGGCGTCAACCATTGATGATGGTTGACGCCGTTCAGTGTCGGGGGGGGGGGGGGTTTCGGCATCGGGGGGGGTTGCGGCATTGGGGGGGGTTGCGGCATCGGGGGGGGGTTGCGGCACGGGGGGGTTGCGGCATCGGGGGGGGTTGCGGCATCGGGGGGGGTTGCGGCATCGGGGGGGGTTGCGGCATCGGGGGGGGGATTTGGCGGCATCGGGGGGGGTTGCGGCATCGGGGGGGGTTGCGGCATCGGGGGGGGTTGCGGCATCGGGGGGGGTTTGGGGGGCAGCAGCGTGCAGAGAGGGGGGGGGCGACGGATGCCCGGGAGCCAACGCACCGTCGCCCCCCCCCTCTGTACGCCGCGATGCCCCTACCCCCACCACCCCCCCCCTCACCACCCCTACCTCCCTCCAACGCCCCTACCCCCCTCCCCACCACCCCTCCCCCCCTCCCCACCACCCCTACCCCCGTCCCCACCACCCCTACCCCCCTCCCCACCACCCCTACCCCCCTCCAACGCCGCCCCCCCCATCTATCGCAACGTTGCAACCCCCCACCCTCAACGCCGCAACCCCCCCTCATCGCCGCAACCCCCCCCTCAACGCCGGGTCCCCCCCCCTCAACGCCGGTACCCACACCCCGTCCCCCTCCCTCTGAAGGCCGGTACCCACACCCCCCCCTCTCTCCTCCTTCCCCCTTCCTTCCTCCTCCCCCCCCTTCCTTCCTCCTCCCCCCCTTCCTTCCTCCTCCCCCCTTCCTTCCTGCTCCCCCCCTTCCTTCCTCCTCCCCCCCTTCCTTCCTCCGTTAGTGGGGGGGGTGCGGCGTTAGTGGGGGGGGGGGGGGTGCGGCGTTGGAGGGGGGTAGGGGTGGTGAATGGGTAGGGGTGGTGAGGGGAGGGGTTTGGGGTAGGGGCAGCTGCGTGCAGAGGGGGGGCGACGGTGCGTTGGCCCCGGGCATCCGTTGCCCCCCTCCTCTGCACGCCGCTGCCCCTACCCCAACCCCCTCCCCTCACCACCCCACCCCTTCACCACCCCTACCCCCCTCCAACGCCGCCCCCCTCCAACGCCGCCCCCCCTCTCTCAACTCAACACCGCAACCCCCCCCTCTCAACTCAACGCTGCAACCCCCCCCCCCCTCAACTCAACGCCACGCCGCATACCCCCCCCTCTCTCCTCTCAACTCAACGCCGCAAACCCCCCAACGCCGGGTCTGTCTCTCTCCTCCTCCCCCCCCCCAAACGCCGGGTCTGTCTCTCTCCTCCTCCCCCCCCCACCCTCCCCAACGCCGGGTCTGTCTCTCTCCTCCTCCCCCCCCCCCCCCCCCCCCCCCAACGCCGGGTCTGTCTCTCTCCTCCTCCCCCCCCCCAAATGCCGGTCTGTCTCTCTCCTCCTCCTCCCCCCCCCCCCCCCCCCCCCAATGCCGGTCTGTCTCTCTCCTCCTCCTCCCCCCCCCATGCCGGTCTGTCTCTCCCCCCCCCCCCCCAAAATGCCGGTCTGTCTCTCTCCTCCTCCCCCCCCCCCCCCAAAATGCCGGTCTGTCTCCCTCCTCCTCCCCACCCCCCCCCCCCAAATGCCGGTCTGTCTCTCTCCTACTCCCCCCCCCCCCCCAAAATGCCGGTCTGTCTCTCTCCTCCTCCCCCCCCCCCCAAAATGCCGGTCTGTCTCTCTCCTCCTCCCCCCCTCCCAAAATGCCGGTCTGTCTCTCTCCTCCTCCGCCTCCTCCCCCCCAAAAAAAACCGCCGGGTCTCACCACTTCCGCAGCTGGTGAAACTGACGCGTATCGCGTCAGCCCGCTGCTGGCCCCTCCGGGAACGGAGAATAGCCGCCTAAAAGAAGGCCCCCACGCCGGAGTCGTCTACACCAATTTTGCTCGCCGGAAATCGGCGTTACGACGGTCTGCAGAGAATTTCGCCCCTTATCTCATTTGACAGCCCTTATTCTTTTCGAGGCTGTATTTAGTGTTAGTCTTGACCATATGTTGCAGTAATGACAGCAGAACATATTGGAGAGAAGACTGACGCAATTAAGTAGCTATTACTTGGAACTTAGTATCAACCTCCTTCATGGATCCATTAACAACCCTATGTGGTGCTTAATTGTCCTTTAATTTTTAATCATAGTTTTAAAAGAGTTTAGGATTACTATTACCATCTTCTCTGCAATTTTCCAGCCACTTTCATAGCAACGTTTGTTACCTTTAGCTGAGTTCAACACATATCATTGTTCTTTTGAAAGCTATTGGGTCGATTCTCCGTTTAAGCGGTTGAATGCCGGCTCGAACAGAGAATCCGTGGGAGGTCTACGATGGAAGAAGTGGCGCTGACCCCTCACTGGTTTCGGGATGGGTGAGGGACTAGCAGCGGCGCTGGGCGAAACTCCCAGCTCTCATGCCAAAAACAGCCAGGGAGTGGCTGGGTCCCTGGCCATACATGCACACAGCTGGGACCTGTAGCGGTCGCACCGTCCAACATAGTGCCGACCCGCCATCCGCGGTAACACAGGTCACCCCCCTGGCCACCCCCCACCAGTCTCCCAAGCCATCACGGAAGCCACCCCCCCCCCCCCCCCCCCCTCCGGTCAGTGGAACAGATCCCGGCCGAGTGTGGCGGCGCAGTGTGGACAGTCCGTAGCCGTCACGCTGGGTTCCCAACCACTGAGACCACGCGTGGTCGGCTGGTGACGCACCAACGCTGTCGCAATGGCGCGCAACACAATGATGCCATTTCCGAGGGGCGGAGCATGGATAACCGCCATCAAACTAGCGGCAACCCTGATTTGGACGTCGGAGTTGATTTCCCCCCGATCGTCGATTATGATATCGGTGTCGGGCAACTGAGAAGCTTGCTCATTTTCTTTTAGACTGCAAACATATTGGGCTGGATTCTCCGCCGCGTCACGTTTCTGCCCCGACCTGCCGGTGGGATTCTCCTTTACGCCGGCAATCAATGGGGCTTCCCATTGTGGGGCAGCCCCACGCCGTCGGGAAACCCCGGGGCGCCAGCAAAATGGAGAATCACGCCGGCGGAGAATCACGTCCATTGTTGCTCAAGTCTGATTTGTCCTTGCACATGAGTAGTGAACCACCTTCTTTTGGCTCTTGGGACATGCGTGGCTAAGGCCCCAGTAACCAAGACAGATTCAGCACATCATACCGTGTGCTCAGAAAGGCCCCTAACTCAATCAGCAACACTAAACGGAATGTCAAGGATATCATGCTCTTGATTTGGAAACATCCACCTCCCTGTAATACTTCAGGCTCTCATGGCGTCTGCCAATCCAGCTTGGAAAGAAAAAATAGTGAGAAATTCTGCAAAGTGATACTATGAAGGCTAGAACTGTGATGAAGCTATTTTATTTGCATGAGTGAGTCAGGGATGGTATTTTGGATGAGTTCAACATAAACTGAAAGCTGCTCCCAAATTGTCTGAAGTGTCTTTACCTCTGAGAGCCTGTAAATTGGTTCCAGATGTTTTTATCTTCACTTCGACTAAATGTATCGCTCGTTATCATTTCAGTCGGCCTTCTCCGCTCCATCCTGTTTGATAAATCAAGATGGGGGCTCTGTGATTTTCTTAATATTACTGCATATTGCACGTCATCAAAAGAATATATCCACCAAATTATGGATACAAATGCTTGTTTGCTTAAAATAAGACCAACTCTTAGCTCCAATTTTGATGATAAATTAGATTTCATTTTTTTCATAGTTATTTCTTTCTCATGAACAGCACGTTTTCAATTAACTTGAGACAACTTGCCATCTGCTTCAATAAATAGAGTGTCTGATTGAAGGACACGATGATTGAAGGCTGTGCAATGCACCAATGGTAACCCAATAATAGAGGGCAGTCTTCTGTGGAAAGAAGTGTGATATTCCTTTTGCAACTTTATATTAATGATTCACTTTGTTGCACAAATATTTATTTGGCTCAGATTCCTCATTGTCTCATAAAATAGGCTGCTTTGCTCCAAAAATATCTCCGAATGTAGATAAAAGATTTGAATTTAAAAAGGCAATATCAGCATGATGAGAGGTTTGAAATAATTCTTTGACATGCTGCCTGAGACGCAATCAGATTTGCCGGTGAGCCTCACGGTAATGTGCTTTGCATTTGTAACAGTATAACGGGCTGCAATGGTGAGTCAACAAATAACCTATACGCACTTGTAACAACAATTCAAATAATGTAGACTTTGCTTCCCTGTGAGAGCCTGGAAATGGATAATAAAAATCCAAAGAGATTGAACTGCAACCTTATTTGCACTCCCTTATTTGCACTCCATCAGTAAGCAAGGTATAGTTTCCACATCGATCTTCACCCCTCTGTCACCTACACTTTATCCCAAGATAGCTACAGTATTGTACAAGCAAGTGCCTGTCTGACATGAAGTTGTGGATGAGCTGGGATGATCTTCAGCTTCCATATCGGCAAAATGTAAGTCATGGTTGTCTCCTCAACACAAAAGCTCTGCTCTCTGTTCCTTTTCTGCCTGACCACTGAAACTGAAGCCAACTGCACATAACCTCATTTAATTCACCACGATAATTATCAATTTGCATCTCTGAAACACGGCCCACTTGCACCTTTAAGTCACCTTAATAGGAGTCAAATATTCATCCAGGTTTCCGTGGTGGCGACCATGCGCTGATAGGTCACACACAGGGTAGCTCGCTCCTGCTTGAAGGTTTCGGTTTTGTCCCTTTCTGCCCAATTAATTAGCTCACTGATTGGTGGGAACGTTTGCGGAATAAGTGGTGGAGAGAGACTTCTCCCCCGAGGTGGAATGTTGCACCTGACAGAAGTCGAATAAGACAACAGTGTTGGAGGTGGAGGGTCTGCATGGAGGAGGCTGGAGCAGCATCGCGTCCATTCCATTGCCAATGGGACAATTGGCGGTTGACTAAAGGAGAACTTCGACAGTATCGGCTAGAGATGCAGGGGGATTGGTTGAAGGTGATTGAGGGAGTGGTTGCCCCTCTTCATGGTGCCATGGAGCCTGGGGTCACAAGGTGCGAGGGTCCAAGAGGTGGAGAGGGTGGTCACGGACCACAGTGATCGAACTGTGGAGTTGGAGGCAGAGGTGGCGATGCGGGGTGCGGTCTGTGAAAGCGGTCAGAGAGCTGAAAATAACGATGGACAACCGGGAGAATTGGTCCTGGCGACAGAACCTATGCATTGCAGGCCTGCTGGAGGGAGTGGAGGGAACGAGTGCGACGACCTACATCTAGAAGATGTTGGTGAAGCTGGTGGATCAGGCAGCCCCAGAGGTGGATTGGCCACATTGATTGTTAAGGTAGTGGCCCAGAACAGGGCAGCCACTGAGGGCAGTGATAGTGAGGATGCACCAATTCCAGGTGAAGGAGCAGATCTTGAACTGGGCAAAGACGATGAGAGACTGTACTTGAGAGGGCCAGCGGATCTGAATATACCAGGATATTGGTGCTGACCTGGCCAAGCAACGGGCTCGCTTTAATCGGATCAAGGCGGTACTCTTCCAAAATAAGGTTCGGTTTGGCGTACTATATTCAGCCAGACCTTGGGTGACTTTTAAGGGGAAGGAGCATTATTTTACATTGCCTAAGAGGCTCATTGCTTTATTAAAGAGCATGGTTTGGGGGAGGGTTGATTGGGGGAATGTTTTCTGGTGCTTTGGGTTTTTGAAATGTGTGCATCATGTTTACCAATGTTCTGTTTTATTTTCACCTGTTGGCCTAGTTGGTATTTTACACTGATTGAGGGGGGATGGGTTAGAATCCTGGATGTCTCTCTCCTGTTTTGGGGGAGGGGGCAGGGTCTAGTTGGGGGAAGAGGGTCGGGGCCAGGACCCCTCCAAATGTTGGAGGTGGGTAGGCATTCTGGGAGCAGGGGCAGTTTGGGTGATATGGGCGGGACCTTTGCTTCAGTCTTTAGGTGGGAGTTGCCACACTAGCAAACCTACTGGCGAATGGAAGCAATATGGGGTGGCGGCTGCAGCAGGTAGTTGGGCGGGGGTGGGATGGGATTGGTCGAAGGGGGAGGGGAATTTGGGGAGTGAGGGGAGTTGGGGAAGGGTGCTGGTGATGTAGGTGGGGCAGATAGTTTATTGGGTGAAGACAGTTCAGAGGGGAGTGAGCGGCCATTTTGGGTGAACTTGGACAAGAAAGGAAAATGGGGCCAGAGATGGTTTTGTGATGGATTGGGATGGTGGGTACCAACGTTGTGGGGGGGCATAAACCCCTCGTGAGGATAGTGACTTGGAATGTTCTCTGGTTTAATTAGCCAGTGAAGCATTCTGGGATATTTGCGCATTTGAAAAGTTTGAAGGTGGAGGTGATCAACACACTTGGAGATTAAGGAACGGATGAAGTTGTGAAAGAGGTGGGTGGGTCAGACATTCCATTTATGATTTGACTCCAAGTTGAGAGGGGTTACTATTCTATTCAGTAAGAGGGTGACGTTTGTGATGGCTAGGGAGGTGCAATACCCACGGGCCTGTTTGTGAAGGTTAAAGGGGGTTTGGAGAGGTCCCCGATAGTGCTAGCAAATGTTTCTGTACCTAATCGAAACAAGAGTGAATTTGTTAAGCGGATGATGGCCGATATCCCAGATCTAGACCCGCAAAAAGTAATCATGGGAGGTGATTTTAACTGTGTGATGGAGCCTCGGTTGGACCGAACGAGCCCAAGGACACTGGTTAGGTCAGGAATGGCAACGGAACTAGGAGTGTTTATGGATCAGATCGGGATCCTTAGATGTTTCAACATCCAGGAGGCAGGAAGTTTTCATACTTCCCCCATGTGCATCGTGTGTACTCCCTGATAGATTTTTTTGTGTGGACAACTCGAATGTCCCGGGGGAAATAGGGGTGGGATATAGGGCGATTGTGCTTCCGGACCACGCACCGCATTTTATATGTGAGGTTGGGTGTGGGCCAGTCATAGGGAGCATCGTGGAGGGTGGACTCAGTGTTGCTGGCGGACGAAAAGTTTTGTGGGTAGATGGCTTCGGTAATTAAGGAGTACATAGACTTTCGGTTTTGGGAGCCGTTGAAGGCGGTGGTACATGGGGAGATGATTTTTGTACAAGGTACATAAGGATAAGGTGGAGAGGGAAGAGTGGCAGTGATCAGTGGGAGCAATTTTGGAGGTGGATCAGCGCTACGCTATGGTCCTGCCCACGGAACTCTTGACGGAGCAGAAGAAGCTGCAAGGGGAACCTGATTTTTGATGACAGGGAAGGTGGTGGGCCAGCTTTGGAGAGCGAGGGGGTTCCTGTCTGAGTATAGGGAGAAAGCCACCTGCCTGGTACTGCATCACCTCAGGCGACAAGCTGCCCCACGGGAGATAGTATGAGTGAGAGAGGCTGGGGTGAGTCCGTGACGACGTGGGAACACATTAATAAAGTATTTGAGTTCTTCTCAAATGGGGGCCGTACAAGTCTGAACCTCAGGGGGAGGGTGCTGAGATGGGGCCGGTTTCTTGATGGGTTGGTTGAGCGGGAGAAGGGACAGGGATTGGAGGCTCCGCTGTGGCTACAAGAGGGGATAGAGGCAATTGGGTCATTGCAGTCAGGAAAGACCCAAAGACCTGATGATTTTTACAAATGGTTTGTGGTGAAATTGGCCCCACATCTCCTGGAAATGTTTTCCGATTCTTTGATGCAGGGGCAGCTGCTGGCCGTCCTGGCTGAGGTGTCAGTTGCGTTAAACACCAAGAAGGATAAGGACCCAGTGGAGTATGGATCGTATAGGCCCATCTCCCTATTAACCACGGATGCGAAGGTGCTGGCTGAGGTACTGGCGGGACGCCTCAAGAGGCATGTGCTGGAGGTGGTGTTGGAGGATCAGGCGGGTCTTGTGAAGTGGAGGCAGCTGTTGAATAATATTAGACATTTATTAAATGTGATTATGATGCCATCTAAAGGCAGGGTGCCAGAGTTGACTGTCGCTATGGATGCGGAGAAGGCATTCGATTGGGTAGAGCGGAGATATTTGTTTGAGGTTTTGTGTTAGGATGAATTTGATTAGCTCGGGAGATTTCTGGTTACACAAGGGTATGAGGCAGGGGTCCCTGTTATCCTCACTTCTGTTTGTGTTGGCTATTGAGCCCTTGGCTATTGCGCTCTGGGCATCAGGGAGTGGTCGGGTATTGTAAGGGGAGGCAGGAAACATAGAGACTCACTGTATGCAGATTAGCTGTTGCTGTATATTCCCAATCCATTGGAATGTATGGATAGGATTATGGGTATATTGGAGACGTTTGGCACTTTTTCGGGCTAAATATTAAATATGACCAGAAGTGACGTTTTTCCAGTGAATGCCCTGGAGAGAGGGGCAGATTTGAGTGCCCTACCGTTTAAGCTGGCTAGGAGTGGGTTCAGGTATTTGGGTGTTCAGGTAGCTCATGATTGGACCATTATGTATAAATGGAATCTGGCTGGCTTGGTGGAGGTTGAGGATAAACGTTAGAGATGTGGAGGAGTGCCAGAAAATCATGACCACATGTTTTGGTCATGTGAAATGAAATGAAAATGAAAATCACTTATTGTCACAAGTAGGCTTCAGTGAAGTTACTGTGAAAAGCCCCTAGTCGCCATATTCCGGCACCTGCTTGGGGAGGCTGGTATGGGAATCGAACCGTGCTGCTGGCCTGCTTTAAAAGTCAGCGATTTAGTGTGCTAAACCAGCCCCTGATTGACATGTCCGTGATTGGTGGTATTCCAGGGATCGATATTTGAAAAATTATCGAAAATTATGGGTGTGGAGATGTCGCCAGACCCTCTGGTGGCCATCGTAGGGGTATCGGAACTACTGGAGCTTTTGTAGGGGAGGGGGGCTGATGTTGTTATTTTTGCTTTGTTGATCGTCCGTTGGCAAATTCTACTGGAGTGGAGGTTGGTGGAGCTGCCAAATGTGTCGGCCTGGCTGGGGGATGTATTGTAGTCAGTAGTTGCATCATTTTTAAGGGTACAGTATAAATATCTAAAGAGTTTTAAGCTAATGCAGCAACTTTGCTGTAAAACGTCTGAACCCCCCTTTTTCTAGCTTTATATTATGATGGTGAAGATTTTAATCTAATGTTCTTAGTTTGTGCATTTATAGTTTGCACTGTTTGTAAAAGCTGGCTAATTTTACATTCAGACACCATTGCACTTTTTTATGCTAAATGTTTTGTTTATAAAATGTGTAAGGACTAATTATACAGCATGTGAGAATGTCTCGGAGTTAGGTAAAAATTACTTCAAATAAAAAGAATGCAATAACAAATGTCGTGAGTTATGAAATAAAATGCCACACCATTGTCATTATCTGAAAAGTAAAAAGAAACATTAATGCGTCGGATGCAGAACTGAAGTCCGTTAATCAAGTAAAATAACAGAGGGGAAAGGAGCTCAAGGTCAGATTCTCGAGTCAGGAGGGTTAATTTGTGCTATACAGCAGTTACTTGTTTATTAGATTTTTTAAAAACCTCTGCTGGCGACATCTCCTCTTTTAATCATAAGTTTTGCAGGTTCAAGGACCATTAAGCCTTTAAACACACAATCTAAATAGATTCTTAAGTGCAGTACCTGTATGAAGTGATTACTTCATTGTTTTAGAGGAGGTCTTGTGAATGAGAATTAAAACTAATGCCCTGTTTATCAATTCATATTGACACAAAATATGACACCATTTTAAGTAAGAGAAAGGGATTCTCCTGCTCAACTAGATAACATTCTTCCCTCCAGCCATCACCGCCAAAAACAGATTCAATTGTTATTCATTTGTTTGTGCATTTTGTCCGAAACTGCTGTGCACAATCTGGCTGGTGCGTTTGCCTGTATATCTATTGGTGACGAAACACATTGAAATATCCTGAAGACATAATGACCGAATGACCAAGAGTAGAGGATTTAGCCCCATCCTGCCAATCAATCAAATCATGGCTGATCTGTACCCTAACTCTGTTGACTTGACCATAGCATCCTTAGCCAAGAAAAGTCTATCAACTTTACTCTTGAAAATTTCCATTCATCCAGCCTTTTTGGGGAAACAAGTTTCAGATTCCCACTACAATTTATATGAAAAATATATAATAAGGTTCTGATGCAATTTTTCTCAAGTAACCAGCAAACAAGTGAAAGAGGTGAAAAAAGTTGGGTGATGTTTGTTCTGTGGTCCCACTGTTGGCAATGATGCACACAGAACATATAGGCGTTTAATTGGAATGATGATTTATTGGCAAACATGTGGAAAAGATACCGACAGATGGCGGTACTGACAAAGTTACTCAAATTCCTCGGGAGCTACTCTAAGTGCCACTATCCTGTTGTACATTCTACTACCAACTGGTGAGTCAGTCCAGTCACCTGATGGATGTCTGGTGCCACCCGCTGGCTGGAGGCCATACCAACAGTTAGATGCACAGATATTCAACTACATACATTTGTACAACTATATCCATTTATGTGTACATGCATATCACCACAGGTCACAGACAAAATTGTTCATTATCTCGTCAGATGAAGGGTTGTGACCAAAACTTTAATGTGCCTATTCTCTTCAAGTATTAATGAAGCATTCATTTAAATTACACATTCCATGGAGTACCAAAAGAAATGCTGAGACATGCAGTATAAGGGTGTTTGGCAGAGCAAAGGTGAATGCTGGGCTGGAGAACAGGACTGCCCACGGTTATGGTGTATAGAGTCAGATGATAGCACACATGATAGAATGTACAGAGAGTCTGAGAGAAACCAGCATGAGGACAAAACCTAGATAGGACTGCACCTTGCATATGTATATAGTTGTGAGTTGTTACTAAACAGTTTATCTGAAACACACAAGCCTGCCGATCTCTCAGTGAGACATCAAACAACCTTACAACATGGTGGCTGCAATGCACCAGACCCATAACTTTAAAGGTGCGGGGGAAGAACGACAGAATGTTAAAGCACGAAAAAAAAAAAGAAACCACTGTCTGAACTGTTAGAATTGGAGCTAAATTGATGACACAGTTGGAGAGCACCTAAAAAGAAGCTCTATTGCAGATGTGTAAGTCCTTTGCTCGATCGAATCAAATGCAAAGGCAGCGTCAAGGGACCAAACCAGATCCCCAAAAGGATGAGCATAAAACAACTAAAAGGCAAAATTACCTTTAAAATCAGCAGATATCAGACTCTGCACTAGCATACCAGAGTGCAATTATAAGAACTTGTCAGCATGGGCCCACAGTGGGTGCTATAACACTTGGCGGCCACCACTCAACTGCATAAAAACATTTTTTTAAATAGAAGACAGCGCTGAAAAATTACCTTTCAGTACACTACTGACTTAAAAATCCACTACTTGAGCTGATAAGTTAAAATAAAGCCCCACAGCGCAATGGCCGACTGCCAAAACTGCGACAGAAGGACAAAGAGAAAGGAAAAAAATTGTTACCGCAAAACCATCTTGAAAGGATAATAATTGAACAATCCAGCCTGTGTAGAAAAACGACTGGAGATAGTAAAGTAACATTACCAGACCAATGTAGCGTTAAGCAAGGTGCAAACCAGGCCCAAAATTTGGCACAATGAAGAAGTATTTATGTAACAGGAGTTAGTAAGAAAGAAGAAGTTAATATGTTTTTGATACTTGTTTGGTGCATTTGCGGCTGAAATAATCCTAATGCAAGGTAGAGGTGAGTCCTCAACCACATTTGATGAGGTATTAAAACCCTTTGGCAAACATTTCAACCTGCAAATTGGGGAGAGTCGAAACTTTTAAAAAATGTGTAGAACACCAATAAAACACTGAAAGAACAAAGAGACCCAAAGGAGAAGGAGCCATAACTCAAGCAAACCACAAGATGGTGTTCGACTATGTCAGCGCAATGAAGTGCACAATCTGAAGCATTTAATGCAGAGGAAAGAAGAGGCAGCTGCAAGGCTTAAAAATAGAGTTTTTTTTAAATGCTAATACAATACCCAAACTGCAACAGCAGGTGGCAGTGCAAAGTGAGCAGATGGTTATGAATGAAGGAAAGCTATCTGCTGTAACTCAAAAGAAATAAAACTTGAAAAAAGAAAAATGAAGCTGTTCGACGGGAAAAGTTTTGTACCAATGCTGAGTTGGGAGAATTCAACCAGAAGTACAGCCACGCATGACGACAAAGATGTCATTGCCCTGAAATACTCTTTGAAGAACCAATATGTAGTCCAAAAAGACATGAGGAACGAAAAAAGATGTCTCATTGTTTTTCAGAAAAAGTTACATTTGGACATCAGTATTACAAAGTAATGTACTGAAGTACAATTTGTCGGCAGGAGACCAACAAAAAAATGAACAGTTGAAAAAACTGCTAATTGACTTCAAGAGAAAATAACTCTTCAGCAACATAGAAACATAGAAACTAGAAGCAGGAGTGGGCCATGCAGCCCTTCAAATCTGCTCTGCCATTCAATATGATCATGGCTGATCATCTATCTTGATGACATTTTCCCACTTTCTCTCTATACCCCTTGTTGCCATTAAAATCTAGAAAGAATCTATCTCTTTCTTGAATTTATGAAGAGATGAAGACTGCCTTGAACATCAGAATGGAAGAACATCAGAACAAAGTCAAGGAGACTTGCATTACAAGAAAACTCAAGAGAAAGCAATTCAGCTTTGCAGCAAAAAGGAAAGCCTGTTGAAGGGCCATCACATGCGCCAAGGATCCTTCAGTTCAAAGTCTGTTCCTGTGAAAAATTATGAAGAGTAGCAAGCTTAATTGAATTTCACCCTGAACAAACTAAATGACTAGTTGGCAGAGAAGATTTGGCAATGTTCAATATTCTAAGAGGGAAAGAAGAGGTACAAGAAAGAGACCAAAGATCTGAAGAACCAGCTGAATGGAAAAGGAGAGCCATTGAAAGGAAAACTGTAGATTCCAAGCTGCGTGTGAGTAATGAGGCCATAGAAATACGATGATGGAACTGAAACAAGTTAAGACGTTTCCAGAGACAGACCATGCCAACAAAGAAACCAAAGTGAAGAACAAGAACTAACTTCTGCTGCCGACAGTAAAATAAAAAAATGGGATAAGATTGGAAAATGTAAACCCTCCGCTGAAAATCAAGCTCCTAAAATGTCGAGAAAGGGTTGAACAGTTGCAAAAGAAAAAATACGTTTTCACAAAGCAGTGTGAAGATCTGCAAAACAATGAGCGGAAGTGAAATGAAAGAGCACGAGCTTGAAGGAAAGCACACATAAATTACGCTCTGTTGAGGAAAGACTGGTGAGAGCAGAAAATCATCTTTCACTTATGAAGATGAGTTTTCGTATGAAATATTGGAAGTTGATGAACTTCAACTATAAGAAGTATCTATTAAGGATTGTGAAAAATGACTGGCATAAGAAAAGGAATTGCTAATGAATTGGAACAGTTGGTTGGATGCAGAATTAACAACAAAAGCAGAATTAAATTCGGCAAGTCTGATCCAATCTGGACATGAAAGATGAAAGATTCTCCGATCCGGATTCGCTACGGCACCGCTGCCAGCAGTAACAGAGAATTTGGCGTTCAGCCAAAATTACATTCACTGGGGACTTCTGGTGGCGGCCATGATTGAGTGGTCGGACACAAGGTGACTCCTGCTTGAATGGCTGGTCAAATGTGATTGGGGGGGGCAGTGGCAACTATTCATGGCACCTTGGAACGGGTGGAGAAGAGCCTCGAGGTACAGGGGGCGACAATCTAGGAGGTGGAGAAGGTGGCATCTGACCAGAGTGATCGGGCTGTATTATTGGAGGCGGAGATGGCGATCCTGGTACACATGTGTAAGGTCCTGCGAGCAAAGGTGGAGCACCAGGAAAATAGGTCCAGGAGGCGAAATCTGTGATTGTGGGCCTTTTGGAGGGGCATACAACTGGCTACGTTGCAAGGGTGCTGACCAGGTTGGTGGAAGATAATAGTAATAATCGCTTGTCACAAGAAGTTACTGTGAAAAGCCCCTTGTGCCACATTCTGGTGCCTGTTTGGAGAGGCTGGTGCCGGGGGGGTGGTTTGGATGGACTGGACTTCCTGGAGTTGGTGGACAGGAAGAGGCAGGCGCCGGAGTAGTTGTTAGGGCTAAAGGAGGTGATGGAGTGTATTAGTAGGATGCAGTCGGGGAAGGCGCCAGGGCTGGATGGCTTTCTGGTGGAATTTTATAAGCAATTTGCGATGGAGTTGCCCCCCACCTTTTGGGCATGTTTAGTTTGATTGATTGATTGATATTTATTGTCACATGTACCGAAGTACAGTGAAAAGTATTTTTCTGCGGCCAAGGGAACGTACACAGTACGTACATAGTAGACAAAAGAATAAGCAACAGAGAACATTGATAATAGTATATCAACAAACAGTGATTGGTTACAGTGCGGAACAAGGCCAAACAAGAGCAGCATCGGCGTCGTGAATAGTGTTCTTACAGGGAACAGATCAGTCTGAGGGAGAGTCGTTGCGGTGTCTAGTAGCTGTGGGGAAGAAGCTGTTCCTATGTCTGGATGTGCGGGTTTTCACACTTCTGTATCTTCTGCCTGATGGAAGGGTCTAGAAGAGGGCAAAGCCTGGGTGTGAGGGGTATCTGACAATGCTGTCTGCCTTCCTGAGGCAGCGGGAGATGTAGATAGAATCAATGGGAGGATGGCAAGCTTGTGATGCATTGGGCTGAGTTCACCACACTCTGCAGTTTCTTGCGATCTTGGGCTGCGTAATTGCCATACCAAGCTGTGATGCAGCCAGATAGGATGCTCTCTATAGCACATCTATAGACATTTGTGAGAGTCGATGCAGAGATGCCAAATTTCTTTAGCTTCCGTAGGAAGTGAAGTAGAGACGTTGTTGGGCTTTCTTGATTATTGCATCAATGTGAGTGGACCAGGACAGACTGTTGGTGATGGTGACCCCCAGAGACTTAAAGCTATCGACCACCTCTACTTCAGAGCCATTGATGTAGGTGCGGGGGGAGGCGGGGGGAGTGTCGTGCTACACCGTGAGCAGTAGAAAAGGGGTAGTTGCCCTGTTGGCGCAGGTGACACTTTCACTGATCCTGAAGAAGGGGAAGGATCCATTGGAGTGCATGCCATATAGGCCCACCTTGCTGCTAAAAATGGACATGAAAGTCCTGGCAAAGGTATTGATGAAAAGGTTGGAAGGACATGATTTTGGAGGAGCAAACCAGCTTTTTGAAGGGGAGGCAGCTCTCTAGTAATATTAGGAAGTTGCTGAAAGTAATTCTGACCTCGACATAGGGGAGTGAGTGCCAGAGGTGATTGTGTCCATGGATACTGAGAAGGCCTTTGATCGCGTAGAGTGGAGGTATCTGTTTGAGATTCTGGGGAGGTTTAGGTTCGGACTGAGATTTGCAGTGTGGGTCCAGTTATTGTATGTGCGCCCCATAGGAAGTGTGCGATCAAATGCGACAAACCCGGGTATTTTGGGTTGTATCGGGGGACGAGGCAGTACAGCTCGCTGTCGCCGCTGTCGTTTGCATTGGCGATTGATCACTTGGCGAAAGCACTTCGGGCCTCAGTTGAGTGGCGGGCGATTGTGATGGGGAACAGGGAGCACCAGATGTCGTTGTATGTCGATGACCTTTTGTTCTGTCGGACTTGTTGGAAAGCATGGGCAGAACCGTGGGCCTACAGGGGCGGTTTGGGGCTATTCTGGGTTCTAAATTGAATGTAGGGAAAGTGAGTTGTTTCCGGTGAATGCTGTGGGGCGGGGGGTCAAACCTGGGGCTTCTGCCATTTTAGGTAGCGTGTAATAAAGTTAGAGGAAGAAAGATGCCAGCAGCTCAAAAGGAATGAACAATTATATTAATTTGATATTCATGGTGTTGGGCTGAATGGGAGGGATTTAAAAATGGCAGGCAGGGCACAATTCTGGGATTCCCCCCCATTTCCAATAATTGCCACCAAATTTCCCAAATTTGCAGGCCCACCTCAGCTCAAAGACCTCACTTCAATCAATTTTCACTCTGGAGAGATGGTAAAGGGTTTGCGTTGGGCCTACCAATTCCAGATGCAGAGCCTAGGAAACCTTGGACTGGAGGAAAGTGAAGGCAGGCTAGATAGCACACCCACCTTGATTCTCTGGGAACCTATCCCAGTTATCTCAGAGGAGCTTAGATATATAAGCCTGCACAATGTCTCATTCACTCTCCCCCACCCCCCCCCCACCCGCCCATTGTCCTTTGTTACCATTGCATGACCGCTAATACACCTTAAGGTTCATTATAACCCCATTCCAATTCCATAGCCACTGATCTGATGTCCAACATGGGCAGACAAGAGGAGCCATGTGGAGACACACAAAATACATTTCTAACAATCTAATACAGCTCTCACACATAAACTCTACATAGATTCCATTCTTGAAACCAATTCAAAGCTTTTAAATCTTAAGGGTTCAATCTCTTATAAAAACACACTTCTAACCAGACACCACATCAAAGACATTGGCCAGGATTGACCGAGCCTCCGCATTGAAATCGCGCTCAGTGCGGGGCAGAGAATGGGGGTCTCAGACCTGTGGCGTCGGGATCAATTCCCCCCGGACCGGAGAATCGTCGGCAGCCACTCGCGCACGGTTGACGCGCCACTGGTCGGGGGCCGTTGAAAGAGGCCCCCGTGGCGATTCTCTGTGATCGACCGGCCAAGTTCCCACCGCGTTCCGCCAGCATGGTTCAAACCTTGTCCCAGCCAGTGGCAGCACAGACTCACAGCCGGGCTGTCTATCCTGATTGGGGGGGGGGGGGGATCAGACTTTTGAAAAAAGTCTTGGAGTGATTTGCACCCGTTTTCCGATGGACGTGGGAACAAATCCCCATTTTCGGAAAATCCCGGCCATTGGGTCCTTTAATAGTCTCTAATGACGATCCCAGACCAAACCCCAACAGTGGCGAAGATACTGGACCGAAACCCCAATATTTTACTTTATTTTAACACTTGCCGAAAGAATGATTCGCTCGAGGAGCGATTGCATAAATAATAGGGCTTCGGTATTTCCAAAATGAAACATTTATTACAAATACAATGTTAAACTTTTAAGTTCAAAGCCGAAAAAGAACAGCTTACAATTACCCCAGAACACAACTACGCAATTTCCCATTAAACAACAAGAAAATAAACATACAGCTCTTAATCTATCTTAAACTTAGCAGGGCATAGAATACTACTTGTGGTACAGATTTTAACTTTGACTGACACCTTCAGCGGGATTCTCCCACGTCCCGCTGGGTCGCAGAATCCCCGGGGGGGGGGGGGGGGGGGGGGCAGCGTGAATCCCGTCCCGCTGCCCTGCTGCTGGCTGCTGTATTCTCCGGCGCCGGTTTTTGGGTGGGGGCGGGGTTCACACCACGCCGGTCTCTGGGCCCCGATGGGCCGAGCGGTCGTCCATTTCTGGCCAGTCCCGCCGGGGTGGATTAGAGTTGGTCCCACACAGCAGGACCTGGCAGGTAAGTTGGCTGGGGCGGTCCTCGGGGTAGGGGCGTGGGGGGATCCAACCCCGGGGGTGGGGTGGGCCACGGTAGCTTGGCCTGCGATCGGGGCCCACTGATCTGCGCCATGGGGGCACACCTTCATTCCGCGCCGGCCCCTGTAGGGCTCCGCCATGGCCGGCGCGGAGAAGAACCCCCCTGCGCATGCGCCAGAATACGCCGGCCGGTCTGCGCATGCACGGAACCACGCCGGTGGTTCCACGCATGCGCGAGATCACGCCGGCCCATCAGCGCATGTGCAAACTCGCGCAGTCCCTTCTGCGCCAGCTGGCATGGCGCCATCCACTCCGGCGTCCACCTTGGCCCCCGGAAGTGCAGAGAATTCCGCTCTTTTTGGGGCTGTTGTCGCCGGAGTGGTTTGCGCCGATTTTCCCGCCGGCGTGGGGACTTAGTCCCCATAAGGGAGAATCCCGCCCCATAAGTCTGTTTTGTTACAGGTTTAAAAAGCAGGGAATTAAAACAAAAATGTCACAGGATGACACTTAAATATATCTGCCATCACCGGCCTTTATTTGTACTCCATCTGCTCATGACTCCCGCACGGCAAGTTAAGACCCTTAGAACATTCAAAATAAGGGTTGTTTGAACTGAGTACTAAGTTCAAATGAGCCTGCTAAGTTTGGCTTTCCTGCCTGTGCGAAAGACACCCTGTTCCCTTCCCTCTGCTGGCAAAAAACTGGATGTGTGTGAAATGAGGGTGTGACTTCCACATTCAGGTCCCGGCCGCCATTTTAAAAGGCTGTGGAATCTCTCCAAATCTGGCCCCGTGTTTTTGATTCAGTAAAATAATTGAAACCTTCCTCCACATCATTATCAAGAAGGTGACACTTATTTTGTGTGTGATCACTTGAATCGTAATGCCACTATCTTGTTTGTTTTCAACCTAGATTCTTGGATGCATTTAGCCATATGGAGCCGGAACATAGGTAGCTCAGGTATATTTGGAATGTTTTATAAATATTATCGTTCAACCCTCCGTCAATCATAGGGTTGTTTCTTACATGCTGCACGACAAACATGCTCACTTTGTTGACATATATTGTTTAATATTTGGCCTTGAGTGATTTTAATTGCATTACGGTAGCTAATTATCAAAAATGTATCCTTCCGTAGCTAACATAGTTTCTGGATGATAATTCACATTGAGTTCTACATTGAATGGAATTTAGGGTTAATTGAACCAAAAAGAGACAGGCTTGGAAACTATTTCATGTTTTTCGTTACTGAGTGGTGTGTTGATGATGCCTTTGCATTTCGAAGTAAGTAGCCACAGTATATGTGAGAGGGGACATGTTCCTTTATGTTAGTTAGTCAGATTGACATGAATAAAGACATTTTATGGATGATTACTCATTATTACCCACTTACCATCCATCAGGAAAAACAACTTTGGGTGCAAATGTCTTTTTTTTACTGATATTAGTGCTAGTCCTCCATTTCCGATGAAACTCAGCCACTGCAGCAATGGATCACTGCCCTGTGAATTATTTAAACCAATTATTAGGGGTGAATTCCATCAGTGCTGGATAATCTGCCATTTCCTGACATTTGAAATGTTTTACTTCACCAGTTTCCATCCAGATCCAATTCCAGTCACATTTTATTACTGCTTTAAAAAAAACAATTGAGCCGACTTTTTCAGGAGCTCTGCAAAGGTAAAGACAGAGGGGTTTTGATACCTTTTCCTCTGTATTTGCTTTTGCCTTGAGGTCCCCTCGTTCAAACAGGTGAATGCTACCTTCTCATCTTGTCTTTTTCATTTGGAGTATTTTATACCAGGTACACTTCTTCTGATTTTAGAAACAACTTTGCATGAACTGCATAAACTGCATGAACTATATAACAGTTGATTTTTTCCCAAAATTAGAAGCTCTGATGATCATTACCTTCTCAACCAGAAAGTTCACCCATGTCTCTGCAAGGCTGAGGTTCCTGATAAATGGGCAATCTTCCTAGTTCAGTAAAGTTGCCATTTTCCGATAGAACTGTTGATCGATGTGGACGATGCTGAATGTTTGTCTTGGACCAGTGGGAGCACTCACATTTCAGAAAGTTCTGGCATTTAAGCCCCAGTCCAGAAACTTGTGCAATAATCGAGGCTGAAGGTTCTATACAATGCTGAGGGATTGCTGCACTATTGGAACTGCTGCCTTTCACAAGATGTTTCCAAACAAGACCCCATTATTCCTCTTAGGTGAATGTAAAAGTGCTGTTCAGTGCTGGTCTCCACAAACGGGGACCAGATGGAACGGCCCTTGTGGATGTCTACCAGGGGATTAGAGGCCCACAGGTGCTTGCCCTCTGGGCAGAGTGATACTCTGACACTGCTGGTGCCATTTAGCACCCTGGCACTGCCAGTCTCGCACCCTGGTGGTGCCACCTGGGAGCCAGCCTGGTGTTGCCAAGGTGCCCAGGTGGCACTAGCAAGGGCACTGCCAGTATGTCAGACTGGAAGTGCCAAGGTGCCAAGCTGGCATTTTTCACACGGCAGTGATTAGGCCGGGAGGGGTGCACTGTGTGGGTGTGGGGAGGTGCGGGCGGGTCCGGGGCCTAATTATAGTGAGTAGGGGCTTGGGGGGACGGGGTTCGGGGGTCGCGTTGGGAGCTTGAGAGATCGGGATGAGGTTTAAAAATGGCGTCCCAATCTCTTGCTGCACTGAGGAGTTCTGGCGAGCGGAAGTCCTCAGTGTAGAAAACGGGCCTGAGTGCGCACCCCCCGCTGAGGCTCCGTATCTAACCGGATGGGCGTTTGATAGCCGAGTGTTAAGCACAAGTGCCTGGACTGGGGCTTAACCCCAGAACCTTCTGACACTGGCCACTACCTCGGTACACCAGGTGTGCAGTGCCCTGTCTTGTCCCTGAACACCTGGGGGCGCCAATGGCTTCCAAGTCTGCTGGCGTGGCCATCACATCTGGTTTCAGTCTTTGGAAACCAACACAGATTGGTGCTGGCATCACGCTGTGCTGTTGTGGCTGTTGAATCCCAGGAGCCCAGCGCAAATCTGTTTTTGAGCTCTCCTGATAGTCACTAGGAATAGCGGGTCGGTGCCGTTGCGACAGGGCTGGGAAATTGGGCCCTTGGATTTAATTTAAACTACTGATAATCTCCAGCTCAAAAGTGCCATTAATGAAATGCTACACAGGTCCTGGAGGATTACTGGAGTTGGTTTTGAGCATGATGGCACAAGAAGCAAAGAAGTGATAGTGAATTCGAGTCACGGTCTCATTAAAATCAGGCCATATTCTGGTCTGTGCTGACCAGCAAAAAAGCTACGTTTGTGCGTCGCCATAGTGGAGGAAAGGGGAGGTTCTTGAGATGGGCGTAGTCCAAATTATTTTGTCCGTCCCAGAGAAGCTGTCCACTTAAATAATGTCAGTTTAACCTTGGCTGGCCCTCTTCCTCTCAACTGTCTGCATGGTGCTTGCTATGGAGGAAGTGCAGCGAATGTTTACCTGGCTGATCCCTGGGATGGCAGGACTGTCATATGAGGAGAGACTAAGTCAATTAGGATTATATTCATTGGAGATTAGAAGAGTGAGAGGCGATCTCACAGAAACTTACAAAATTCTAACAGGATTAGACAGGGTAGATTCAGAAAGAATGTTCCCAATGGTAGGATTGTAGAGAACTCGAGGTCATAGTTTGAGGATAAGGGGTAAAATGTTTAGGACTGAGGTGAGGAGATGTTTCTTCACCCAGAGAGTCATAAATATATGGAATTAAATATAGCTCTTGGGGCTAAAGGCATCAAGAGATATGGGGGGAAGCGGGAATCAGGGTCCTGAACTTGATGATCAGCCATGATCATTATGAATGGCAAAGCAGGCTCATAGGGCCGAGTGGCCTCCTCCTGCTTCTATTTTCTATGATGTGGAGATGCCAGCGTTGGACTGGAGTCGGCACAGTTAGAAGTCTGGCAACACCAGGTTAACGTCCAATAGGTTTGTTTGGAGTCACTAGCTTTCGGAGCGCAGCTCCTTCATCTCACCTGTCTCGAGTGACTCCAAACAACTCTGTTGGACTTTAACCTGGTGATGTAAGACTTCTTACTGTACTACTTTCTATGTTTCCATGTTTCTATGATTCTACGTTCTATGCTCTGGTCAATTCCAACCTAAAACAACGCAATTGAAAACAAGTTTTCATGGGATTGGAATAGATATATTTGATGGCGGGTGCAGACACAATGGGCTGAAGGGCCTTGTTTTGTTCTGTGAACCACTCTGACTTTAACTTGATTAGTGCCTGAAACGGGTGAGTTGTTTAGACAATTAATGGTGTACACATTTCAAATTGGCGACATTTGGATCATCAAAGTTAATAGGGTGGGAAGACCAACCATCTCCTTTCAAAACAAATACCATTTCATTTGTTTCAGCCATTACAAATTGAGATTGACCGGACAAAATATAGAATCCCTACAGTGCAGTGGCAGGCCACGTCTTTGGAGTGTGGGAGGAAACTGGAGCACCCGGAGGAAACCCATGCAGACACGGGGAGAATGTGCAGACTCCGCACAGTCACCCAAGGCTGGACTTGAACCATGGGGTCCCCTGATGAGGTGAGGCAGCAGTGCTAACTCCGGTGCCACCCTGAATTAGAATAATGGCTGATTCCCTCACCTGTGTGTTCATAAGAAAACTCAAAAGATTCCAGAGTGTATAAAGGGCAGGGCATTCTCATCAAGTTGCACACGATCAACTCCTTTCTAGATTTAATAAAATATGATAAATGTTCCTCCATCACAAAACTCTTGCGTCGCTACTGCTTCACCTTGAGAAACAGAGGTAAAGGCCAACAGTGGAGCATGCAAAGGAGAACAGCAAGAAGCGAAATGAAGTTGACAACAAGTCTGGATGTTGCAGAACGAAGAAAAAAAGTGAGGGAATTTTGGGAAACAGCGTATATCCAGAAAGGAAACAAATGTAGCCAGGCTGTAAACAATCATCAGTCTACTGTGTGTTTCTAGACTGTATTCCTGTCTCTCTTATTGGTGTCATTCACTGACAAAAATACCTTTGTTACTCCCACTGGATAAGGTTTGACAAGATTTTATTTTTGTCATACATTGTCCAATATTCAACTTATTGACAAGGAGCAGCAAATGCAATGCTGTGATGAGAATTACATTGCTATGACATATGCTGAGAGAAAAAAATCAAGGCCCGTAGTATACTACAAAGATAACAGAAAGAATGGGGAGATGAGGTGCAGGAAGCAATAATGAAGGGTTGTCAAGCCTGAATATTTCCCCGTCTCCAGATCATTTTTATGCTGCCGCATCTATTTTCTGAATTGTGGAACTCAAACAATGTAACCTACACCTGCTGAAAACCACTGAGGTAACAGTTTTGTGATTATGTTTAATGGTGCATGCACAGTTTGGGGATTGGAAGGACATGAGCAACCAACTGTACTACTGGTGCTTCTGTTAAGAAACTAGTAGCAATAAAATCTCTTGGAGGGACGATGCCTGGGGGAACAAGTGAAAAATAGAAAGCTAATTTTGCATGTATGTGCATATGGGCATGAATCCTTAACATATAAATGAGCATCCCCATTGATTTGCCTTGATGAAGCCTCTGTATTGGTGTATCAGTGGCACTGGTAATTTGGACATTCTGAATTCTCCCTCTGTGTACCTGAACAGGCATCGGAATGTGGCGACGAGGGGATTTTCACAGTAACTTCATTACAATGTAAATGTAAGCGTCCTTGTGGCAATAAAGATCATTATTATTGTGAAACTCAGACATCAGGTCGCTTTCCAAGTTCCAAGCACAATGCAATCAAGAATTTTAAGGTTTTATCCAGGTGAATACCTTCCACCTCTTTGAGTTCACCTCAGTTGCCAGGCCAACGCAGTGCGCCACATCTCAACATTGTTTTCCAGTCTTCTGCAACTCTAAACTATTCACTGTTCTTAATATTCAGCGAAAGTGATGGTTTCACTTGTGCACTAAAGTTGGAAATTGGCCCCACCCAGGGGTCAAAGATCTGCACATGCATCCGAGTACAAATCAAGTGAGATGCTTGTCTCTGCTTTAGCTCAGCTGGCTACAGCTGGTTTATGATGCAGAACGAGGCCAACAACATGGGTTCAATTCCCGTACCAGCTGAGGTTATAACAATCTTTATTGTTACAAGTAGGCTTACATTAACGCTGCAGTGAAGTTACTGTGAAAAGCCCCTAGCCGCCACACTCAGGCGCCTGTTCGAGAGTACTGAGGGAGAATTCAGAATGTCCAATTCACCTAATTCTTTCGGGATTTGTGGGAGAAAACCGGAGCAACCAGAGGAAATTCCCGCAGACACGGGGCGAACGTATAGTCTCCACATAGACAGTGACCCAAGCCAGGAATCGAACCTGGACCCTGGCGCTGTGAAACAACAGTGCTAACCACTGTGCTATCGTGCCACCCCCATTATTGATGAAGGCCCCGCCCCTTCTCAACCTTGACCTTTCACTTGAGGTGTGATGACCCTCAAGTTAAATCACCACCAGTCAGCTCTCCCGTTCAAAGGGGAAGCATATGGTCACCTGGGACTTTGCTTTTTTTTACTTTACTTATCTCTGACCTCAATTTGACCCACAGTCAGGAGCAGGAACTGTGTTTGCTGACTGAACACTGTGCTGCAAAGATACCAGTCTGAGATAGTAACTGCTATAACTGCTGCTTAATTGCCATAATTCTATTACATTCGGTTCTTCACATCCTTATTATGATGTGAGGGTGCCAGCTGAGTCGCATTTGTAACTGGTACCGAGGGTAAGGAAAACCCCTTTTATGCAGCAGTACATGACAATAATGCCAAAGAAGAACAATTACAAGATAATTAAACTTGGTGAAAGCTGGTAATTAAATACAAATCCCTAGATTTTGTAAATTCCTTTCATACTGGATCACACATACTGTCTATTTGGAACCAAGTGTGAACCCTTATGAAACTAGCAAGTTATAGATTTTAATTGGGAACTTTTAAGTCAGTATTTTCATCTTTTCCTGTCTGTTAAGCTGCTTTAAAATTAGTCCTCAGCCAATGGCCCCTGTAAGGTGGATCACTTACAATCATATGAAGGTTTTTGTAGCCCAGTGGCCTGAAAGATCTATTTTTCTTTTGGTTTTATTCATCAGTTAGATGTGATAGACTAACTGACCAATGCAAAAGCTGCACCAGATCTTGGGCTGGATTCTCCCCCACTCGGCGGGGCGGAGAGGGGGTCCCGGCGGGATGGAGTGGCGTGAACCACTCCGGCGTCAGGCCACCCCAAAGGTGCGGAGGATTCCGCACCTTTAGGGGCCAAGCCCTCACCTTTAGGGGCTAGGCCCGCGGCGGAGGGGTTGGTGTGCCGCCGGCCAGAAAAGCCTTTGGCGCAGCACCAGCCGGGGCCGAACGGACTCGGCCGGCCGGCGGACGTCTGCGCATGCGGAGAATCCAGACCCTTTTTTAAAAAAAAACTGGGTCTCTCCTAATGGCACAAAGACATTGATGTCATGTTGCAGTTACATTATAGATGCGCTGTAACCAAACTGCCCCACTCGCAGTGCACATGTGCAAGCCCTGGAATACACCTTGTTGATACTGAGGTGGCTGCAGGCAATGGACACTCTTTATCCATGTTCCCGAGACCCAACATGTGAAAGGGTGATACAATGGGGCGGAATCTTCCGATATTTTCAGTTTCCGTGACGAAGCCAGCGTGCAACTCCCCAGCTTCTCTGCCAAGCTGGGGGCATGGTTCCCACCATCACTGGTTGGCAGACGGGCCAACCCCTGTTCTACAGACATCAGGGTGTCATCTTTGGTCTACATTAAAAATTAACTCCCCCTCCTCCCCCCCCCCCCCCCCCCAACCAATCCCCAAGGACACAGGGGACCCTTCCCACAAGCAACTGGACAACCTCCCAGATGGAGCACGGTAGCATTGTGGATAGCACAATAGCTTTACAGCTCCAGGGTCCCAGGTTCGATTCCCGGCTGGGTCACTGTCTGTGCGGAGTCTGCACATCCTCCCCGTGTGTGCGTGGGTTTCCTCCGGGTGCTCCGGTTTCCTCCCACAGTCCAAAGAGGTGTAGGTTAGGTGGATTGGCCATGATAAATTGCCCTTAGTGCCCAAAATTGCCCTTAGTGTTGGGTGGGGTTACTGGGTTATGGGGATAGGGTGGAGGTGTTGACCTTGGGTAGGGTGCTCTTTCCAAGAGCCGGTGCAGACTCGACGGGCCGAATGGCCTCCTTCTGCACTGTAAATTCTATGATACAAGCAGCAGGGCAACACCTCCCCCCCCCCCCCCCCCCCCCCACCCGCTCCACTCCTGGTCCCTCCACAAGCACTGGGACAATACTTCCCCAACATGCACTGAGGGGAAAACCCCTCATACATAAAGAGAACCCACCAAATGGGGCTCCCCAGAGGGCCACCTCCTGGCACAGCACTCCGGCCCTGCCCCATGCACTCAGTGCAACTCAGGCAGTGCAGGTTGGCACCATGGTGCCAGTGACAGTTCCAGGGCATTACCCAGGCATGTCCCTCTCCCCACCACTGGCTATACTTGCCCCCGGTGGGTTTCCCCCAACGACTTCCCATTTTGAAATAGCTGCTGTAAAGCTTGTTGACGTGGCGTCACATCGGCGAGGGGGTACTTCCCTACCTGGGGCCTACATATGGTGGGGAAGCCCTTTAAACACATTTAAATGTACCTAAATAAGGTTTTCCGGAACCTCATTGTGTCAGTGGAGAGGGGCGGGGGATACTTGAGAATGAGATCTCGCCACCGAGATCCCCCCGATCTCGTGGGATTTTCTGCCGGCGTCGCCATTTTGACCTGCGGCAAAGGGCGGCTGGAAATCCTCTTCACCAATGGATTAGGGAATAAGAGATGCATCGTGCTAGAGAACACATCGGTACAAAATTAGTCTGCCCACGATTTTAACAAAGGAGATGACCATTTAAGATAAACATGTTGATCATCAATATCACACTGTGTAATTTCTTGGAATAATGATACATTACATGCCCTCGCAACCCTGGCACTTTATTATGAATTTAAGCCACTGTTGTAAAATCGATCTGTCTTCGATACCATTTCAGTTTCAGGAGTATTTGACATTTACCATATGTAGAACTTTCAGCTGAAGGTCCCTATCGAAATAACTGAACGATTAACAAGTCACGAACCCATTAAACCCTCCAACAGATTTTGCCGTAACTCTTTAACACACCATTAGCATCCATGCTTCAGGTTCCAAAAGAACAATGAATAGGAGCAGGAGTGGACCGTATTCCCCCACCCCCTTGACCATGCTGATCTTCTTCCTCAATTCCATTTTCGCGCCAGCTCCCCCTGTCCCTTGACTCTCAGAGATGAAAAATCTGTCTGTCTCAACACATCAACAATTGAGCAACAAAATGCCTCGGAATAGACAATGCCAAAGATTCACAATCCTCTGAGAGAAGAAATGTCGATCCTGAATGATTGGCATCTTATCTTGAGACAATGCCCCCTTAATTCTATATTCTGCACAGTAAGAAGTCTTACAACACCAGGTTAAAGTGAATTCACCTGAGGAAGGAGCAGTGCTCAGAAAGCTAGGGCGCGATTCTCCCAAACAGGGAGAAATCGTAAGGCTGGCGTCAAAAACGGGCGGGTTTGACGCCAGCCTCCCCCTCCCCGACCTGAACCGATTCTGGTCCCCGGTCGGGGCTAGCATTCCGCGGCCGTGAACTCCGGCATCGCGGGCTTAACGAATTTCGTTAAGCCCGCTTGCCAGAGTTTGCGACGGCTGACGCGTCACATGACGTCAGCCGCGCATGCGCGGATTGGAAGACTCCAACCCGCGCATGCGCGGATGACGTCATCGCACATTTGCGCGAAACCCGCGCATGCGCGGGCTGGGATGCCCCTCAGCCGCCCCGCGAATGGATACAGCGGGGCGGCGGAAGGACAAAGAGTGCGCAGGAATCGGACCCGCTGCCTGCAATCGGTGCCCACCGATCGCGGGCCCATGGCACCCTTGGCACGGCCGTGGTACTGCCGTGCCAATCGGTGCCATGGTTGCCAAGATCCGAACTTTCCGGCCGTTTTTACGAACGGCCAGACCAGGTGTGTTTGCCGTTCGTAAAAACGGGCGTAAAGGGCTTGGACTTCGGCCCATCGGCCAGCTGAGAATTGCTGCTCGCCGTAAAAAAACGGCGGCAGCGATTCGTGTCGGGAGTCGGGCGTGGGGGGGGGGGGGGGGGGGGGAGAATAGCGGGCGGGCGTCAGACTAGCGTGGCCGTAAAAATTTACGACCCCCGCTATTCTCCGCACCGTCGTGAGTGCGGAGAATTTCGCCCCTAGTGTTTGAAACAAACCTGTTGGACTTTAACCTGGTGTTGTAAGACTTCTTACTGTGCTCACCCCAGTCCAACGCCGGCATCTCCACATCATGGCTATATTCTGCAGTCATGGGAAACAATTTCGACCCAGTCAAGCCCCTTCACAAACTTATATATTTCAATGAGATTGCCTCTCATTCTACTAAATTCCAGCGAGTTTGAACTTAATCTCATCATTAGAAAATACTTTCACATCAGGAACTAATCCAGTGAACCTTTGCTGTACTCGGACAAAGGCAAGTACATCCTTCCTTTGATATAGAGACCAAAACTGTGCACAGTACTCCAGACGTTTTCTCAGCAAAACACAAATTGTAACAAGGCATCCTTCTTCTACTCCAGATCCCTTGCTGGGCAAGCATGCTAACTTGTGTGTTTCCCCTACGAGTCATCCGAGTCTCCCTGACATCAACATTTTGAAGTTTTTAAAAAGTTCTGTTTTTCTATTCTTATTACCAAAGTGAATCATTTCACATTTGCCTGCATTATATGCCATCTGCCGCATCACTCACTTAGCCAAATTTATTTTCAGCCTCTTTATGTCTCCTTACTGTTTTTATTCCCACCTAGGTTTGTAGCATGCGTGTATACATGCACTGAGTCTCGTCATCTATGTCAATTATATAGATTATAAATAGCTAAGAGTCCAGCACTGACAGTTGCAGTGCTCCACCACTGACATCCTGCTAAATTTAAAATGACTCCTTTATCCCTACTCACTACTTCCTCTCCATTAATCAATCCTGTATCATGGCGCTGTGGTCACTTTGCCACTCCACCCTGTACTCTGTGCGCTCAACCACATGCATGGTAAATATCTTATACCAGCTGGTCAAAGTCAAGCTCCAACTCTCCTCTGTCATTGCATCCTAACCCCAATATATGCCTGACTTGCAGTCACGTCTTCTCGGCCCTGACCACTGACCAACTCTAATGTTCTACTTAATCAGAAAGGTGTGACTATCTCCTGGAACAAAATGTCCAGGTAACTCTTCATATCCCTGATCTCCTGCAGCTTGGATTCCAGCTCAATAAACTCTGAGCCGAAGTTGGTCGAGTTGCAAACATTCATTACAGAGCTCGTTGCCTGGGTATCCAATGCCCTCCACAAACTCCTACATATTTGCGGTCGTCGCACACACTATTTGCCCCAACATATCTATCTAACCTTATCTATTAAATTATTTATTTATTTGATTAGTTTTTAATTTAGTAAAGCAATAAGAAGTTGCATTTTTCTAGCTTTGAGACACAAGGAAACCCTCACCAGCAAATAGAACATAGAACATAGAACAGTACAGCACAGAACAGGCCCTTCAGCCCTCGATGTTGTGCCGAGCAATGATCACCCTACTCAAACCCACGTATCCACCCTATACCCGTAACCCAACAACCCCCTCCCCCCTCCCCTTAACCTTACTTTTTTAGGACACTACGGGCAATTTGGCATGGCCAATCCACCTAACCCGCACATCTTTGGACTGTGGGAGGAAACCGGAGCACCCGGAGGAAACCCACGCACACACGGGGAGGACGTGCAAACTCCGCACAGACAGTGACCCAGCCGGGAACCGAACCTGGGACCCTGGAGCTGTGAAGCATTTATGCTAACCACCATGCTACCGTGCTGCCCCAAAGCAAAAAGATCAAAATGTGGCACCTCCTTCTTCCTCTTCACTGAATTCCAAATTCATGGCTTTGGCATTTTGTTTACAAAACACTCTGTGCTCCATACTTCCTTGGGCAGTCAGAGAGGGCTAGTGGGGTGACATGCTGGATGTCAAAGGAAGGATTTCTAATTAACACAACTCAGCATGGGCTAGACTGACTCAACTACACATGCATTGGCTGCAGCAAATACAGGAATGCAGAAGAAAACCTGAATTGCCTGCTTCCTGAGGCTCTTAATATCAGCTGGAGGTCCATAGAATCCCCACAGCACAGAAGGAGGCCACTCAGCCCATTGAGTCTGCACCATCCCTCTAAAGGAGCACCCTATCTCGGCTGACTCCCCTGCCCTAACCTTGTAACCCTGTAGTCTCACCTAACTGCACATCTTTGGACTGTGGTAGGAAACCCATGCAGACAACCCGGGGCTGAAAGGCCTTCAGCCGGCGGAATTCTGCGCATGCGCCGGTGTGTCAGCGGCTGCTGACGTCATATCAGCGCATGCGCAGGAGACGGAGTCTCATCCGCCCCCGCCGATCGGTGGGCCCCGATCGCGGGCCAGGCCACTGTGGGGGCACCCCCCGGGGTCAGATCGCCCCGAACCCCCCCAGGAACCCGCCCGCGCCGCCAATCCCGCTGGCACCAGAGGTGGTTTAAACCTCGCCAGTGGGAAAGGCCTGTCAGCGGCGGGACTTCAGCCCATCGCGGGCTGGAGAATCGCCGCGCGGGGCCGCCTACCGGCACAGCGCAATTTTCGCCCCCGCCAAATCTCGGGGGCGGAGAATTCGGGACATGGTGGGGGTGTGATTGACGCCGGCCCCAGGAGATTCTCCGACCCCCCTAAATAAAAACAGTACTTAATTTCTGATTAGAATATTTAGATAACTTACCCGACAGCTGCAGGGTGTCCCCCACTTGAATTCAAACCCACCCGGGGGCGGCATGTTTATACAGCACGGGCAAGGCACGGTGGCACAGTGGTTAGCACACTGCCAGGGACCTGGGTTGAATTCCGGCTTTCGGTGACTGTCTTGTGTGGAGTTTGCACATTCTCCCCCTGTCTGCGTGGGTTTCCTCCCGGTGCTCCTTTTTCCTCCCACAGTCCAAAGATGTGCAGGTTAACTGGGGTTACAGGATAGGGCAGAGGGAGTGGGTCGAGGCAGGGAGGTCTTTCAGAGGGTAGGTGCAGACTCGATGGGCCGAATGGCCTCCTTCTGCACTGTAGAAATTCTGTGGTTCCATGGGTTCTAAAACACTCAAGCGTTTCTGCAGGAAGCCAAACCCACCTGATCTTGCCTGAAAAATGTCCCCCCCACTCACCCATCATGTTACGCACCATGCTGAATTTGACTCCAACTGCTCAACACCTACTCACATAATACTGTAACCAAGGGAATTTTAAAATTGCCTCCTTTTTGACAGACCGACTTGATGTTGTCAGATCACAATTTTTCTTTTACTTTTTGACACATGGAACTGAGGAACGTAACTGAACAAGACTGCTGATAAATCAAGTGTTTTACACATTTTCATGTGATCTTATTTTCAGTGTAACTGTGCCAGCAGAGTACTGAACTGAGCCGCTGTCTCTTTGCCTTCAACCTTGACGGACGTCCTCTCCCTGCAGTCACTTCAGCCTGCCTAACTCCCATGTCAGCTTTCAATCAAAGTACCCGTTAAGATCATGTGCAGTAGCGCAGCAAGTTCAATATTTTATCCGTGTTGCAAGACGTGTTGAAGTCTATAAAAGCATGCTACTCTCTTGTTCAGTCATGGGCATTCCGTAGAATAAACTGGCTTCATCCCTCAGCCAAGTGTTGAAAAAAATCAGCTCAATTTGATAATGACCCCTGTTGAGTTCAAAATGAATAGAGCTGTCACAGCAATGAATGCGAATGATCACTCGATTCCTCAACAATCTGTCATTATCAGAAGCACGTTGGGTCAGACAACGCCATCTGGAACCCAATCTTTCACGCCCCACTGCAGCTGTCCTGGGAATTGAACCTCCTGTGAGCTAAGCATTACTCACTCGTAATATTTTAATGTATTTCTTTCCACCCCCTCAAATTACAATGGCTGATGTGCCACCAGTTGGTGCTGGAATCAGTAAAAAATACAATTGTCTGCTTTGCTCCCCTTTCGTGAAAACATGGGCTGGGATTCTCTGACTCTGCGCCGGGTCGGAGAATCCCCCGGGGGGGGAGACACGAATCCCGCCCTGCCGCTCCGATGCCGGCTGCCCTATTCTCTGGCACTGTCTTTCGGGGGCCAGCGGGATTCCCGCCATGCCGGTCGAGGGCCATTGATAGCAGCCCCCCCCGGCGATTCTCCGGGCCCAGATGGGCCGAGTGGCGGTAAAGATTTGGCCAGAATTCCTCACCTCACGCAAGGCAGGACCTGGCAGGTACGTGTGCGGGGGCCGTCCTGGGGGGGGGGGGGGGGGGGGGGGGGGGGGGGGGGGGGGATATGTCCCCGGGGGGGGCCCCACGGTGGCCTGGCCCCGAATCGGGGCCTACTGATCTGCGGGCAGGCTGGTTCCGTGGGGGGCCTTCTTTCCTCCACGCCAGGCCCCTATAAGATTCCGCCATATTGCCCGGGGGCCGGCGCAGGGAAGGGAAACCCCGCGCATTCGCGGAAATACACCGGCTGTTCTGCACATGCGCAGAAATACACCAGCTGGTCCGCGCATGCGCGAGATCACGCCAGGCCTTCGGCGCCGGCAGGAGCAGCAGGGATGACTCCGGCGGCAACCTAGTCCCTGAGAAAGGTCAGAATTTCTCACCTTGGGGGGCCGTTGATGCCAGAGTCATTGGCGCCGGGTTTCCTGCTGGCGTGGGGACATAGCCCCAGTTTCAGAGAATCCCGCCCATGAACTTCACTTGGTTCCAACAGCAACAACAATAAATTTCATTTATAAAGCACCTGTAACATAGCAAAATATCACAAACCACTTCACGGGCGCATTATCAAACTAAATTTGATATTGAGTCAAGTAAAGGGGTCTCGCCACAGATGATCAAAAGCGTGGTTATGTTTTAAAGGAGGAAAGAGAGGTGGGCTGACATATTTAGGGGGAGAGAGCTAGGGTTTAGGGCCTACGCAATCGAAGGCAGTGATTCAAATCAGGACTGCGCACAAAGTCAGAGTTGGGGCAGTGCAGGTGTTGCAGGATTGTAGAATTGGAAGAGGTTACAGTAAGAGGGAGGAGGAGAGAGCTGGGAGTCGTGGGCGGGGATGGGGTGGGGGCAGAGGTGGGGGTTCAGAAGACCACAGGAGGAGTTTGAAAACAAGGTTGAGAAATGCATATCTCCACAGACTTAAACACATAAGCCAGGCTGTGACATTGGTGCAGTGCTGAGGGACTGCTGCACTGTCTTGTAGATTGGACTCAAGATCCCATCTGCCTCCCAGATGGAAAAGATCTCAAAGCTATTCAAAGATACTTGAGCAAATCACCATGGTGATTCGTTTTCTTCAAAATGTGCAATGAGATCTTTTATCTGATAGGGCAGTAAGAACCTCATGTTCATGTCTTATGTCTGAAAGATGGCAAATCCCACAATGTTGCAATCCCTTAGTACTCTTCCGAGTGCCAGCTTGGGTTTGTGGTATTGGAACAAACATCTAACTGAGTCAAAGAGTGCTCTCAGTAAGCCAATTAGTATGCAAAGAACCTGATCCGAATTTCTGCTATTCTTCTAAAGCAGGTTATCTTCAACATACTATTCCTCAAAGAAAGGGCAAATATAGCTTTCATTCTTTTTTTTTTTCTTTGAGCACCGACAGTCGATAAACTATACAATTGGGAGTCAAAGAGTAAATAAATGCCAGCATCTACGCCACATAAAGCAGTAATTTTGCAAACCAGTCAATTGCTAATTTTTATCACAATCTACATGCATCATTTTCCACCAAGTAGCCACCAGAATGGAAGAAAATTAAATAGCTACGGTACAGATAAATGCGTGTTCGGGAAGCAGGAATTATGTCGAAAATTATCTTATAATTACAGCTGTACTGTCAGCCAAGTACAAATTGCGGAAGGGATTTATTACAAAAATAAAGGCATTATAAATGCTCTGGAGCCTGTCTGAGCACAATATGCATAATAATGCAAGAAGCAGAGTGTAACCACATTCTGAGATTTGAAAACACATCTACATTCAGAATACGAATTAGTTCAACAGGGGCTCAGGGATTTTGGAACAAAAAAACCTCTCCTCAACAAATGCAGCAAATTATAACATAATACACAGTTATGTTAGGTTAAGTGACTGCTTAAAAACACATCTCACACCTCACATTGCCCACAGAGTTTTTGTAATTACAACCGGTTATGCGCAATTATTTATTGGAAAAGAAAATAAGAATAAACATGAATAAAAAGACACTGTGTCGATGTACTGATTATGATCGGGAGCCATGCAGTTCCCCAGAATAATTTGACACAATGCACAAGATAAACAGGAAAGCACAAACCCAGGGCAGTACCATTAGCGCTGACAACAGGAATCCTAACCTGCAGGCAGGGCAGACTGGCAACATTTATTGCACCAAGTTCCTTTTTTTTTTATAACTATATTAACAAGGGAGCAAAAGTTGCCAGAACTAAGAATTAAGCATGATCCTGATCTATTGGATCGTTGAATTCATCACCACAAAAGGCTACTAAAGGAGAACTTACGAATCACTCGAAGAGGAAAAGATTGGTGAAGAGAAATGTAGGTCCCTCACAGCCAGAAACAGGTAAATTTATGATGGGGAACAAAGAAATGACTGACCAACTAAATACAAATTTGGTTCTGTTTTCACAAAGGAGGACGTAAATAATATAGCAGAAATGTTGGGGAGCACAGGGTTTAGTAAAAGGGAGGAATGGAAGGAGATCATTATCAGTGGAGGAATGTTATTGGGGAAATTGATGGGATTGAATGCCGATAAATCCCCAGGGTCTGATGATCTACATCCCAGTGTACTTAAGGAAGTGGCTCTAGAAATAATGGATTCATTGGTGGTCATCTTCCAAGATTCTATAGGCTCTGGAATAATTCTTACAGATTTGAAGGTAGTTAATGTAACCCCAGTATTTAAAATGGGCGGTTGAGTGAAATCAGGGAATTATAGACCAGTCAGCCTGACATTGGTGGTTTGGAAAATTTTGGAATCCATAATCAAAGATTTTGGGCGGGATGGCCCGACGCTGGCGCCAACAACGGCGCAAACCACTCCGTTGCCAGGCCAACCGGAAGTTGCGGAATCCTCCGCACTTCCGGGGGCTAGGCGGGCGCCGGAGGGGTTGGCGCCGCGCCAACCTGCGTTGAAGGGCCGGCGCGAGTTGGCACATGCGCAGAACCGCCAGCGTGGTTCCGTGCATGCACAGACCGACCTGCGTGCTCCTGCACATGCGCAGTGGGGGTTCCTCTCCCCACCGGCCATGGCGGGGCCCTACAGAGGCCGGCGCGGAAGGAAGAAGTGCCCCCATGGTACAGGCCTGCCCGCAGATCGATGGGCTCTGATCGCGGGCCAGTACACCGTGGCTCCTGCCCCCCCGGGGCCCGATCCCCCCGTGAACCCCCTCCCTCCCCCCGAGGACTCCACTAGACGTCCTACCAGCCAGGTCCCGCCGTGTGGGATCATGTCCATTTCACTTCGGCGGGACTGGCCAGGAACTGACGGCCGTTCGGCTCATCGGGCCCGGAGAATATCAGAGAGGGCCGCTGCCAACGGCCCCCAACTGGCGTGGCATAAACCCCGCCCCCACCCGAAAACCGGTGCCGGAGAATACGGCAGCCGGCATCAGAGCGGCGATGCGGGATTCACGCCGCCCCCCAGGGATTCTCCAACCTAGTGGGGGGGTTCGGAGAATCCCGCCCTTTATTGCAGGGCACTTAGAAAACAGTGGCAGGATCAAACAGAGTCAGCATGGATTTATGCTTGACAAATCTACTGGAATTCTTCGAGGATATAACGAGCTGATGCTGGAGAGCCAGTAGATCTGGTTTACGTGGACTTTCAAAAGGCTTTTGACAAATTCCTGCATCAAAGATTAGTGTGTAAAATTAATGCGCATGGGATTAGGGGTGGTGTATTGAGATAGAAAATTGGTTGGCAGACAGGAAACAAAGAGTAGGAATAAACGGGCCTCTTTCTAAATTGCAGGCAGTGACAAGTGTGGTACCACAAGGATCAGTGCTAGGGCCCCAGCCATTCACAATGTATATTAATGATTTAAATGACAATACTATATCTCCAAATTTGCAGATGGCACAAAGTTGGGTGGGAGGGTGAGCAGTGGGGAGGTTGCAGAGATCCTTCAGTATGATTTGGACAAGTTGAGTGAGTGGGCAAATGAATGGCAGATGCAGTTTAATTTGGATAAATATGAGGTTACCCACTTTAGTGGCATAAATGAAAAGACAGGCTATTATTTGAATGGCCATAAATTAGGAGAGGGGAATGTGCAACGAGACCTGGGTGTCCTCGTATACCAGTGGCTGTAGGTAAGCATGCAGGTACAGCAGGTGGTAAAGAAGGTATGTTGGCCTTCATTGTGAGAGGATTCAAGTACAGGAGCAGGTATGTCTTTCTGCAATTGTACAGGGCTTTGATGAGGCCACACCTGGAATATTATCTGCAGTTTTGGTCTCCTTATCTGAGGAAGGATGTTCTTGCTATAGAGGGGGTGCAGAAAATGTTTACCAGACTGATTCTTGGGATGGCGAGACTGACATACGAGGAGAGATTGATTTGGTTAGGATTGTATTCGCTGGACTTCAGAAGAATGAGGGATAAGGTTTCATAGAAACCTATAATATTCCAACAAGTCTAGATAGGGTAGATGCAAGAAGGATGCTCCCGATGGTGGGGGTGGCAAGAATCAGGGATCATTGTCCGAGTATACGGGGTAGACCATTTAGGACAGAGATGAGGAGAAATATCTTCAGACAGAGAGTGGCCGGCCTGTGGAATTCATTACCACAGGAAGTAGTTGAGGCCAAAACATTGTGGGCGCGATTCTCCGCCCCCCTCGACGGGTCGGAGAATAGCGGGAGGGCCTTCCCGACATTTTTCCCGCCCTCCCGCTATTCTCCCCCCCCCGCCCAACTCCCGACACGAATCGCTGCCGCCGTTTTTTTACGGCGGGCAGCGATTCACAGCTGATAGATGGGCCGAAGTCCCAGCCCTTTACGCTGTTTTTACGAACGGCAAACAGACCTGGTCTGGCCGTTCGTAAAAACGGCGGGAACAACTCGCTTTTTATAACCATGGCACCGATTGGCACGGCAGTACCACGGCCGTGCCAAGGGTGCCATGGGCCCGCGATCGGTGCCCACCGATCGCGGGCAGCGGGCCCGATGCCCGCGCACTATTTCTCCTTCCGCCGCCCCGCAGTATCCATTCGCGGGGCGGCTGAGGGGCATCCCGGCCCGCGCATGCGCGGGTTTCGCGCAAATACGTGATGACGTCATCCGCGCATGCGCGGGTTGGAGTCTTCCAAACCACGCATGCGCGGCTGACGTCATATGACGCGTCAGCCGGCGCTAACTCCGGCAAGCGGGCTTAACAAAATTCGTTAAGCCCGTGATGCCGGAGCTTACGGCGTTGGGCTGCTAGCCCGACCGGGGACCAGAATCGGTTCCCGGTCGGGAAGGGGCGTGCTGGCGTCAAACCCGCCCGGGTTTGATGCCAGCCTTACGATTTCTCCCGTTTTGGGAGAATCGTGCCCTGTATATTTTCAAGAAACGTTTTGATATAGCACTTGGGGTGAAGGGGATTAAAGGATATGGAAGGAAGGCAGGATCAGGTATTGATCATAATGGATGGCGGAGCAAGCTCCTATTTTCTATGTTTCTATGTTTCAGCACACCTGGGATTGGTGACTGATACTTCACATGAATAATTGCTTACACTGTAAGGATTTAGCAAATTATTCATGTTGTGAATTAACAGGCAGGTAAACACCAAAGGTTGTGAAAAGGGTCCTGTGGGACTTAGTGGGCATTTATGGCATGCTCCTGAAGTCCTTCAACACAATGAGGTAAAGGTGGCAAAAAAAAAGTTCAATACAGTACATTCTTAGAAAGAGAGACTGTCTCTTCTGATCTGTTGTGATCGTTAAAGTTCTTCTATCTTGGGATGGAAGAGGTCATGAGTAGATAATTACTGCCAAGGTCACCTGAGCATTAACTTTGAAAGTCCTTCTTCCTCATGTTCAAAACTGTGGAGGAAAGGGTTAACAGCAGAAGATACATGACGCTGATGTAATAATTAAATCCAATCACATGACTTAGTAGTAAGAGAGATTTTGAAGAGAGCAGAATGTCTTCCCTTGTGCGGTGTTCAAATGTGTCAATATCTATTGCAAATAAACAGATTGGGTGAAAAAGACTATGGACTCAAGAAGCATGGGCGAGATTCTCCGCAAATGCGGAGAATCGTAAAGGCAGCCGTGGGACAGGCCGTGACCCACGGCAGCCTTCACGGCCACTTCTGGGGCTGATTCTCCCCCCCGGGCGGGGCTAGGAGCGCGGCCCCGTGCATCACGGCGGAGCGGCCTTGACTACGGTCGTTAAGGCCACACGTCAAGCATCACGGTGGCTGACGCGGCCGATGACATCAGCCACGCATGCGCAGGTTGGACAACGCCAACCCGCACATGCGCAGTTGGCGTCTTTCTCCTCAGCCGCCCGATAAGACGTGGCGGCTTGATCTTGCCGGGCGGCTGAGGGGAAAGAGTGCGTCTGTTTTGGAGGCTAGCCCGACGATCAGTGGGCACCAATCACGGGCCTGTCCCCTCCCGAGCACAGTCGTGGTGCTCCCGTGCCAATAGGGCCTCTAGATGCCCCAAACGGGCATCTGGCGCCCGTTTAACGACGGCAGCGAGCAGGTGTGTTTGCTGCCGTGGTGAAACGGGCGTGAAGGGCCAGCCGCTCGGCCCATCGGCCTCGGAGAATCGCCGCTCACCGTAAAAAACGGCGACCAGCGATTCGTGGCGTGGGTCGGACGTTGGGGGAGGGGGGGGGAGAATAGCCCCGTGAAAAATGTCGGGAGGCCCTCCCGCTATTCTCCCACCCAGCGTGGGGGGGCGGAGAATCGTTTGGGAGATGACACACTCCCCAAACCGTATCGATACCCCAACCACACAAGAAAACACGGTGGCAGTGAGTGAAAGACCAGGCAAAGACTGAAAGGAGCTATAGGGCTGGCAAGAAAAAAGAACCTCAAAAGGAAGGACAAAAGAATAATTTCCAAGACTCACCAAGACATCGGAACATCCTGTGGACAGCAGAGGCAAGCTGTGCCACAGATCTAGAGACCGGACAGCAGTGAACACAATAGAAAACAGCAGCAGAGGTGCAGGGTCAAACACAGGAACAATTCCAGGGCTTAGCAGAAGCATGGAATCCACTCAAACCCTCCTGGAACCATTTCAGAGTGCCAAAGGTCCACAGCAGGCCCAGCAGTGGGACAATGAGAGAGAAAAAGTTCACAAGGTACAGAACGGCTTCGGGGTTAGATGAGAAAGACCAGAAAGACTGGGTCTGTGCTCTACGTTATGCTGTCGGAACTATCGTTGATGCCGTGTTAGCAAGGCAGGGGGTTGATGAGATTTCAGCTTCTGGTGAGTAAGTCATGCAAACTTTCATAGAATTTACAGTGCAAAAGGAGTCCATTCGGCCCATCGAGTCTGCAACTGCCCTTAGGAAAGAGCACCCCACTTAAGCCCACCCCTCCACCCTATCTCCTTAACCCAGCAACCCCACCTAACATTTTTGGACAGTAAGGGCAATTTATCATGGCCAATCCACCTAACCTGCACGTCTTTGGACTGTGGGAGGAAACCGGAGCACCCGGAGGAAACCCACGCACACACGGGGAGAACGTGCAGACTCCGCACAGACAGTGACCCAAGCCGGGAATTGAACCTGGGGACTCTGGAGCTGTGAAGCAAGTGTGCTAACCACTGTGCTACCTTGTTGTCCCTTTCAACACTTTCTTCGTCAATTTTCAGAACTTTATAATTGAGTTAAATTTAACAGAGGAAAACAAAGGTCAGGCGAAAGCATGGGTACATTTATCAGTGTTCTTTATTGGCTGGTGGGAAATTTCACTTGCGGAATTTTAAAAGACCAGCTGATTTGTGGCAGAATCATAGTCGGTGTGTTAAATGAAGCATTATCAGATCTCTTAAGGGACAAGGGAGAGTTTAATGGTGATGAAAGTACTGCAGGTCATCAGACAAGCAGAACTTAGAAATTAGAACTGGGTGTCTGTTCATGGGGAAGGAGGGAGACCCCCATGGAGAAGTTTGAGCAAGGCCATTCAAATTGTAGGGCATAGAATGGAAAGCAAGTCAATGCCTGAGCCCACCAAAACAGGAAAAAAAGCACACTAATCACCATTTTAAAATGTCTCTGGTGTGTGGCGGGGACACGAGTGAGAAGAATATCCTGGGGTCAGGAATGCAGGGAGCCGCAACTGTGGGAAAATGGGCCATTTCAAAACTGTTTGTTGCTTGAAAATGCTGACAACCTATAAAAAGAGGAGGAAAATTTTGAATTTGAGTGATGTACAAGAAGAGCCTCAAGAACAGAAATTAACCTTCCCAGCGGAGATAAGTGACACTGAAAACAAGTATTCGAGCATTAGACGCAAAGTGCACAGACACCACACAGAGTTTAAATTGGACACAGGAGTAGAGATTTCTATTTCATCAGATAAAGTAAAACAGCTCAAACACATTTCAACCTTCATCTATTAACTTATAACGTCCTGGAGGGGACTACACTAAAAGTGAAAGACCAGCTTATGGCAAAACTAAAATATAAGATTGAGAAATCCTCAAACCTCCCTATGTAATTACAAGTCAAGAACGCTTCCTTCTAAGCAGAAAGGCATTTCTAAAGTTGAAATTAATCTGTCAGGTTGATGGAGTTGCAATGAGAATTACAGCATTATATTCTGAATGAAATTCCCCAAAATAATTCATGGGCTAGGAAATGAAAGTCCAAGGGCGGGATTCTCCGAGCCTCTACGCCAAAATCGCGATCGGTGCGGGGGCGGAGAATGGGCGTCAACCACGAAATCCAGTCTGAAGCCGCTCCTGCAATTCTCCGGCCGCCGGAGAATCGCCATGAATTGGGGCTGGTAGGGGGCCATTGACAGAGGCCCCCACAGCGATTCTCCAACAAAACTGGCCGAGTTCCAGACGCCGTGGTTCTAACCACGTTTTGCCTGTTGGGAACGGCCAGTGGCAGCTGTGGAGTCTGACTGTGGCAGCCCTGGTGGGGGGCGGGGGAGGGGGGATCCTTCACTGGGGGGCCTCGAAAACAGCCAGATTAGTGATCGGGGGCCACCGATCCGCAGGTGTGCGCGATCTCTGGGGGGGGGGGACCTATATTTTCAGGACCGGTCCGGGGTGTGAGTCTGCCATGTCACACGGGGCAGCCGCCATGCGCATGCGCGGACCCCTGACCGGAAGTGCAGGGCCCCGTATCGGCAGCCAGAGCTGCAAGGAGCACTCCGGGGCCTTGCTAGCTCCCTTCAGGTAAGAGAATCACTCTGGACTTTCTTCAGGAAAGTCCAGAGTGAAACACCTGCGTTTTGACGCTGGAGTGGGGACATATTCCCCAATAATGGGGCTTCGCTCCAAGTGTCACATCGAACTAGGAGCTGATGCCTCTTAAATTCGAGGAAAGCCTCTCACCCACTCTTAAACAAAGTCAAGGTCAAAATGGAAAATATGCAACAGCAAAGGGTTATCTCACCGGTCAACATCCACCAAAATAATCTTCAGGTATGGGGCGAAATTCTCCGACCCCACGCAGGGTCGGAGAATCGGCCGGCAGCGGCGTTAATCCCGCTCCCGCAGGGTTTTTAATTCTCTGACCGGCCAAAAACCGGCGCTGTGCAAATCCCGCCGGCAGCCTCTGAAAACAGCTGGCGCCGGCGAGATTTCATTTTTTTTTTAGTTTCCACAAATCTCCGGCCCGGATGGGCCGAAGTCCCGCCGACGTGGCCACGGGTCACGTCGGCGAAAATCACAGCTGCTTTAAAACGGCGTCAACCATTGATGATGGTTGACGGCGTTCAGTGTGGGGGGGGGGGGGGGGGGGGGGTTGGGTTGAGGCATCGGGGGGGGGGTTGGGATGCGGCATCGGGGGTGGGTTGCGGCATCGGGGGGGGGTTGCAGCATCGGGGGGGGTTGCGGCATCGGGGGGGGGGTTGCGGCATCGGGGGGGGTTGCGGCATCGGGGGGGTTGCGGCATCGGGGGGGGGTTGCGGCATAGGCCGGTACCCACACCCCCCCCCTCTCCTCCTCCCCCCCTCTCTCCTCCTCCCCCCTTCCTTCCTCCTCCCCCCTTCCTTCCTCCTCCCCCCTTCCTTCCTCCCCCCCCTCCTTCCTCCTCCCCCCACCTTCCTCCCCCCCTCCTTCCTCCTCCCCCCTTCCTTCCTCCTCCCCCCCTTCCTTCCTCCGTTAGTGGGGGGTGGGGGGTGCGGCGTTGGAGGGGGGTAGGGGTGGTGAAGGGGGTAGGGGTGGTGAGGGGGGGTTGGGGTTGGGGCAGCGGCGTGCAGAGGAGGGGGGGCGACGGATGCCCGGGGCCAACGCACCGTCGCCCCCCCTCTGCACGCAGCTGCCCCCTACCCCAACCACCTCCCCTCACCACCCCTACCCCCTTCACCACCCCTACCCCCCTCCAACGCCGCACCCCCCCACCCCGCACCCCCCACTAACGCCGCACCCCCCCCCCCCCA
Organism: Scyliorhinus canicula; assembly: GCF_902713615.1. Taxonomy (NCBI): domain Eukaryota; kingdom Metazoa; phylum Chordata; class Chondrichthyes; order Carcharhiniformes; family Scyliorhinidae; genus Scyliorhinus; species Scyliorhinus canicula. Next base: position 22,585,394 of record NC_052154.1, read on the forward strand.
CTAACGGAGGAAGGAAGGGGGGGAGGAGGAAGGAAGGGGGGGAGGAGGAGAGGGGGGGGTGTGGGTACCGGCCTTCAGAGGGAGGGGGGGTGTGGGTACCGGCCTTCAGAGGGAGGGGGACGGGGTGTGGGTACCGGCGTTGAGGGGGGGGGGCCCGGCGTTGAGAGGGGGGGACCTGGCGTTGAGAGGGGGGGTTGCGGCGTTGCGAGAGATGGGGGGACGGCGTTGGAGGGGGGTAGGGGTGGTGGGGAGGGGGGTAGGGGTGGTGGGGAGGGGGGTAGGGGTGGTGGGGAGGGGGGTAGGGGGTGGGGGGAGGGGGTAGGGGTGGTAGGGAGGGGGTTAGGGGCGTTGGAGGGAGGTAGGGGTGGTGGGGGGGGTGGTTGGGGTAGGGGGCAGCGGCGTACAGAGGGGGGGCGACGGTGCGTTGGCCCCGGGCATCCGTCGCCCCCCCTCTCTGCACGCCGCTGTCCCCCAACGCCCCCCCCATGCTGCAACCCCCCCGATGCCGCAACCCCCCCCGATGCCGCAACCCCCCCCGATGCCGCAACCCCCCCGATGCCGCAACCCCCCCCGATGCCGCAACCCCCCCCCGATGCCGCAACCCCCCATGCCGCAACCCCCCCCCGATGCCGCAACCCCCCCGATGCCGCAACCCCCCCCGATGCCGCAACCCCCCCCGATTGCCGCAAACCCCCCCCCGATGCCGCAACCCCCCCCCGATGCCGCAACCCCCCCCGATGCCGCAACCCCCCCCCCCGATGCCGCACCCCCCCCGATGCCGCAACCCCCCCCGATGCCGCAACCCCCCCGATGCCGCAACCCCCCCCGATGCCGCAACCCCCCCCGATGCCGCACCCCCCCGATGCCGCAACCCCCCCCCCGATGCCGCAACCCCCCCCCCCCGATGCCGAAACCCCCCCCCGATGCCGCAACCCCCCCCCAAATGCCAGAACCCCCCCCCCCAAATGCCGGAAACCCCCCCCCCCCAAATGCCGGGTCTGTCTCTCTCCTCCTCCCCCCCCCCAAATGCCGGTCTGTCTCTCTCCTCCTCCTCCCCCCCCAATGCCGGAAACCCCCCCCCAAAATGCCGGTCTGTCTCTCTCCTCCTCCCCCCCCCCCCAAAATGCCGGTCTGTCTCTCTCCTCCTCCTCCCCCCCCCCCAATGCCGGTCTGTCTCTCTCCTCCTCCTCCTCCCCCCCCAATGCCGGTCTGTCTCTCTCTCTCCCCCCCCCCCCAAAATGCCGGTCTGTCTCTCTCCTCCTCCTCCCCCCCCAATGCCGGTCTGTCTCTCTCTCTCTCCCCCCCCCCCCCCCCCCCCCAAACGCCGGGTCAGCCTCTTTCCTCCTCCTCCCCCCCCAAAAAACGCCGGGTCTCACCACTTCCGCAGCTGGTGAAACTGACGCATATCGTGTAAGTCCGCTGCTGGTCCCTCCGGGAACGGAGAAAAGCTGCCTAAAAGAAGGCCCCCACGCCGGAGTGATCTGCACCAATTTTGCTCGCCGGAAATCGGCGTTACGACGGTCTGCAGAGAATTTCGCCCCCGGTAATAGTCCCAAAACCAAATGGCTCCATAAGAAACTGCGTTGATTTAATTCAGCTAAACAAAGCAGTGTCTTCCACACGATTGCCTCAGTGTGTGACAGTCTAGAAAAAACAGCCAAGTGGATTTCCTTTTCCAAATCAGACATTTGTTTATTTTCTCATGGAACGTGAGCATAGCTGGCTGGGCCAGCACTTATTGCCCATTTCTAATTGCCCTTAAACTGAGTGGCAAAGAACGCTTCGATTCAAAGCCCTCGGTTATCCTCCAACATTATAAATTTAATTCAGCAGTGAGGGATCATGAAGAGTCCATCTCAGCCTTCTTAACTAGGCTTCATGAGATTGCTGAACACTGGCAATTTGGGACCGCCCCTCAGTGCCATGCTGCGCGATTGGCTAGTTTGTGGGATCCATAACCTCAATATCCAGAAGCAACTCCCGGCTGAAACCACCATAATGTTGGAAAAAGCGATTGAGAAAGCTCAGATGATGGAATGTGCTGAAAAAGGCACCACTGAAAGCATAGCTGAAGCAGAGGTCAATCAAGTATGGGACAGTATGAGCGCACGGTGCGAGCAGGGTCTACAGGCACAAGAAAGAACCAGACACGGTCCTACGGGACTGGATCGGAGTCAAAGGACAAGTAAATCAATGGGGTGTCAACCCAAGTCAAAGGTGGACTGCTAGTGTCAAATCCAGATTGACATAGATTTCAGCTTTGACGCCTTTGATCCGGCCCAGTACTTGTGAAAAACGTCCTCGTACTTCCTCAGGGCATCTTGAAGGACGCCGTTGGAACTTTAAAATTTCCAGCCAATTGTGTCTAATCTTCTGTAACTGGTCTCTTCCCATCAGACTGGGTCTGTACCCTTCCACGACAAACACGGCAGATTGGCCTCTTGCTCTTTATACACCACTGGGGTGTTGGTGCATCCAAGGATTTCCAATGTTTCCCAAAAGGCAACCATCCCCAAGAGGCCTGCCTTGTTCGAGAGTCCGCATGCTTCCAATGTAATTGCAGGGATCACATTAAAGCATACTGATGCTCTCGGCAAACCGCATCAGTGCAACAAAAAAAACAACAGCAGCAGTCCACAGCATCACTGAACATAGTGGAGAAGAGGTCTGAAAAGGACCATGCAACATGTCGATTGATTACAGTCCATTTGAATAAGATGGCCAGAATTGAAATTATCTGAAAAGTAAATTGCAAAACCCACAAAATGTAACTCGACGCCGGGGCTTCGGGACAGTTGTGGGAAAACATACTTTCAAGTATATCTGTGGTGGAACTCAACCTTTAAGTTTGAACAGCACCACAGCCAAGCTTTCCATTTGGGAAACATTGGAAATCCTTGGATCCACTGCAGCCACCGAAGTTGGCCATTTCCCTAAATACAAAATGGAGGAACGCAAAGCATACAGGATAAAATGGACAATGTTTGCAGCCCCAGCAGGCAGCACCTAGCAGGTGTGGATTCTGTCTGCTAAGAAAGCAGACAGCACCGAAACGGACGTTCCACATACTAATGAGGCAATCACCGGGATAATTAGCATGTTAATGGAACGATTCCAGATACAATGGACACAAATCGGGAAGCAACTGCAACATTGTAAAGGATACCAGACACTCAGGCACCAACAGGGTTCGAAAACAAAGAGCCTGAGAGCCCGCCCAGTAGCTAAGGAACAGCCTCAGTATTGGGGGGATTCAAACATATCGATTGGGAAGAGACCCAATCGATTCCAAGCAGGTAAGGGAGTCCACCCAAAAGGGTGTAGATCCCTGGGACCTATGAAAGACAGGTCCCACACATGGTTCAGTCTTCTTGTCCAGCCCTCCTCTCTCTTTGACCAGCACTCCTCCGTGGACCAGCACCTCGACCAGCTTTTGCCAAGAAGACCCTGAAGGAGAGAGAGTGAGAGGTTCGGACAGCAGCCGCCAGCAAGTAAGTGTCTCACAACGATCGCTACCAGAGATAGACACTCCTGACCCCTTTTAACTTATACCAACCTGAAGTCTGCAGACCAGAGCAGAGCAAGAGGCCTTGTTCCCTGACCCGGCAGTTCCTTCGAGATAAGTATTAGTTTATTTAGCGGTAGGAATAGCTTAATCCTTTTAGCGTGTGCATGGGTAGTTATTATAATTGTATTATAATAAACTCAGTTGTTTGAACTTACTAATTGGTGTATGGTTTTATTGCTTTGAACTTCACCTTGAACTTGTGGCGGTATCTTAACGATACCTGGCGACTCCAGAGCTAAGTAAAGAAACAGAGCCAAATTGAGTGTTAAGCACACTCACCCAGAACGACCAACACCACCAACACCCCGTGGTGTATAAAGAGGCCAATCTGCCGCTGTTTGTCGTGGAAGGGCACAGACCCAGCCTGATGGGAAGACACCGGTTACAGAAGATTGGCTGGAAATTTTAAAGTTCCAACGGTGACCTTCAAGATGTCCTGAGGAAGTACAAGGACGTTTTTCACAAAGTACTGGGCCGGATCAAAGGCATCGAAGCTGAAATCTATGTCAATCCAGATTTGACGTTCAAGTCCTTTGGAGACAAACCCTATGGCCTGCACCAGAACATTGAAACTAAGCTTAAAAGATCAGGAGAACTGGGCATAATCAGATTGGTTCAATTTCCTAAGTGGGCAGCCCTCATAAGCTTTGTTCTCAAACCAAATCCTTTGATAAGAATTTGTATGGACGACAAATCGCCAGGCAGCCTATTCCCCAGATGGTGGACCTCCATGCCAAGTTGGTGGGGGTGGGGGGGGGTGGGGGGGTGGGGGGGGGAGGTGGCGGCTCACCTCCTCTAAATTGGATCTTAGCATGCATATGTGCAACTATTGGACTAAACGTCTCAGAAGATTGCCACAATAAACACCCACAAGAGCCTTCTACAGTGCACAAGACCACCATTCAGTATCACATCAGCTTGACTTATTTTCCAACGTACGATGGAAAATCTCCTCCAAGGAATTTCCACGGTGATGATCTACCTTGATGGCATTCTGGTCACAGGTACCACCCTGAAGAGCATATGACTAGCCTGGAAGAAGGGTCGAGGAGGTTTTAGGATGCGGGGATCTATCTCAAACACGTAAAATGTACTTCCGAGGCCTCAGAAGTGACTTATACAGGATTTTGCATTGATGAGACAGAGTTACATTGCTTGGAAGAGAAAGTCAAGGCTATACGCGAAGATCCAGCACCCAGAAATGTAAGCGAGCTCAAATCCTTCCTCGATATGGTCAGTTATTACAGAAGATGAATTTTCAATTGAGCTACAACATTGGCACTATTACACCAGCTACTAAAGAAGCATCAGCAATAGCAATGGAGGGAGCCCAAGAAGAAGCTTTTTGAGTGGTGAAGGCAGCTTTGCAGTCGTCGAACATTTTGATTCACTTCGACCCTGGAAAACTGATTATGCTCACATGTGATGCATCTGCTTACGGTACAGGGGCAATATTATCTCACAAGATGGGAGATAGTCCCTTGCGCCCTATTGCTCTTGCCTCCAGGACACTTACAGAAGCGGAATGAAACTACGCCAATCTTGAGAGAGGTCTTAGCAGTCATATATAGAACATAGAACAGTACAGCACAGTACAGCCCCTTCGGCCCATGATGTTGTGCCGACCACTTATTCTAATCTAAGATCAACCTCACCTACACCCCTTCAATTTACTGCTGTCCATGCGCCTGTCCAAGAGCCGCTTAAATGTCCCTAATGACTCTGACTCCATCACCTCTGCTGGCAGTGCATTCCATGTACCCACCAGTCTCTGTGTAAAGAACCGACCTCTGACATCTCCCCAAACCTTCCCCCAATCACCTTAAAATGATGTCCCCCTCGTCACAGCCATTTCCACCCTGGGAAAAGTCTCTGGCTATCCACTCTATCCATGCCTCTCATCAAATTGTACACCTCTATCAAGTTAGCTTTCTTCCTTCTTCTCTCCTGTGAGAAAAGCCTGTCTGCGTGGGTTTCCTCCGTGTGCTCCGGTTTCCTCCCACGGTCCAAAGATGTGAAGGTTCGGTGGATTGGCCATGCTAAATTGCCATTAGTGTCCAAAAAGGTAAGTGGGGTTACTGGGTTACAGGGATAGGGTGGAGGTGTGGCCTTAAGTAGGGTACTCTTTCCAAGTGCCGGTGCAGACTCGATGGGCCGAATGGCCTCCTTCTGCACTGTAAATTCTATGATTCTATGATTTTATGATTCATAAGACATGCCCTCCAGTCCAGGAAGCATCCGGTAAATCTCCTCTGCAACCTCTCCAAAGTATCCACATCCTTCCTATAATGAGGCGACCAGAACTGGGCACGATGGGCGCCATTCTCCAAAATGAAGACAGAGTGTTCGCGCCGTCGTGAAAGCCGTCGCGTTTCACGACAGCGCTAAACGGCGCGGGCACTACTGATTCTGGCCCCCATCCACTTGTGCTACCGTGCCTCCAGTGAATGTCTCAAGCCACCATAGGTTTCATGATCAACAACCCCTTGGATTCAGTTGTAAGGGGAATAGATTAATGTTTCTCAGGCCACAAATTAAACTCTAGGATATGTTACCTCCCTGGTGCTAGGGTCAAGGATTGTATCAGAGCAGCTCCGGACATTCTAGACGGAGGGGGAAACAGCCAGTACATGTTGGTACAAATGACTTAGGAAAAAGGGATGAGGTCCTAAAAGCAGAATATATTGAGTTAGAAAGTAAGTCGAAAAGTAAGACCTCAAAGGTAGCGATCTCAGGATCAGTCAGAGTAGAAATAGCAGGGTATGGTAGATGAATAAGTGGCTGAAGAGATGTTTTGAGTGGGGAGGGTTTCAGATTTCTGGGGCATAGGAACTGGTTCTGGGGAGGTGGGACCTGTACAAACAGGGCAGAGGGCAACACGATGGCACAGTGGGTTAGCCCTGCTGCCTCACGGCGCCGAGGTCCCAGGTTCGATCCCGGCACTGGGTTACTGTCAGTTTGCACATTCTCCCTGCGTTTGCGTGAGTTTTGCCTCCACAACCCAAAGATGTGCAGGGTATGTGGATTGGCCAGGCTAAATTGCCCCTTAATTGGAAAAACTGAATTGGACAAACAAAATGTAAAATGTACAAACAGGGTGGGTTACACCTAGACAGGACTGGGACTGATGTCCTAGCGGGAATATTTACTCAAGTGGTAGGGGACAGTTTAAACTATAAATGGCAGGGGGGTGGGAACCTATAGAAGGAGTCAGAGGAGGGGGAAACTAGGACATGAACAAAAGATAGAAAGGGAAATAAGAAAATGGCAGAGAAATCAAGGGCAAGAATCAAACCAGCCACAGTGAAAAATAATGGGGCTAGGACAAGGATTTTTTTTTATTCGTCCATGAAATGTGGGCATTGTTGGCTCAGCCAGCATTTGTTGCCCACCCTGACGGCACTTAAGAGTCAACCACATTTCTGGTGGGTCTGGAGTCACATGTCAGCCAGATCAGGTAAGGACAGGTCTGGAGTCACATGTAGGCCAGACCAGGATGTGCAGGTTAAGGGCAGAGATTGGGCCTAGGTAAGGTGCTCTGTCAGAGGGTCAGTGCAGTCTCGATGAGCCGAATGGCCTCCTTCTGAACTGTAGGGATTCTATGGTTCTATGGTACTGGAATTCTTCCAGGATGTAACGAGTAGAGTTGACAAGGGGGAGCCAGTTAATTTGATTTAATTAGTCTTTTAAAGGGCTTTTGACACGGTTCCACATAAGGGATTGGCATGCAACCTTAAAGCACATGGGATGAGGGGTAGTGTATTGAGATGAATAGAAAACTGGTTGGCAGACAGGAAACAAAGAGTAGGAATAAACAGGCATTTTTCCAAATGGGAGGCAGTGACTTGTGGGGTAGCACTGGGAACAATGCTAGGACCCCAACCAATCTTGGCATATTAGGACACAGACTTACCAAACATACATCTGTTTATGACAGGTATCAGGTAGAAAATACAGCTGAGAACCAAGAATACAGAAGGTTCAGAGGGGAGCTGAACAAGCACATTAAAGAAGTGAGGAGGGATAATGAGAAAAAACTGGCAGCCAACATGAAGAGGAATCCCAAAGACACATAAATAGTTGAAAGGCTGGTAAAAGGAGAAGTGAGGCCAATTAGGAAGCGAAACGTGAATGTACACATGGAGACAGGGGTCTTGGCTGAGGAGATATTACTTTGTTGCTCATGTGATTGATTTGGGGTTTAAATTAAAGTTTTTTTTAACTCAAAAGATATCCATTGTTCAGTGTTATCACTCCTGTGGTGCAGTCACCTTTCCTCACTGTTTTACAAATTTCAAATAGTTGGGTTCTCATCCGGGATCCTAACATGTAATTCTGTGATAGTAGAAGCAGATGCTTCAACTACTCTTCTAGAGGCAGTATTTTTTCAAGTGAAAAGAGACGGCAAGCATATACAAGTCTACAAGGGGATCAGGGGTTATGGGGAGAAGGCAGGAGAATGGGGATGAGAAAATATCAGCCATGATTAAATAGCAGAGCAGACTTGATGGGCCAAGTGGCCTAATTCTGCTCCTATGTCTTATGGTCTAAGTCTATTATGCCTCTAGGCCATGAGCAGAAAAGGAAAAATGACACACCCAATGTAAAAAGAGGTTTTGGAAGCAATGCAGGCATGTGAATATTTACAGTTTATGGGCGTAGGTGAACGTTTCAAAATGACACAGACCAGAAACCACTAGTTGCCCTTCTGAACATGAAATAAATTGTGAGGATGCTCCTAGAATCCAGCAGTTTTCGACTAAGATTGATGAGATACAACTCCATCACAGAGAATGTGCAAGGAAAATGTCAAACAACAGCAGTCACATTGACACATATCCTATCAGAAGGATCTGATAGGCTTTAGACTTCATCTAGAAGGTTGAAGCATAGATATCCTTGATCATTCAGCGCTTACCGGATACTGCAGGAAATAAAGCAAGCAGGATGAAGAAAGTCTGGAAGGATGGCCAGATTTTTTCCCACTAATCCAATTCCAAGCCAGTATTTTAACAGAGACATGCACAAGCCATCTCTCTCTGATTTCCTCTGGCCAGTCTGAGGGGTCAACTGACTTTAGCATTCATTTATATACTAGTGAGACTCCTAGTGGGCATTCGGTAAATTGCAACACAACCATGCCATCACTACAAATACTCCAGTTAAGGCTGAAATAGTGTTTTAAAAACGTTCACCATAAATTTTCACTTTTGTACTGTATGCTTCCATTTGTACAGCCCAGGAAACCATTTGGCTTATCAACAATTCATGAACCTGTTCTGCCACCGTCAATGATTTGTGTATGAAATGAAATCATAGAATTTAGAACATAGAACATAGAACAGTACAGCACAGAACAGGCCCTTCGGCCCTCGATGTTGTGCCGAGCAATGATCACCCTACTTAAACCCACGTAACCCGTATACCCGTAACCCAACAATCCCCCCATTAACCTTACACTACAGGCAATTTAGCATGGCCAATCCACCTAACCTGCACATCTTTGGACTGTGGGAGGAAACCGGAGCACCCAGAGGAAACCCACGCACACACGGGGAGGACGTGCAGACTCCACACAGACAGTGACCCAGCCGGGAATCGAACCTGGGACCCTGGAGCTGTGAAGCATTGATGCTAACCACCATGCTACCGTGCTTCCCTAATGAAAATCGCTTATTGTCACAAGTAGGCTTCAAATGAAGTTACTGTGAAAAGCCCCTAGTCGCCACATTCCGGCGCCTGTTCGGGGAGGCTGGTACAGGAATTGAACCTGCGTTGCTGGCCTGCCTTGGTCTGCTTTAAAAGCCAACTATTTAGCCCAGTGTGCTAAACCAGCCCCAGGTCCCTCAGCTCAGACTCTCCCTATTCTGATTTGGTGCAACAAACCTTGCTCTGAATGCTCTGAATGCTCTGAAAGCTTGGAGGCTCTGCTTCCTGAGGTTGCCTTCTTTGGCGTCCGATAGTATGTTTCTCCTAACACAAATTTAAAAAAAATTAAAGAATCTTGCATTTCAGGTCAGTTTAAACATGTGATATAAAACATTGCGGGCTTCTTGTGCGATTATGGCCTCCATTAGCATTACCCTGGAATTAGTTGGATGTAGACCTGTTTATTATAAATTGAGATTTTATACAGGGATGACATCCTCCAGATTGAGGGATACTGGGGACAAATATAAAAATGGGAAGGGTAGCATGGAGCAAGGTCCCAATCAATTTTCTAGTCCTTGCTTTTTGCAATACCATTGTAAAAATGCATGCAGCACGGTAGCATAGATGGTTAGCACAATTACTTCACAGCTCCAGGGTTCCAGGTTCGATTCCCGGCTTGGGTCACTGTCTGTGCGGAGTCTGCACGTTCTCCCCATGTGTGCGTGGGTTTCCTCCGGATGCTCCGGTTTCCTCCCGCAGTCCAAAGATGTGCAGGTTAGGTGGATTGGCCCTGCTAAATTGCCCTTAGTGTCCAAAATTGCCCTTAGTGTTGGGTGGGGTTGCTGGGTTATGGGGGTAGGGTGGAGGTGTGGGCTTGGGTAGGGTGCTCTTTCCAAAAGAGCCGGTGCAGACTCGATGGGCCGAATGGCCTCCTTCTGCCCTGTAAATTCAATAATTCATACCCAATGGTAAATAAGAGAAAAATATTGACTGATAGCCCTAGATCAATAGTTAGCATCTCTGAAATCCATAGAATCCCTACAGTGCAGAAGGAGGCCATTCAGCATACCGGGTCTGCACCTACCCTCTGAAAGAATACCCTACCTAGGCCCAATCCCCTTCCCAGCCCCGTAACCCCACCTAACCTCCATATCTTTGTACTGTGGGAGGAAACCGGAGCACCCAGGGGAAATCCACACAGTCAAGGAGTGAACGTGCAAACTCCACACAGATAGTCACCCAAGGCCGGAATTGAACCTGGGTCCCTGGTGCTGAGGAGGTGCAGTGCTAACCACTGTGATACCATGCTGCTCATCATGATGGGATGAGCCGCTTCATTCTGTCCATTACTTTCTATGATTCACCTCGTCCAAGAAACGCTTTTTCAAAGTTGAAGAAAGCCATTGCCAACTCTGGATAATCAGAATATGCAAATGTCGTTTGATAGCTTTTTAATTATACATATTTTTACTTTTTCAAGACATTGGTTCCTTGCAGGGGTACAGTTACATGAACATTGTACTACCTGCTGTACCTCAATGCACCTCTGACAGTTAATAGGGGCAGTCTATTTGAACGTTGTTGAACCATGGCTCATTCTCACCGTAACTGGCAACCGGGCTCATGTGCTTCCCGCGTGGACCTCAAGCTAGTGATAAGAGAAGGGAACTCTGGCTCGTTTTGCTCTCTCTTACTGAGGGATGCTAATTCTAATCATAGTCTGCTACTTAGCATTCCAGCTGAGGTCATGTCAAAAACAGAAAAGGCATTAAATCTGGGATTTCGCTGATCTGTACTTCTCAGTAATTCCCTGGATAAACTCGCTGATCCATCAGGTGAGTCATTTGCAGCCGCTTTTAATGAAAATAGGGTGCACAAGAAACTTTGCATGTTCCCTTTCATATGCCCTCTCTAGTCAATTCTCCTGGGTGAATGAAAGTCGGTCTGTGGCTCTTCCACTGATCACCATTTCAGGCAGCAGGCAGCTCCACTTAGACCACAATAACTTTCAAAGCAAGGACAGGAAGAGAGGATGTATGAAGATCGGTATCAATATCACAGGGGGGAAATAAACTCTCACAGATTCAACTCTTTGAAGACAGGGATGTCTCAAATAGACAGAGATTCAGCAACATTTGTGAAGTATTTTGATGTGAAGGAGCTTTGTGCAATCTTCTTGAGGGAGCTCCACTTTAAATCTAAGTAAAGGAATATTATAACATTGATAATTTATCTGCCAGGCTACCCTTGAGCCTTTAAGGGAACCTGAATGAAATTTAACAAGGATCCATGCAATGTGTCAACTAGATATTTCTTGTAACCAAATTCAGTCGAGCTGTGATCCAACTGTAGTCTGTAAATACTGATTTTAAATGCAAATTATGATCCTGACCTGATCTTTAAATACTAGAAGCGTTACCTCTAATCTCGCTACTTACTGATGCTAACCTTTGAAAGATGGAAGGTATTCCCTTGACAACTAGAGCACTGAAATGTCTCTTTCATAAGGAGGGAACTGAACATTTCTCATGTCGCATTTGCATTACACAGCACAGTCTTGAATATATAATTTTAGTTCAGCAGCCGAGTGTGACATTGTGCGCATCACAATGAAAACACAACAGCAGAAGCAATGAAATAACCTGCGCAGTACAGTTAATAGAAATTCGCAGCACAGAATCAGAGAATCACAGAGTCATAGGAATGGTGACAGCACAGAAGGAGGCCATTCAGCCCACTGCATTCATTCTATCACTTTGCAAAAGCAACTGAGTCTCCCCACACCACCATCCCCTGGCCTTTCCCCCCATAACCCTGCAATGTTTTCCTGTTCAGATAATTAACCAATTTCTCTTTTGAAGGCCTTGATTGGATCTGCTTCCATTATACTACCAGATAGTGTATTTCAGTTCACAACCATTCACCGTATAAAAAAAGTTCTTCATGGTATCACCATTACTTCTTTTGCTTAATCGGTACCCTTTAGTTCTTGATCTTTCTGACAATAGGAACAGTTTCTCCCAAACTGCTCTTTCCAGTATGTACAGAAGACACCCCTAATTCTGCCAATCTATCCACACAATTGAAGTTTCTCATCCTTTGAAGCATTCTTGTGAATCTTTTCTCCACCCTCACCAACGTCTACTCACCCATCCTAAAGTGTGGTGCTAAAATCGAGAATCTTGTCTACTTTATTAACCGTGATCTCATCCTGCCTTGCCATTTTCATTGAATTGTACGCATGTACACCCAGCTCCTCTGCCCTTACAACTCTTTTAGAATTTAACGCTTCATGTTATATTGACTTCTCCTTGTTCTTCCTCCCAAAATGTATCACTTCACACTTATCTGCATTAAATTTGAGCTGCCATGTACCAACCCGTCCATTTCCTATTGGAAGTCTGTCACGATCCCCCTTACAGTTCATAATACTTGGAAGCTTTGTGTCATCTGAAAATTTTAACATTGTGCCCTGTATACCCAAGTCTAGGTCATTAATATATACCAGGAAGATTATGGCCATTGCGTCTGCAATTTCCAGCCCTACTTATCGCCGTATCCTTGGATGCACCTCATTGGAAGTGGGATAGTGGCATGATGTTAACATCATTTTGCTAGTAATCCAGAGGCCCAGGCTAATGGATTTGGGACATGGGCAGCACGGTGGCACAGGGTTAGCACTGCTTCCTCACAGTGCCAGGGACCTGGGTTCGATTCTGACCTCCGGTTACTGTCTGTGTGCAGTTTGCACATTCTTCCCGTGTCTGCGTGAGTTTCCTCTGGGTTCTCCAGTTTCCTCCCTCCGTCCAATGATGTGCAGTCTTGGTGGATTGGCCTTTCTAAATTGCCCGAGTGTCCAATGGGTGGGATTACAGGGATAAGGTGGGGGATTGCGCATAGGTAGGGTGGTCGTTTGAAGGGCTGAATGGCCTCCGTCTGCACTGTGGGGATTCTATGAATTCAAATCCCATCATGGTAGCTGGTGGAATTTAAATTCAATGAATAAACTGGGATTGAAAAGCTACCCTCAGTAATAGTGACCACCTGTTGATTGTCACATGGTCAAAGGTTCACCTAATGCCCTGTAAGGAAGGAAATCTGCTGCCCTTACCTGGTCTGGGCTACATGTGACCCGAGATTCACAGCAGTGTGGTTGACTCATAACTACCCTCTGAAATCATGTGGCAGACCACTCGATTCAGGGGCAATTAGGGGTGGACAGGGGTCGATCTTATTAAGGGGATCAGGGGTTATGGGGAGAAGGCAGGAGAATGGGGATGCAAAAATATCAGCCATGATTGAATGGCGGAGCAGACTCGATGGGTCAAGTGGCCTAATTCTGTCCCTATGTCTTATGGTCTTATGGTCTTCTGGACAGCAAACATTGGCCTTGGCAGTGATGCTCCCATCCCATGCAATAATACAGAATCACATTTGGTCCTGGTGGCTGGTCAATTTTATGTACAGCCAGCCTATCGAAGCCTCCTCTTCATCAATTCTGAGCCTATCCAGTGATTCAACCAACCATTCTTTACCTCAGGCTTTGGCTACCTCTCCTTCACTGGTATAGGCAGATGCAAAGTACCTCATTTATTTCCTCAGCCACGTTCGCTGCCTCCACTTTTCGATCCTTATGTGAACCACTCCTCCTTTTACCACCCTTTTATTATTTATTTTGTCTAATAGAAGATTTCTAGATTTATGTTAGCAGCCAGTCTCTTGTTATGTTCTCTCTTTGCTTCTCTTATTTATTTTTCACTTCCCCTCTGAACCTTCTTTACTCAGCCTGGTTCATAATTGTACTGTCAACTTGACATCTGATGTGTGCACCATTTTCCTGTTTTATCTAACTATCTGTCCCTTTCATTATCCAGTATCTCTGGATTTATTTGCCCTTTCTCCCTCATTGGAATACATCTCGACTGGAACCAAACTTTCTCCTCTTTACAGGTAGTCCATTGATTAGTTTTGCCTGGACCAGATCTGTTCTCACCCCACTGAATTTGGACCTCCCCCAATAAATTCAGTTTACTCTAGATTGCCCCTTGCCTTTTTCCATAACGAAGCTAAACCTTACGATACCATAACCGCCATCCAGTAAATGTTCCTCTCCTGACACCTGATCCACTTCACTCACCTTATTCTCCAGAACCAGGTCCAGTAAGGTCTTCATTACCCTGGGAACATACTGCCATAGAACATTCTTTTGATCACAATTTAAAATCTTTTCCCCCACTCTGTCCTTTACACAATTACGACCCCAGTCTTTATTAAGTAATTAAAGTCCCTAGTTAGCTACCCTAACATTCTTGCACCTCTCAGTTTCTTAATTTACACATTTGGGAAACCAGAAAACTGCAGCTTTCTCTGTCTTGACAACACAGCATGTGTATTTTTGTTTTAACATGATCCCCATACAAAAACCAGACCAACTAACAGGCCTGATTTTCAGTCAGACTGGGCAGCACAGTAGCACAAATGGATTGCACTGTGGCTTCACAGTGCCAGGGTCCCAGGTTCGATTCCCCGCTGGGTCACTGTCTGTGCGGAGTCTGCACGTACTCCTGTGTCTGCGTGGGATTCCTCCCACAGTCCAAAGACGTGCATGTTAGGTGGATTGGCCATGATAAAATAACCCTTAGTGACCAAAAAGGGTAGGAGGGGTTATTGGGTTACAGGAAGTGAGGGCTTAAGTGGGTCGGTGCAGACTCGATGGGCCGAATGGCTTCCTTCTGCACTGTATGTTCTATGTTTGTTCACTCGGGAGCAGGTCTCATCCTGAGTTTGGGAGCGGGCAGCTGCTATTCAGAGGGTGGTGGGTATCTGATCCCAGAAATCAGACGTCCCGTGGGGAGGGAGGTGGGAAAACCCAGAGGATGTTGCAATCCCTCACCTTAGCCTGCCGTGGTTCTCATGGAGGCTGGATCCAAATTGTGGGAAGAGGCTTTGAGGCCAGAGTGGGGGGAGAATTCCTGCTCCTCTTTTCCCACAGGCCACACTGTTGAAGCTACCTTCCCCTCAAAGTTTCCTTCGGGCTCCTGGGCTTCCTGCATTGGAGAAACCTGACCAGCCAGGGTCAAACCCGCAATACAAATTCAAACTGAAGCTACTAACTTGTCCCTTGCCCTGCTTCCCATAAAACCCGGAAGTGGTGGGTTGTGGTTGGATTTAAGGTTTCTAAACATCTCAGGTTCTCAGCTGCTCTCAATCCACCCATTTTTTTGGGTGGGTGTGGAGGTTACAATTCAACGCAGAAATAGTGAGAGAGAAAGATCTGAGGTTAAGTCAAGGGGTCCAACCTGAGAACACTTCTGTGCCAGAAAAGGTAAAAGTAAAAAGATAAAGGAGAAGGAAAGAAAAGTGAAAGAGAGAGTGGGGGCACAATCCGAGAAATATAAATGATCTTCTCTTTTCAACCTTGGCTGTGTCATGTATTGTTACACCTGTTTTCCCCACCCTCTCACAACTAAGTTTCTAGATAAACATATTGGATACATGGTGCAACTGACTAATTTGCTTTTGTCCAACCTTCCATGACAACTGCAAATGATGAATTGTGGGAAGCATGCAGCACTAAGGCATAACGTTTTTGGAAACAATTAGCAAAGGAGAGGTCTTATTCAAATAGAGATTAGTATTCAACTCATCCAGTGCCAAATTAAAGGCTACGTCAATTGTTATTTGTTTTAAGAGCACCTAGGATTCATAAGAAATAATCTTTCCGGTTACAAATCCTTTAAGAGTTCAACATACACAGCAATAATGTTCCATTGATTTTTGGTGACCATGGACCTTGAAGCACTGTAAAACTTTATCGTCAGCTCAAGATGTGAAAATAGAAATCCCAGTTGGATAATGCAAACTTAAAGCAGAGTAGAAATATTGGGCCCAATTTTAATTTGAAGCAAGTTAATATGTTTCGGGTAAAATAAAATCCATGGGAGATTAGGATATACAGATATGCTGAATGAAGGGAAAATCCCTTCATTCCCATTCGCGTTGCAGGAAGCTGTGCTGACAAGTAGAATAGTTCACAAACACGGTACTAATTGTAGTCCCGGCTCGATCTTTGTGACACCACTTGTGCCCATCCAATGCCCATCCAATTTCCTTTCTAAAGCGTTAATCATCTCTGCTTCCACCACCTATTTGAGCAGTGAGTTCCAGGTCATTATCACTAATCTTCCTCTCATCCCCACACAAAATCTTAAATCTGTGCGCCTCTAATCATTGCAACATTAGCTAATAGGAATAGTTTTTATTTCTAAATCTGTCCTAATTTGTACAACTCTATCACATCTACCCTTAATCTCCTTTGCTCCAGCAGAACAACCCCAGCTTCTCCAAACCAACCTTGCTGTTCTCCTCCACACCCACTCCAGGACCTCACATCCTTCCGTTGCTGCATGAATTGAGTCTCAGGGCTGACACTTTGTTGTTGATAATTAGGTGAAATCTACATGAAACACCTTGAGCAGGGTTCTTTGTCGGCTGATGCATGAATGGTGAAATGGGATTGGGTTTCATGCCAATTTGCAATTCTTTGGTGCCTCGACAGCAGCGCCGATACGTTCCACTCCACATGTACAGGAAACACCATTTTCATATCATTAGCGGGCCTGACCGGGTATTCCCCGGGGTCTCCATGGTGCTCCGCCTCTGCTGGTGGGAATTCCCAACCCCGAGGTTGTGCTTTTAAAACTCGAGAAACAGGCGCTGTAGCTGATGAGAGAGAGTGAGGAGGGAGGACACGGAGAGGCGCGACTATGGGCTGCAGGTCTCACATTGGCTAGTCTGGCTGGGGTTGGGGGGGGGGCTTCGGCCAGGACAGGAGAGGGTGACGAAAGGATGGGCTTTGAGGCTGGGGTGACCCTCCAAGGGACTGGGGCGGTGTCAAGGCACAGACCGCCATTGCCTCGGCCTGCAAGGCAACCATCTTGCTGCTCACCCTACTGACCACGCACCTTGGCCCCTGGTTCTGCAGAGTGACAACGGCTGTATGAGTGCCCCCAACACATCACCACTGCACCCCACCCTCTGCCTTACCAATCCCCCCAACTGGCCGCCACCCTCCAGCAGATGTCCATGTCCAGGCATCACATGTCCTACCAAGGACAACGGGCACAGTAGCCCATACAGAGGGTCCTGACGGGGGTTGCAGAACATACCGTTGGCAAGGGCAGCTGCAGCTGACGGTACCCTAGCAGCAGTGATGGGTGCCAGGGCCAGAGGCCCCCAAGGTGCTGGGCACAGACAGAACCAGAGGTACGGGGTTGGGGGAGTGGGGGAACATATGGGGGCAGATTCCGCAGTGCCTACCATGTAGTCCGTTGGACCTGGTTGGTCATGGAGGTTTCACACCATGCTAACATGTTGGCCTTTCATCCTCTGCAGATAATAGAATTCAACCAGCAATGGTGGCCTTCCTGCTAGTCACTGCAGCCCTGGGGGATGCACTGTGGCTGTACGAGCTGGCGCTACTCAAGGAGGAGGAAGCTGCAGCAGCGGAGCCTGCTCCAGAGGAACAGGAAGCAGCCACTGAGGATGGAGAGCTGGCCTCCCAACAGGCTGAGGAAGAGGAAGCATTGCATGAGACTTCACGCGTACAGGCAGTGCCTGTCATTCGAAGACCTGCCGGACCGAGCATGCTGTCGAAGACTCCAGCTGAGCAGGGGTGCAATGCAACATATCTGCCAGATCATGGCACACCTGGCACCGTGGGGGAATGGAGGAGAACATCCGCTTCTGGTGGGCATCAGGGTGATGGTCACCCTGAACTTCTATTCCACAGGGTCCTTCCAGGCACTGAGTGGGGACTCGTCCAGGATCTCAAAGAGCTTGGTGCACAGGTGTATCCGCACCATCACGGAGGCTTTTTATGCTCAGTCGGCACAATAAATCCATTTCAATGTGAACAGAGCCCACCAAGGTGCCCGGGCAGCGGGATTGCCACCATCGGCGAGATGCCCCGGTCCAGGGGGCGAACGACGGGTTGCATGCCACCCAGAATCACCTGAAGATGACAGGCCGGTCTTCACAAACCGAAAGGGGTTTCACTCGATGAATGAGCAGTTGGTGTGTGTCCATCAGAAACGCTTCATGCACGTCTGCTTCCGAGGCAGTGTGCACAACCCCTCATCCTGGCACACTCAACGATTCCTGACATGTTCGAGACACTCCCCCATCCCGGCTGGGGGTTGCGGTTGATGACGCCTGTCCAGAGGCCACAGACTGACGCAGAGACCTGCTACCACGACGCCCATGCAGTGACCAGGGGTGTGATCGAGCAGTGCTTCAGCATCCTGAAGTTGCGGTTCAGGTGCCTGGACAGCTCTGGAGGGGCCCTCCAGTATAGCGCTGGGAGGGTCGCCCGCAACGTGATGGCCTGCTGCATCCTCCACAACATCGCACAGCAGAGCGGTGACGTGCTGGATGAGGAGGATGAACGGCAGCCCTTGGGATGCGGGGGAGGGTGAGGATGGCCAGGACATGGAGTCCAGGCAGGCATGGGAGGCCGCACTGATCGTTTCCAGGTTCACCGACTGGAGTGGGGGGGACTGCCAGGGGCACGAACACTGCACCAATCCCCACACCACCCCCCACCCCGGCCAGCCCCCGCTTGCAATCCCCTACATGATTAATAACCCCTCAACAGCCGTTGAATTGTTTCAGGTTCGGCTCCAGTTTTGCTGAAGTAGTAGTCCACGTTCCCAGCGCGAACAGTTAGTCTCAGGAACGGAATTCTCCATCCAATCTCTTGTACGGCTGCAGTGAATGGATTTTTGGCTGAATTCTCCATTCTCGCTGGCTGCTGTGACGGGGCAAACTCGGATAGGGGAATCCCGGACCAGGTGTCTTTCCTGCTTTAGTAACTTGAGGAAGCCATCAGCAGTAGAACAGGGGTTTATTTAACTATGTACAATATTCTGCTCAAGGCAGTAACCTGTTCCCACTCCACTCAGCTGGGAGAACTAACCTCACCAGCCCTCTGCTTTGTGCCGGCTTTTATGTAAGTCTGTAATGAGCTCCAACTGGGTGGCCTCTGCCGCTATCTGGGAAGTTTGTACTCCACACGTCCTATGTGGAGATCAACAATAGCTTCCCCATGGTCCCCAGACCAAGATGGCCTGCGCGAGTTTGCCGAGAAAGTGACAGCCATCAAACTGGCCCCCGCTCCACGAGATGCCATGGAGCTTCACTTTTTCCTTGGAATGGTCAATTATTATGGCCTGTTCATCCCGCATTTGATGGACGTCCTGGCTCCCCTTCATTTGATCCTCAAGAAGCACCAGCCTTGGGAATCGAGCAAGGCCCAGGATGAGGCGCTGAAGAAGGTGAAATGGAGGTTGTCCTCTTCAGGGGTGTTGATGCAATTTGACCCTTTGAAACCATTATTTGTCATAGTCGAATGGGATTGGGGAAGTTCTATCTCATCGGATGAGCAATGTGTGATTGCCTTTGCTTCTGGGATGTTGGCTCTGGTTGGGAGAAATTACCCTCAGATTGAGAAAGAATGACTGGCGGTTGTATTTGGTAGAAAGCGATTTCATCAGTCACTTATGGCCGCCATTTCTTCATCATCAAGGCAGCCTTTTCCTCATCGCCATGGACCCCATTGCTGGGCCTCTTCTGTGAAGACAAGGCGATTCCGCTGATAGCATCCGCAAGGATTCAGCACTTGGCCTTATTGTTGGCTGCTTACAAATATTCTTTCGAGCACAGCACAGGGATCCATGATGATGCGTTGAGCCGTCTTCCCCTGCAGACTGAATTGGCAGACCCCCAACAATGGACCTAAATTTCATGGACTCCTCACCTGTCACAGCATTGTGTATTCGGAACTGGACGCAAACTGACCCCGTACTTGCCAAGATGTGGCATCGATGCTCTACAGGTGCCAGCATCGACAGCTACCAGGAGAATTAAAGGCTTTCTCCTCAAAGTTCTTGGAGCTGACAGTGGAAGATGGTAACTTCCTTTGGGGCACGACGGTTGTTGTTCCAGCGATGGGTCAGGTAATACGTTGAAGGAACTTCTCAACTAGCACAGGCGAATATCCAAAATGAAGATGTTGACGAGAAGCTACGTCTAGTGGCCAGGTTTGGACATGGATATCGAGACATTGTTGCAACAGTGCTCCATCTGTTAAGAGCACCAGAAGCTCCCCGCAGCGACACCCCTACACCCTTGGGAGTGGTCGGGGCAAGACGATTCTGCCGGTCCATTCCTGGGTTCGATATTTCTTGTCCTAATGGATGCCCACTCAAGTGGCTGGAGGTCCACAAGGTGGCGACGATCACCTCCACCCATGGGATTCCTGTCCAACGTTCTCCACCTGCTCATCCTTCTTCTCCTTATCAGTCGTCGAGGGGTCTTCTGACTTTGGGGAAGGAATGTAACATCTGCCCAAGACCTACGGGGTGGGAATGATTGTTTTTCCAGTGGCCCTCATGGAGTATGAAAAATGAAATGAAAATCGCTTATTGTCACGAGTAGACTTCAATGAAGTTACTGTGAAAAGCCCCTAGTCGCCACATTCCGGCGTCTGTCCGGGGAGGCTGGTACGGGAATGAGCCCCCTGGCTAGAGTCAGAAGAATTCTAATGATAGGCATTTCCAATGATGGATAATCAATGTGTAAAAGGTCAGCCAGTAAGGCATCGACCAGAGAGACTAAGCTGGTTGGGAGCTCCCAGAGACTTACACCGTATTGTAAATAAATCCAGTTTGTTCATTTACTCGGCGTGGACTCCCCGTGTCTTTATTGAATACGTAATAGGCTTCTAGCTAAGTCCATCTTTCTCACATACAGACTATTCCATCTTTCCCCATACTCTCCTGTGTATGATTTCTGATATCACTGTTACACCATTAAAAACATCAAAATAACTCCTAGCCCATGAAATGAAAATCGCTTATTGTCACGAGTAAGCTTCAATGAAGTTACTGTGAAAAGCCCCCAGTCGCCACATTCCGGCGCCTGTCCGGGGAGGCTGGTACGGGAGGCCCATTACTCTATCGTTAGGAGCCCTCTATATTTTGAATGATTCTGGCCGGGCAAAGTAGTAGTTGTTCTTACTCTGGTTTGAGGAAATATTTTCCTGCACTGCTTCTCTTTACAGTCACGGGGCTCCCCTCATTATTTTGTTATCTCCAATGTGGTTTCTGGGTTGGACTTGGAATCCTTCACCCACTGAGCTACTCTGTTGCTTGAGGCTTTTCTTGCCATTTTCTACCATTTCTGTGTGGGCATAGGCCCCAGTGACACCACCTGTTACCATGGTTTTATCTTGGAATTCATTACCTTCTTACTCTGGAAGAGATCTTGTTGGAGGCAATGGTCTTTTGTTGAAAATACAGTTGTTTATTTACTAACTATTTAGAAACATAAATTCAGACCAAGATATAGTTCGAACTACTCTCTGGTCTTTCTCAGTCATCCTCACTTAGTGAGTGACATTGTTGTGACACAGCTCCTCTCGCACATGCTCAATAGCTATCATTAGAGTTAACCTTTTATTCGACATGAAGAACTTTTAGAGGTTAAAGGTGCCAATGATTGCAAGTTCCTTATTTAAACATCACAGAGACCAGTAAATACAGCTTGAATTTATTAAATATTGTTTCCTTTGGGAAGGGGGAGACGGTAGCATTGAATATAATCCTACTTGGTTTTGTTTGTATTATTTATCGCTTTTGTAAAATCTGAACGTGGGAATAACCCATATGAAGCAGAATTAGGCACAATGTGTACTATGTATTCTGTAATTGTTAAATTCTACATGAAGCATGATCTGCCATATTTTAGAAATTCAATATTTATTAATCGGTATCCTAATGTTAACTTTAAAGCAGCGTTTTGTATATTCCAAAGGGGATATTGTACTATACACCATGAGATCACTGATTTGGGAACAAAGATCATAGATCATAGAATTTACAGTGCAGAAGGAGGCCATTCGGCCCATCGAGTCTGCACCGGCTCCTGGAAAGAGCACCCTACCCAAGGTCAACACCTCCACCCCACCCCCATAACCCAGTAACCTCACCCAACACTAAGGGCAATTTTGGACACTAAGGGCAATTTATCATGGCCAATCCACCTAACCTGCACATCTTTGGACTGTGGGAGGAAACCGGAGCGCCCGGAGAAACCTATGCACACACGGGGAGGATGTGCAGACTCCGCACAGACAGTGACCCAAGCCGGAATCGAACCTGGGACCCTGGAGCTGTGAAGCGATTGTGCTATCCACAATGCTACCGTGCTGCCCTGATATATGATATATATCATATGATATATGAAATAGTGTTTAATTTTGACAAACATCCACAAGGCAAATATATTGAAAGGAGTAAAATGTTAAGGATTTTTACGCTGTGTATTCAACCATCTTAACTACACTTCAGCTATATACTTCCAACGTGCTAAATAATGTCATTTGCCAATGATGCATTTTCTCAATTCTCTTGGAGCTTAACTTGAAATAAATCTACATCCTTGTAAATGGATGTTTTTATTTTTTAGGCAATTTTGGGTCAAAATCCTGGAACTACCTCCCTATCAGCATTGTGGGAGTACCTACGCCTCAGGGACTCCAGTGATTCAAGAAGGCAGCTCACCACCACCATCTGAAGGGCAACTAGGGATGGGCAATAAATACTGGCCTAACAGCGACACCCACATCCCGTAATGAATAAAAAATACCTGTCAATTTAAATTAAAAACATAATGCAGCGGACTGAAAGAGGGATTTGCCTTAATCTTTCATTATCACTACGGCATCCATTCGTCTTCATTTTAATCCAAAATAAATTTCCTCTGAGACGGTCGAAAGACAATGAAACCAAGAAACCATTAATTTTCGAGGTTGAAAGCACTTGACTCACAAAGGTCAAGGGCTCACAAATGTTTTAAACATTTCCATGTCTTCAGAGTTATAAAAATGGCGAGAAGGACAGGAATCATTGCATTCGGTCTTGTGTGAGGAGCTGTCTTGTAGTTGGAATGCGGCAGTATCTGATCCATCGATCCAACTGCTAACCTTTAAAATGTGTGCTAATTTAAGAGGTGACGGCAGCCAGATCACTAACAAGGTGACAGATGTAGAACATAAATAGTCTTCCACAGACCGCATTACTATTAAGACAGAAGAGCAATGAAGAAGTGCAATCAGGCTAACTGCAAAAGTTGATGAGCTGGAAAATAGGAGCAGATGGAATAATATTATGGTCGGGATTTTCATTGGGAACTGAATGGAACAACCTTGTTGGGCTTCTAATTGAGTTAATTGACGAATGAGTGAACCTCGCAGTTTCATATGCCTATAGAGATTAGCAAATCTATTGTTGAATACCGCTGGGCCAGAGGACAAGGATTTTTATTGCATGGGGAATGCACTATAAATAAGATGAACTAATCAGGCAGAAGGTGCAAGAGATGCAAGTTCTTTGGTGGGACAATTAGTACACTGCGATC
Organism: Scyliorhinus canicula; assembly: GCF_902713615.1. Lineage (NCBI taxonomy): Eukaryota > Metazoa > Chordata > Chondrichthyes > Carcharhiniformes > Scyliorhinidae > Scyliorhinus > Scyliorhinus canicula. The sequence continues at coordinate 22,609,092 of NC_052154.1, forward strand.
TGCTCAACTTGCCTTGGACTGAACTGGTTCCACAGAAGACGATGAGCCAAACGAGCTCAGAATCTACTGTACCCAACGTATTTCTACAGGCAGTAATGAATCAGCATCTCAAGTTCACGGTTTGCAAAATAATCTGAATATTTAGTATTGTCCTAACACTGAGGTCAAAAGAGTAGATGAGAAAGATCCAGGTTTGCTTCCCACTCTGCAATGACTTCAGCAGTGCTTCACAATTGACCTCAGTATTTTTGGCAAAGGAGGGAAATAAAAGTTCAGCAATGATTCCTGTTTCTAATCAACAGTGACCCTCGCTAGAAAGAGCACTTGCTTGGGTGCTGAGTGTGAAGTTGATGTCTCAAGTGTGGAATTTGCCATGCTCAAATAACCTGCTGACAGTCACCTACTGTATGAAGAATGGTCATTTGGATGCATCCCAGAAACATTTGGCACCTTTAGTGCAGCAATAGAGAAAACTGGGAGAAAAAGAAAAGCTTACACATCACTTAGCATGAGCTTTTCTCAGAACTAATAGCATTGGGTATATTTCCTGACGAATGCTGTTTCTGTAAAAATCCATAGTAAGGTCAAACTAAATTCCTCCGTGGGTATATATTTTTTTAACCCGGGGATAGTGGCTGCATTTAAAAAGCACACAGAAGGATTCAGTATGATCGTGTTAAATGCACATATGGGAACAAGTGCAGATTCATTTTATCAATTACCCAACTAAATCATGACATGATCTCATTGAATGGCGGAAAGCCTCGACAGGTCAAATGACCTACTTCTGCCCCTAAGTCTTATGGTCTCATACTTTCTTGTGTCAGCATGGGGTGTAGGGGTATTATCACTGAGCTAGCAATCCAGAGACCCAGCATAATATTCTGGGGACCAGGGTTTGCATCCCAACAGAAAAGGTGTTGAACTTTGAATTCAATAAGAAATCTGGGATTAAAAGTTGAACGATGATCATTGTCATAAAAACCCACCTGGCTCACTTTGGGAAAGAAACATGGCTCCCTGCGACTCCAGATCCACAGCAATGTGGTTGAACTTGACTCTTAAATGCCCTCTGAAATGGCACCATATGGCAGCACTACCCAAACCTAAGCCTCCATAACCAAGAATGATAAGGACAGTAAGTGTATGGGAACACCACCACCTCCAAGTTACACACCCTGTCTCTTCACGGTTACTGAATCAAAATCCTGCAATTCCCTTTGGAATACCATTGTGGGAGCACCTTTGGAAGATGGAATGCAGTGGTTCAATAAGATTGTTCACCACTGCCTTCTCATGGGCAATTAAGAGTGGGTAATAAACGCTGGCCTTGTTTTCAACACCTGTATACGAAGAATGAATTTTTAAAAAAACAATGTTAGCGAAAGAGCAATTTATAAAGTAATAACTTGTCGTTCTGCAGGCAAATAGATATTCTTTAAAAAATGCCTGCTACTTCTGGCACGAAAAAATAACTTGGAATTTAATAATATAGAACTGGTCTATAGGGGGAGTGAAACCATGCAAAAAATATTATACAGTAGCATAGAACTTCAGCAAAAGGGAATTTAACATATATAATGGATCAAATATTTCTGTTCCAAATATGTGGGTAGAGACCTTCAACAATCTGTCTGCAATTGGGGTTTGTACTGTCAACACTCATACAAACGTACTTTGGGTGCGATTACTATGAGTCATATTTTTGTGTGAATTATTTAGTGCCATTAGGCTTTTCTTCCTGAGTGGAAAATCACCAACAAGAGCTTTAATTAAAACATTAAATTGACTGAAGTAAGCCCAACAATTGGTTTGCATTATTGTTTTCCTTGAATAGTAATGGCGATGTGCAATTCAGGAATATTAATTTAATCTCTCCTGGTGTAAAGAAAATCCATATGTAGTAGGCGAAACTGCTGATGCACTTACGTTACTATCTTACACTGAAGGGGGAGTTTTAGGAATAGTAAATAAAGACTGGCTTAATCCATGGTAATTAAAACAGTATAGCCTGAAGCAGGGCAATGCAATGGAGATAAAAATGATACTGTCCATTCATTTTAACTATTTATCTACCATGGTTGTGCACACATATTAAGGGAATGAAGTTCCCTCAAGCCTTTCCAAAAGAAATAACAAAATTAAACATGACTTGAGACCAAATTTTTAAGAGACGTTAATGCATGATCTGCAGGCTCAGCCTTTCAAAGAAATGCAGACCCGACCATGATTGCAATCAAGGCTGGGTTGGTCATCAGGGAAATCTGATTAAGCCTGACTCTCAGCAGTGTGGAGAATGGAAGGTGGTGGACTCATAGGATTGAATTTAATGGAAAGATTACATCTCCTGGCAGTGGGGCTGGACATGGGCACGACTTCCGCTCACACATCAGGAGGTGCAATGCACGCAATTATATTGCAAATTGGAGGTGTGTATGTGATGGGTATGTGCTGGTTGTTTGGACAACAAAGGTAGTTTTAAGGCATTTATACTTATTGTTGGATGAAAATATTCACAAGTGGACCTTAACGTGAGCAAGAGAAGCAATTTATTGTTGCAGAGCTCTGGGAGAAAGGTCCTAAACCCCGCAGTCTTGCCGGCACACTTTCTCCCTGAGTTGTGGCTTAAACTAGTTTAATATACACTATCAAAAACAGAATTAGTTGGCATTCGCATTTACATACTGTCATGTGTGAGTACCTTTAAGAAATGGGTGTTTATAAATAGATGTGTATATAAATATCTGTAGTGAGAGGACCTTTAAGAAATGGGTGTTTACTACTGCAGTGATGTCAGAGTATGGGTGGAGCTGGGCTGTCTGTCAGCTTTTTACTTTCGTTTTAGGCTGTTTGCTGCAGGGTATGTTTTAGTTTTGTTTTCAGTGTTGGAGCTGAAGCCAGACAGAGCAGGTGCACTGTTGATCTCTCTGCCATGACAAGACTATCTCTTGATCATTTGGTGAATTCAGAATTATAAATGTTCTGAGTAGTGACTTTAACCTATCATGCTTCTGTTAAAGGTTATGTTTTTTTTGTAAGTCTTCTGGATGTTAAAAGGACAGCGTATGCATTACTTAATGTTGTATTCTTTGGGGGTTGTATTTGCATTAATGGTTGCTAAGATGTTCACTGTATGTTTTAAAAAGGTTAACTTGAGTTCATACAATAAACATTGTTTTGCTTTAAAAAAAAACTTTTCGATTTCTGCTGTACCACACCTGTAGAATGGGCCGTGTACTCCCCATACCACAATCTATTAAAAGTTGTGGGTCAGGTGAACTCCATGATACACTTTGGGGTTCTCTAAACCCTGGCACATAGCAATACTGCCAATCAATTCTCTTAGTATCGCAGTTAATTCCATATATAGTTATCAATTCTTTACACAGTATGTTACATTCGTCCAATCAATGTGTCGCGAGTGAGATTACATAAGATCATAAGTTGCCAGTCCTGGATGTGATTTAGAGGCTCCCTTTCGTCTCGCAGCTGTTTTGACAGCTTAGAATAACAGCTCCTGCAATCCGTGGAGCACTGGTTATTACTGACCCATTGTTTTTGGAGGATACATCTGTCAGAGTCACTCTTCGTCCAAAGTTCACTGTCTCAGCAGAAAAAAAACCATGTAGCAACTTAAAAACAAGTATTAATTTACAGAGCTAAGTATCCCACCATACACTGTCAATGCAGAAAGTTTACACCAACATTTATATTGGTAAACATTAAGGTTTAGCTATAAATAGGTTTAAGGTTCTCAATTGACAGTGGGGGTGGGAAGACTGTCTACGAACCTCCCATGCCCCGGATGTAATTGGGGCAGAGACAGGAAGGAGGTGGGATACATATCCGTCACCCTTGCACCCAATTAAATGAGCCCCCTGCTATCACACAACCCTCAGAGGAGGTATTGCCATATACTCTTTGCGTTGTCTCGCGAAGCTGTAAAACCATGGAATAAAGTATCAATTATTGATCCACGTTCTCAGGGTGAAAGGGCAGCCTGTGCGATCCAGTGCCTATCAAATAAATCATTTAAAAGACCACAATTCCTGTTTCAGTCGCCTCAAAATGCTCTTGGCGCTGCATTGCACTTTGAACTGCCAGGTGTACATTTTCCTTGGGCTGAATCAGTGTAAGATTTCAATGTCTTCAATCTGCAGCTGAAGTATAATCTTTCATGCAGTGAGCTAACCAATGAGATAAGAGAAAAGATAAGCGACCTTCATAGTCAGCTGTGAGTTCTAATGAAGAGGCACATCAGCATCTGAAACAATACAGGGAAATTAGTGGTGTGGCTCTGAAAAGAAGCACTTAGCTTGAGAAAAACTACTGCAAAGATGAACGCACAGTTTAATTGGGCACAACTTCTGGAGAATTGGCAATTAGAGAGTGAGGAAAGTGGGTTTTATAGCCCAGGTGCACAGATATACAAAGCGGAGAAACAACATCGATGAGACAGATGGTCAGAAGCAGCAGGTGCGCCAAGCATAAGATAGATTGGTGGATGGCATGGAGAAGCAATTATAACAACCGCAATTTTGGGTATGGCAGAACATATAGTTCGGGCCTTTGCAGCCAGAAATCTAGAGTGTAATGGGTTAATTCTAACTGGTTAATATGTCAGTCAGATACTATGTACATCATCACAGAAAGTGATGTGCTGTCACATGATTTTGTCACACTTGAGCAGCCTTGTGGGAGATGGTAAGATGTACCCCAATAACGCTCACATTTCATAGATCTCCGCATGCACATTCTAGATTCAGATGAAGTTTAATCCGGACAAATATGAGGTAATGCATTTTGGAAGGTCTAAAGCAGGTAGGGAATATACAGTGAATGGTAGAACCCTCAAGAGTATTGAAAGTCAGAGAGATCTAGGTGTACAGGTCCACAGGTCACTACAAGGGGCAACACAGGTGGAGAAGGTAGTCAAGAAGGCATATGGCATGCTTGCCTTCATTGGCCGGAGCATTGAGTATAAGAATTGGCAAGTCATGTTGCAGCTGTATTGAACCTTAGTTATGATGTGGAGATGCCGGCGTTGGACTGGGGTGAGCACAGTAAGAAGTCTTACAACACCAGGTTAAAGTCCAACAGGTTTGTTTCAAACACGAGCTTTCGGAGCACGGTTTCCTTCTTCACCTGAAGAAGGAGCCGTGCTCCGAAAGCTCGTGTTTGAAACAAACCTGTTGGACTTTAACCTGGTGTTGTAAGACTTCTTACTGTGCGAACCTTAGTTAGGCCACACTTGGAGTATAGTGTTCAATTCTGGCCGCCACACTACCAGAAGGATGTGGAGGCTTTAGAGAGGGTGAAGAATTTCATGAATGGGAACAACTTGTTGGGGTTCTGTTTGCCTGGAACACCTTGAACTTATAATATTCTTGATGTCATTTGGCTAATACAGAATAAAAAAACAAAGAACAGAGGTACTGAACACATTGAGAGATTTCACCAGGAACGTGCAGACGCAAAGTCGAGGTGTCGGAGGGAGTGCACAAACCTTCAAACAACCCATCTATCCAGGCCTTCAAGCACCACCATCCCTGCATGTGGCAGAGTATACACATCATGCAATGAACTCACCAGCCATCTCAGAATCTATCGAGGCAGAATGGAAGCAATCCATCCTTGATGCTAAGGAGTTGACTTAAGAAGAAGGAAAAGATATCAGATTATAAATGTCAGTGGGTGACTTTTGAAGAGCTGAACTTGGATTTGCAGGATATTTTGGGCACCATTAGTGTGCAGACACCCCTTGAAGAAATTATATACCTTTGACAATCCCTTAAAGATTGTGCATCTTGTTACATTTCTCGCACTGTTTGAAATACCTGGTGTCACTTTTACTTGTTTAGCCTTCCATAACTTTGTCATTTTGCTTAACAGCATACATGCTGAAGCCTTGTTTCGTGGTTAAAGCTCTGAAACTTTAACAATTACTCTGGAAACTATTACAATCCTAGATCAGACCCCAATAGTGGCTAGAACCGATACTCCAATATTTTATTTTAGTTTGTAAGACTGTGCAGAAAGAGCATTGCGGTCCAGGAGTGATTGCATGAAGAAATAGGCATTTAGCATTTTGAAATAAAATGTGATCATTAATACATATTAAACTCTTTAACTTGGCACCCAGAAATAGCTTGCAATTACCTCTTAAGCAATACCACTCAATACAGTAAATACAATACCCTTAATTGCTATCTCTATTCCGAATCAAACAACAAGAAAGGAAAAACATACTGCTCCATCCATCCCACATCCCAATGGAACAGAGGGTCAATTTCACCTCTGGTACCAAAAGCTTTCTGGTCTTGCAGAACAAAATGATCCTAAAACACCCAGGCTGTTAATCCTTAAATTGTCAAATGCTGATTTTATAGACCGTGAAGGAGTCCACGCCGAGTGTTAGATGGAACAGTTAGGATGAACTATTATTTATTTACACAACACAGAGGTTCCATGCTGGGTCACATCTTGTCGGTTCCAAAACTGGCTGACTTTCTGCTAGATATAAATATACATGGTTTAGTGTTCTTCACCTCCTTAGCACGCATTCAGCGAGGTTAATGTGGCTTTTAATTGTTGCCAACCCATAAGCAAGTTATAACATCCCCCCCCCCCCCCCCCCCCCCCCCCAATTCCAAAGAATCCTTCGACAGCTTGGGAGAATCAGGGTGCTGGACTTGCTTTGTCTCTGGCTGCACATCATGCACCCGTGATGCTGGATCAGATGGTGTATATTGGGAAAGCGAATGCCGCTTCCGCTGGAATGCCATAGCAGGAGCTATGTCTGGGGCTGTTGTGCCATTGACCCCACCCTTCCCCATCAGAGACCATATCTGAATCCATGGCAGCACAGTAGCATTGTGAATAGCACAATCGCTCCACAGCTCCAGGGTCCCAGGTTCGATTCCTGGCTTGGGTCACTGTCTGTGCGGAGTCTGCACATCCTCCCCGTGTGTGCGTGGGTTTCCTCCGGGAACTCCGGTTTCCTCCCACAGTCCAAAGATGTGCAGGTTAGGTGGATTGGCCATGATAAATTTCCCTTAGTGTCCGAAATTGCCCTTAGTGTTGGGTGGGGTTATTGGGTTATGGGGATAGGGTGGAGGTGTTGACCTTGGGTAGGATGCTCTTTCCAAGAGCCGGTGCAGACTCGATGTGCCGAATGGCCTCCTTCGGACTGTAAATTCTATCTATCTATCTATGTCGACTACTTCTCTTATGTTGATGTCTGGACCCCATTGGGGTTCTGCTCTGGTCTGTTTGGGCATCGGGTTCAGCTTGGCAAGAATATTTTGTGCACAAAGAAGTTTATGAGGAACTGGTCACCTGGACCGAATGTGATCCAGGTGTTTTCGCATTACTCGATCTTGGGCTTGCACTTGATAGGAAACTGGCCCTGTCAGGCGGACAGCGTGCCCAGAGCCCCACCGGGCACCATCTGCAAAATCTTGGGCAAACACCACGTCACCGGCGTAAAGAGCCTGGACAGTCAGTGTTGAATGGGGAAACACCCTTGCACGTGTTGGGTGCAGCGAACCTTCCCGCCTATATCGGGAAAAACCAAGTGAAGGTGGGCCCGAAACCCCCTGGTCCATCAGCAGTTCAGCTGGGGCCACCCCGGTCTCGGTGTGTGGTGTAGTCCGATAGCAAAACAAAAACCAGGTCAACCTTGTGTCCAGTGACCCCGAAGACTGTTTCCGAAACCTGCGTTTGAACATGTGGACCACCCACTCCGCTAGCACGTTCAAAGCTGGGTGGTACAGGACAGTATGGATGTACCGGTCCCATTAGCCTTCATAAAACCACAAAACTCCTCACTTGTAAAGCGCCATTGTCTATAAAGATAACATTGGGAATGCTGTGCAGACTGAAGGATAAACGCAGCTTCCCATTTGCTGCTCTGGAGGTTGTCACCACCATCCTGTGGTCCTCCAGCTATTTTGAATGGGCGGCCACCATGGAACCCTGAAATGTGCGAGGAAAGTTGGCATGCACCCGTGCCCATGGCCACCCTGGCCATTCCCAATGATGGAGGCCTAGCCAGAGAGAGCTTTTGGTGGTCCTGATATATGCCGCATTGTATGTCATATTTTCAACGCCCACATCCAGGCCCGGCCACCAAATATAGCTGCGTTTTGTCATTTTTGTCACCACCGTTTGTCCGTTGTGGAGGCCTTTCAAGATCAAATCCTGGTCCTTTTCCGGGATGATGACGCGCGTAGCCCATAGTAGGACACCGTCCTCGACACTGAACCCGGACATCTTTGATGAGGAAGCCCTCAATTGACCCGGGGGTTGATGAAGCTGCCCACCATGCAATACGCGATGCTGAACGTTTGAAAGAAATGGGTCCGATCGGGTCCACTCATGGATCCTAGAAGTAGTGACCGGCATTTAATCCATCAAGTTTAAAGTGGCGACAACTTCATCCGCCCTGGGGGGGAGATGGAGGGCTAGTCGACAAGGGCAGTCGGATCAATGCATCTGTTGCAATCTAAATGCTCAGCCAATGTTCAAATGAATACTCTTAGGCAGCAAACAAAAGACCAATCGCTGGATTTGAGCGGAAACGATCAGTGGAATTGTCTTGTCCTCCTTAAAAAGACTGAGGGGTGGTTTGTGGTTCATGATGATGGTGAAATGGCGGCTATACACACATTGATGGAATTTCTTCACCATGAATACCGCCGCCTGGCCTTCCTTTTTGATGTGCGCTTACTTTCATTTGGCCACAGCCAACTTCTGGGAGGAGGAAGCATTTGTTCAATCCCTGCCATCCGCCATCCGATGGGACAGAACAGCCCCAATGCCGTTCAGCGACATGTCACACATGATGATGAGGGACTTGGTGGGATCATAGAGTCAACTATCCAGCAGATGACAGTTGGTGCTTCACTTGTCTGAAAGCCGCTTCTTGCAATCAGCCCCACAAACATGCCTGTTTTTTCTTGAAAAGTAGTTGCGGGGGGCAGCATCGTCATGAGGTTTAGGATGCACCCGTTGTAAAAGCTCAAACACCCTAAAACAGAGCAAAGATCCGAGACAGCCATGGGGGCGGGGCCTGCTGAATGGCACATACCTTTTCTGTGACCTGGTGTAAGCCCTTGCAATCCCCACGATAACCCAAGTACAGCACCTTCTTCACACAGGTCTCTGCGGGCGGATGCCAGATTCGGAGAAAAGCCGAAACACTTCCCCCAGGTTGTCGAGGTGTTCCTGCTCGATTGCTCCGATAACTAACACATCATCTAAATATACTGCAGCCCTTGGCAATTCATGCAGAATATTCCCCATCCACCCTCTGGAGGATGGCGCACACTCGCGACACGCTGAAAGGTAGCCGGTTGTATTCATGCAGGCCTCGATGCCTGTTGATCGTATTTACGGGAGGCAGGGTCAAACCCGAGCTGTAAATACGTCTGACTCATTTCAAATTCAGTGAATGAAAAGCCTCCTGTCAATTCAGATAAAGGTCTTCTGTGAAGGGAATCGGGCAGCGGAGCAAACACGGAACCTTATTCACCATCAGTTTATAATCCCCATTTAACCAAACCGTCTTGTCCATCTTCAACACTGGAACCACTGGCGCCATCCAATCTGTGAAACACATGGAGCGGGATTCTCCAATAATGGGGCTATGTCCCCACTCCAGCGTCATAACGCGGGCGTTTCACTCTGGACATTCCTGTAGAAAGTCGAGAGTGATTCTCCTACCTTAAGCGGGCTAGCAGGACTCCGGAGTGCTCCTCGCAGCTCAGGATGCTAATACGGGGCCCTGCATTTCCGGTCGGGAGTCCGTGCATGCGCATGGTGCAGCTGCTTTCTGCGGCCGCCCCGTGCGACATGGCGGACTCACAGCACGGACACGCCCCGAAAATATAAGCCTCCCCCGAGATCGCGCTCGCCCACGGATCAGTGGCCCTCGATCGCTAGCCTGGCCGTCCGTGAGGCTTCCCGGGTGAATGAACCCCCCGGCCCCCCAACCAGGGCAGCCGTGGACTGATTCTGCAGCCGTCACTGGTCGTTCCCGACAGGCAAAGCGTGGTTAGAACTACGCCGTCGGGAACTCGGCCAGTTTTCTCCGGAGAATTGCCACGGGGGCCTCTGTCAATGGCCCCCTACCTGCGCCACATAGACTGGAGAATCGCGAGAGCGGCGTCACGCTGGATTTCGGCATCAACGCCCATTCTCCTCTGTCATAATATACACCAATATATTATGGTGCAGACACACACTGATGGACACACACAGGGACCAAACAACATGTACAAACACCGCAGCCAATCACTAGTTAGAATACACACACTATAAAAGCAGAGGGCACCACGGTTCCCGCTCATTCTGGGTGCTGCCTCTGAGTGTAACAGGAACTTTTTCAGCCCAGCACGGACTCACAACACATGCTGAGAGAATCAACTGGTTCGGACAAGGCTTAGGTCTCTAGTTTAAGTTAGCATTATTTAGACCCACAGTCATCGTGTGTTAGTTAGTTAGAAGTAGTTAATAAAATTGAGTAGAACCTTCATCTGTGTTGGAAGTGTCTGTTCATCTCTCTAGCCTACACAAGCCAACACAACATGATACCAGGAGTTGAGGAATGCTCGCACTTCTGAGACATACCTTTCAGTGATCTGCCTTCCACCAGTCTCCAGCCATCCAACAGCCATTCTACAGAATGGACTCCGTTCGCTCGCTGCCGCCTCTCCGCATTGCAGGGAACCTGGGCTCCAACTGGAAACTTTTCAAACAGCGCTTCCAGCTGTACCTCGAAGCTAGGGACCTGGAAGCTGCCTCGGACGCACTTAAGATTGCTCCTTTCCTCTTCGCAGCCGGTGACCACGCTTTGCACATTTACAACACGCTCACCTTCGATGAGGGGAGGACAAATCGAAGTTCAAGACCATAATTCTGAAGGTCGACAGCCACTGTGCGGTCGAGGTCAACGAGAGCTTCGAGAGATACATGTTCCAGCAGCGAATTCAGGGTAAGGACGAGCCTTTCCAGTCCTTTATCACCCACCTCCATGTCCTTGCTCAGTCCTGCAACTACGGGTCCACCTCCGACTCCATGCTCTGTGACCAGATTGTTTTTGATGTTCAATCTGAGCCCCAGCGCCAGCAGCTACTAAAACTAAAGCAGCTCACTGTCTCCACGGCCATTGAGACTTGTGTGCTTCATGAACATGCCTCCACGCGTTACTCCTGCATCCAGGCTGCTGAAACGGGGCGGCAAGCCCCCTACGAGGCAGAACGGGTCCAGATGATAAAATCTCTTCAGGCTCAGAACCTGAATGATGACGGACAATTTGTGCGTTTTTCGCGGAGTCCCGCGCCCACATGCAGCGAACGCGCTGACGTCACGGACCGCTTTGCGCAGGTGCGCGCTACGCTGGACCACCCTGCGCATGCGTGGTGGCGCGACGAACGTCCCGACGCTCCGGAGTGTGGCAACTGTGGCTCCGCCCACTTAAAGCGGCAATGTCCCGCGAAGTCCCGACGCTGCCTGCAGTGTGGCAAACGAGGCCACTACGCTGCAATGTGAAGATCTTCCATGCCTTCTGCTATTCGAAGGTCTACCCAGCCCCACAGAGACGTCAGGGCCATCCAGCCTGCCATCAATGAACCTACTCTACACCTTGATTCCGACTGTGCCTGCAATGACCCACAGGTCCCGCTCCAAATCGGCATCATTACTACCAACAGGTTGTCCCCCAACCGTGGCACTGAACCTGTCCCTGTCCACAGCGTCAGCCAGGATGATGAGCGGTGTGCCACCCTTACGGTCAACAGGTCCCCTGTCAGGTTCCGCCTGGACACTGGCGCTTCTGCCAATCTCATCGTGTCATCTGATTTCCGCAAGCTCTGCGTACAGCCTGCTGTCCTGCCATCTGCCTGTAAATTGCTGGACTACAATGGCAATGCCCTTGCCGCCAGCGGCTCCTGCCACCTTGAGGTGACACACCGTGCTCACACAGTTATTCTCCTGTTTGAGATTGTTGCTGCCTGCTTGGTGCGCAGGCATGCAAGCTGCTCCACTTAGTGCAGAGAGTACACTCTCTCTCTTCAAGTGATGTGTCTGCATCCTCTGACACAGACTTCAGGGCGCAGCTCGACTCCATCACCCAGCAATACCATGATGTTTTCGAAGGCATGGGCACGCTCCCTTACACGTACAAAATCTTACTCAAGCCCAACGCCACGCCTGTCGTTCACGTACCTCGCAGAGTCCCAGCGCTCCTCAAGGACCGCCTCAAGCAACAGCGTCAGGACCTCCAGGACCAAGGAGTCATCTCTAGGGTCACGGAACCCACAATGGGTCGACGATATTATCGTCTGGTCAACCACCCCGCAGGAACACATTGCCCGCCTTCAGCGTGTTTTCAGGCACATCCGCGAACACGGCCTCCGCCTCAATAGGACCAAATGCTTCTTCGGCCAGTCAAGTATCAAGTTTCTGGGGGATCACATCTCCCACCAGGGGGTGCGTCCGGATGAGGACAAAGTTACAGCAATCACGTCCATGAAGATGCCCAAGGACAAGAAAGCGGTTCTCCGGTTCCTGGGGATGGTGAACTTCTTCAGCCTGAATCTTGCTTCACACACCATGGCCCTCGGAGACCTGATTCGCAAAACCACAGATTTCCGATGGCTCCCTGCTCACGAGCGTAAATGGCAGGAGCTGAAGGCCAAGCTTTCCACGGACCCAGTGTTGGCTTTTTTCGACCCGACAAAAGAGACCAAAATCTCTCCTGATGCCAGTCAGTCGGGGATTGGTGCCGTGCTCCTGCAACGAGACGAGGCCTCGTCATGGGCCCCCGTTGCGTATGCGTCGCGGGCGATGACTCCAACAGAACAGCTCTATGCGCAAATCGAGAAAGAGTGTCTCGGCCTTCTCACTGGAGTTGTGAAGTTCCACGACTACGTCTATGGGCTTCCGCAGTTCACAGTTGAAACCGACCACCGCCCTCTTATAAATATTATCAAAAAGGACTTGAATGACATGACGCCTCGCCTCCAGCGTATCTTGCTCAAGCTGCGCAGGTACTACTTTCAACTGATCTATACCCCGGGCAAAGACCTTGCTGTTGCCGATGCTCTCTCAAGGTCAATCACAACTCCGTGTGATCATGACAGCTCCATTTGCCAAATAGACGCTCACGTCCAGTTTGCAGCCTCTCATTTGCCAGCTACGGATGCACGACTGATGCAAATTCGCCGCGAGACAGCGGCTAATCCACTTCTGCAGCGGGTGATGCGCCTAATGTCGGACGGGTGGCACAAGGGGCAATGCCCGCAATTTTACAACGTCCACGATGACCTGGCGGTTGTCGACGGGGTGCTCCTGAAATTGGATCGCATCATCATTCCACAAAGCATGCGCCAGGTGGTGTTGGAGCAGCTCCATGAAGGGCACTTAGGGATTGAGAAGTGCCGCCGCAGGGCCAGAGAGGCCTTCTACTGGCCGGGCATCAATGATGACATCGCTAATGTGGTGCTCAACTGCTCTACCTGCCAGTGTTTTCAGCCCGCTCAACTGCGGGAGACCCTGATGCCGCATGACCAAAGTGGGCATTGACTTGTTCCATGCATTGGGCAGTGACTATGTCATCATCATCGACTACTTCTCCAGTTACCCGGAGGTCATCAGGCTACACGACCTCACATCCTCGGCTGTGATCAAGGCGTGTAAGGAGACATTTGCCCGACATGGCATTCCGCTGATGGTCATGTCAGACAATGGCCCCTGTTTTGCGAGCCAGGAATGGGCCGGCTTTGCCCGACACCACAATTTCCAGCACGTGACGTCCAGTCCCCTGTACCCCAATCCAATGGGAAGGCGGAAAAGGGGTCCACATCGTCACGCGGCTCCTCAGCAAGGCCGCCGATGCCCTCAGATTGACAGTGCCATCAATTCTCGCTCCCAACCTCGACCATGTCCCCGTGCTCCACCGCATGCACATGTCTTGACTGCAGTAGAAAACTTCATACGACTCACGGGCTGCTGACCTTCCTGACATCCATACATGCAACAAGGTTCGCATCCACCTCCCGGATGGTGGCTGGTCTGCGCCTGCTGTCGTTCTAAAGCAGGTGGCCCCCAGCCTTCCTGGTCCACTTACCGGATGGATCCATTCGGCGCCGCAACAGGAGTGCTCTTTGCCTGGTTCCAGGGTCGTCATGGGATCCTCCGACCAGCTCGTCTATTGATCTCGCCATGGACTGTGTGGCGCTTCCGGTTGCTCTGCCTGCCCCTGACTGTGCTGCAGCCCTCCCAGCTCCTGAGGCGCCAGCCATTGCCCCACCCTTGAGGCGGTCAACCAGAGTTCGTCGCCCACCTCAGAGACTGAATTTATGAACTCTGCACACATGTGGACTTTTTGAAATGTTCTTTTTCCCATATTCTTTGTTGTTGCCTTTGTTATCCAATGATTTGTAAATAGGTTCGTTGGTTGTTCCAGTTCACGGTAGTCATCTGCACCAGGCACCTTCCTCTGTAAATAGTCTTGTTCCCTGTATATAACCTTGTACATATGTCTTCGCACCTCACACGTAGTTAGGTACATTCTCCACACACCCACATTATTTATTAGCACATGCCTAGATCAACATTGTTTTATAAAAGGGGGGAATGTCATAATATATACCAATATATCATGGTGCAGACACACACTGATGGACACACACAGGGACCAATCAACATGTACAAACACCGCAACCAATCACCAGTTAGAATACACACACTATAAAGACAAAGGGCACCACGGTTCCCGCTCATTCTGAGTGCTGCCTCTGAGTGTAGCAGGAACTTATTCAGCCCAGCATAGACTCACAACACGTGCTGAGAGAATGAAATGAAATGAAATGAAAATCGCTTCTTGTCACCAGTAGGCTTCAGTGAAGTTACTGTGAAAAGCCCCTAGTCGCCACATTCCGGCGCCTGTCCGGGGAGGCTGATACGGGAATCGAACCGTGCTGCTGGCCTGCTTTAAAAGCCAGCGATTTAGCCCAGTGAGCTAAACCAGCCCCTGGTTCGGACAAGGCTTAGGTCTCTAGTTCAAGTTAGCATTATTTAGACCCACAGTCATCGTGTGTTAGTTAGTTAGAAGTAGTTAATAAATTGAGTTGAACCTTCATCTGTGTTGGCAGTGTCTGTTCATCTCTCAAGCCTACACAAGCCAACACAACATCCTGCTCCGAGCCGATCGCGATTTCGCCGCGAAGGCTCGGAGAATCACACCCATGATTCCTAATCTTTCAAGCCTGCTGAACTCGACCTCCACCTTCGCCAACAATGTATAAAGGGCTGGTCCAAAGTATGAGTGTCAGGAACCGCCAGGTATGTGAAGCTTTGTATGACACTATAGGTAGGCATGCCACAGGCAGTTAGCAAAATGAATGTCTGCCATTCATACTCTGTGATAATGTTTGTTCGGAAAAAGTAATGCATTCTTTCTGCATACTGAGTCCAATCTTCCAAGGTAGCATCAGACATATCTAACCTTCCGAACAGAGGCATGGTTCAAAAAAGAACTTCCAACCTATATCCAGTAGGGTCGGGGAGGCGGCTTATCCGACAGTGCAGTAGCGTTGATAGCAGACCAGTTGAACCCTCGTCGCCAGTTTTTTAGTTACTGTCGAGTAACTGTGGGTCTCCCAGAACCATCCTTCTATTCTGACCTTCTCATTACGTTAGGAGAGAACATGAAGATATTCTTAAACATTGCGAGATATTAACCTCTCTGGTTCTATGCTGATTGCTGCATACCTCGTGAAAACTGAGATACAAAATCCATTACTACCTACATGGGGCCCAGTCTTGTCGACAATTGCTTAAATTGCCAAACAAATACACCCGTGACTCAAACCGTTCTGTGGCGCTATGTTGATACACTCACAGTTTGACATATTGATCATTGGCCAAAACAAAGAAATCATTAACATGGCTGAAGAATGCATTTGTGACAGATTTGATATACCTGTAGGTCAACAATGCAAAACTCCCAGTGTTAGATTGCAAGGGTGAAGCATGTTGTCTGGAGACTTTCTTGAAGATGATGCAGCTCTGTCATTGTCTTCCTACCTGACCTCAGCCTCCTTCAGCACATTGTTACCACCATCAGATAGTTGTGCCTGGCAGAGGAGATCTGCTAAATAATAGAGGAATGGAAGTTGATGCTATGCCATCTGTTCCAGTCAACATCCTTTTCTGCCTTGACTGATCTTTCTATGCCAAGCTCAGTGCCAGTGCTCTGGTAGTCACCACTGATGTATTATACTGTATATATAGGGGTTTTACGGTAAGGCCCCTGTACTACAGGTACGGGGGTAGATCCCTGCCTGCTGGCTCCGCCCAGTAGGCGGAGTATAAATATGTGTGCTCTGTACAGCAGCCATTTCGTCAGCTGCTGTAGGAGGCTACACATCTCTGTGTAATAAAGCCTCGATTACATTCTACTCTCGTTTTGTCGTAATTGGTAATGCATCAAGTGCCACAGCTGAAAAGCAAAGAAATTGAGGCAGAGATCAATCAGAAAGAGAGGAACTGACTTTTTCTCTGCTTCAACATTCACGTGTACTACTGAGGAATGATCTCATGTGCCTGGAGTGATGCTCACCTATCAGAGCTAACCAAGTACTCAGCTGCACATTTACAGTCAGAAGCTTCATTGTAATGTTTAATTGTAAATTCAGTCTCACAGCTCTCACCTTACCAACAATGCGTGCAGCTGAATCTGTTCAACACTGTGGAATTAAATAGTAATAGTAATGTAAAGAATTATTTATGAATGCCATTTTACAAATGCAAACTTCGGATTTCTCATTTTTATGTAACGGTAAATGAAATGTTGATTTTCTCAAGTTATCCACATTTAAAAAAAATTATTTTGCAGGATGTGGGTATTGCTGTCTGGGACAGAATTTATTGCCCATCCCTAATTGCCCTTGAGAAGGTGGTGATGGGCTGCCTTCTTGAACCGCTGCAGCTCATGTGCTCTAGGTACACCCAGAGTGGCTGTTTGGAAGGGAATTTCAGGCTTTTTACCCAGCGACAGGAACAGCAATATAGTTCCAGGTCAGTTGGTATGAGCCTTGGAGGGAACCTTGCAGGTGATGGTGTTCCCATGCATCTGCTCCCCTTGTCCTTTTGATTGGTCAAGACCGCAGGTTTGTAAGATAGTGTCGTAGGAGCCCTGGTGAGTTGCTGCAGTGCATCTTGTGGATTGGACACATTCCTGCCACCATACATCAGTGGTGGATGGAATACCAATCAAGTGGGCTGCTTTGTCCTGGATGGTGTTGAATTTCTTGAGTGTTGGAGGAACGGCATTCATCAAGGCAAACAAGAGTATTTCAGCACACTCTTGACTTGTGCCTTATGATGGTGGATGGGCTTTGGAGAGGTGAGCTACTCACCGAAGAATTCCCAGCGCTGACTTGCTCTTGTGGCTCCATTTATATGGATGGTCCAGTTCAGTCTTTGCTCAATGGTAACGCCCAGGATGTTGATAGGGGGGGGGGGGGGGGGGGGGGGGGGGGGTTCAATGATGGTCATGTTTGGAGTCTCTCTTATTGGAGTTGGTCATTGTCTGGTACTTGTTTGGTACGCATGTTACTTGCCACTTATCAGCCTAAATCTGAATGTTGACTGAGGAACACCTGCAGTGATGTTCTGGGACTGAGATGACTGACATCCAACAACAACAACTACAACCATCTATGGGTCCAACCATTTGAGAATTTTCCCAAATTCCCATTGACTCCGATTTAGCTGGGGCTCCTTGAATGCTGCCTTGATGCCAAGAGCAGTCACTCTCACCTCACCTCCCAGAGTTCAGCAATTTTGTCCAAGTTTGGACGAGGGCTGTACTGAGGTCTGGAACTGAGTGGCCCTAGTGGGACTCAAACTGAGCATCAGTGAGCAGGTTACCTCTGAGTAAGTGTCACTTGATCACACTGATCACCAGCTGTGTCAGCATTACCTCCCATTATAATCATAGTATTTGAATTACATTTGGAAATGCAAAGGCTGTTATGGAGATGGTTAATATTTGATAAGTAATCATTATTGAAGTAGAAAGCTAGTGAATCACAGGAATCATTAAGCTATTGTATTGAATTTTCAAAGCTTGGAGATATGTGAGAAAATGTCAGTGCTCTTAGATTGGGACAGACAAAAAATGAGTTTTCTCAAACAGTAAGAATATCGAGAAACTTTTCTGTTTTGAGTTGATAAAATTGATAGAAACAAGAAGTCACATTTATACAGCAATTGGTTCCATCTCTCAAGCCCATTGCCACAAATACATGCTTTTCCAATAAATGTAAATGCGTCAGTTATTTTGCAAACATTTCAGGTCTAACAATCACAAGAGATTCACGAGAATGGTTCCATGAACTTGAACTTTGAAGATATATTAGAGCAGTTAGGGCAGTTTTCATTCAGGAGAGGAAGGGTGAGAGGAAATTTCATTGGCATGTTTTAAATCATGAGGAGTCTGGACAGTGTACACAAGGAAAATTTGTTCACGCTCATGAAAGGATCGAGAACGGTAGGGCACAGATTTAATGTAATTAGTAAAAGAAGCAAAAATGATATGAGGAAAAACTTGTTACGCA
This sequence comes from Scyliorhinus canicula, assembly GCF_902713615.1. NCBI lineage: Eukaryota > Metazoa > Chordata > Chondrichthyes > Carcharhiniformes > Scyliorhinidae > Scyliorhinus > Scyliorhinus canicula. The sequence goes on from NC_052154.1 coordinate 22,627,721, forward strand.
GCGAGTGGTTAGGGTCTGGAATTCGCTGCCTGAGAGGAAACAGGTGTTGGAAACAGGTTCAATTGAAGCCTTCAAAAGGGAGTTCAACTGTTATCTGAAAAGGAAGATGTGCAGGATTACGTGGAGAAGGTGGGGGATTGTTTATTCGGAGAGTCAAGTGCAGACATGATGGGCCAAACTGCCTCTTTCTGCACCGTAACAATGCTGCAATTCTGTGATAATCGATTCATTTAGTTTTGCTTGAAGGAAAAGAATTGCCCAGGATTCTTCTTCAAATTGCACATGTCCTGTCTTTGTTCCAATTGGAAGTGGGCATGTTTGCGTTCTCATCTGAGGCGAACCCACCTCCTCTTGCAGGTTTAAAGACTAACTCCATGATTTCTAGATTCAGTGATGCTGACTGGAATAGTTTAGATTATGCTTTCGACTTTACAATGCCAAAACTGTCAATTTCTCCCATCTCCCATCTCCTTTGGCAGCAGGGTAGCATGGTGGTTAGCATAAATGCTTCACAGCTCCAGGGTCCCAGGTTCGATTCCCGGCTGGGTCACTGTCTGTGTGGAGTCTGCACGTCCTCCCCCTGTGTGCGTGGGTTTCCTCCGGGTGCTCCGGTTTCCTCCCACAGTCCAAAGATGTGCGGGTTAGGTGGATTGGCCATGCTAAATTGCCCGTAGTGTCCTAATAAAAGTAAGGTTAAGGGGGGGTTGTTGGGTTGCGGGTATAGGGTGGATACGTGGGTTTGAGTAGGGTGATCATGGCTCGGCACAACATTGAGGGCCGAAGGGCCTGTTCTGTGCTGTACTGTTCTATGTTCTATGTTCTCCCTCATCTGAGAGAAACCCATATTCAGGGGCTGCTTTTTGAGCCTGTGTCAGTCGCCAGCATAAACAGCAACGTCGGCCAGAAATCTCGTGAGAGTTGGGAAACAGGATTCTCACCAGCGGCATATTGGTTCCCAATTTTCCGTGACCTTTGCCCTTGGCATATTGAGGTTCCCGCCAGAATGGGTGAAAATCTCGGCCGGGATTCTCCAATTCCGCGGCCAGGTTCTGATGCCGGCATGAAATTCGGCATGAACGACTCTGGCGTCAACAGTCCACAATTGCCCCGTATGCTCCCCTACCTAGGGAGATAGGTCAGCGCCAGAGTGGTCCCTGTAGCTCCAGCCAGCGCGAGTTCATGCATGTGCGCTACGGCAGGTGCGAGTTCACGCATGCGCGCCACGGCTGGCGTGATTCCGTGCATGTATGTGGGTTCCCGTCTCCGCACCGGCCCCTGGGCAATATGCCAGAGCCCTACAGCGGCCCAGCGCGGAGGAACATAGGCCCCCAGGGAACCAGCCCACCCGCTGATCGGTAGGTCCTGATCACAGGCCAGGCCACTGTGGAGACCCACCCGGGTTGGGTCACCCTGCCCCCCCCCCCCCCCCCCCCCCCCGCCCCCCCCAACGTCGGCCCCCATGTGGGACGTGAGTAACTCACGCCGACGGGACTCGGCCGAACTCAGCGGGCACTCAGCCCGTCGAGGCCCGGAGAATCGCCGAGCTGGTGTCGGGCGGCGTGATTCTCGCCCCCTGGGGATTCTCCGACCCCACGCAGGGTTGGAGAATCCCGGCCCTCATTTCAATGAATTTGAATAAATGTAAATATCATTCAAGAGCTTCTCTGCAATATGTCCCCCCCTCACGTCACATCGGCAAGGTTCACCAGGTCTTCAAAAACTTGAAGCAGTCGAGGGGAACCTGCCTGCGGTGCCAAGGTAAATATAGCCCCCCCAGGTGGCATGGGGTGAGGGGTTGAAGAGCGGCATGCCTGAGAAGTGCCAACCTCAGTGCCAGGGGCAGGCTCTCTGCGGAGACCCATTTGGGGGGGGGGGGGGGTTTCCCTTATGTGTTGTGGTGGTGTGGTGGTACACCCCGATCCTTGCGATGAGGGGCATGCCTTGATGCTTGTGGGGGGAGCGCGCTCCTATGCTTGTGGTTGGTGGGGCAGCCATGCTGATGCGGGATTCTCCCTCGTCCATAGGGGGCGTGGGTGGGGGAGTTTATTTTTATTGCACATCGGGGAGCCCTTCAAAGATGGCCTCCCGATCTCTGTGAATCCTTCATTGCCAGCCCACCATTTTGTTCACAGAGTGCACTGAAATCGGGAGACAAAACACAGCTGTGCAGCTGGAGAGCAACACCCAGTTTTCTTGCCCCAGACAGCACTGATGTTAAGATTTTGTCCTTTGTGTCTTGCATACAAGGACAAATGTTTCTTCTCTTGTGCCTTGGGACAGGTCATCCCTGTGTGGGCTATGTAAGGGAAAATTGGGCTGGAGATAGTAAACCAATGTTGAAATTTGAATGATTTAATTACACATTGAATTTTGACACTGATGTTATATATCTCCATGCGGCTGAATCATGAGCGAAGATGTCTATCCACACATTCGCTGGCTGTTTATTGAGTATGAATGCTTTCACCTGATATTGAAGAAAGTAATTTTTGCTATTTTTTTCCAGTAACCTGAGCTGTAGATATATTTAGAAACCAACATTTTCAGTTGAAGTATTTTTCTTTGCTAACCTACAAATAAAATGTCAGGAGTTGTAGAATTCCCCAGTACCTATCTATACACTCGGTGCTTACAGGTGGTGAGGTATCTATTCACCCAGAACCAAGGTTCAGACTCATTGAAGGAACTTCCTAGATTTGGCTGAATGGTTTCCACAAGTGTCCAAGTTATTTACAATGAATCAATTTGATGTTGTCCATTTGAAGAGCAAAACACTGAGGGGCATTTTTTTTTTCTTTTTTAGATTTTGGAACCCACATTTCTTTTTAAAATCAATTTACTACCTTCCTTTCCTTCTCATTCTTGGAGATTAATTTTCCCTTCCCCCCCCCTCAAGCCATTTGTAACTTATAATGAACATTAGAAAACTGAAATACAGCAGATGGTGGAAATGAGAAATAAGAGCAGAAAATTCTGGAACTATTCAGCAGGCATGACAGCATATGTGGTGAGAGAAACAGAGTTAACAGGTTAAATATTTGTCCTGGGGTTGTCACCTGGACATCGGGAGCACTTCCAGGCCGCGCCTGACTCTCAATGTGAGTTGTATTGAGCTGGCTCATTGGTGGCCAGAGTGTCAACAGGAGTCCCTCCAACTCTGAAAGGTCGGCAGTCCCACTGGCAGAGATGGGAGCTGCTGATGAAGATAGGAGAGATATGGAGGTGCCTTTTCAAGAGCCTTCATAAATGTTTAAATATAACAAAATGTGACAGCTGACAGGAAGCCCCTCCATTGGAGGGGCCTGCAGCTGTAACTCTATGGCTAGGGCTGGTATAAGGTTGGAGGTTTCCTGGGACGGAATTTTGCCTCCCCCTCGCTCTCCCCCCGACCATTGTCTGTCACCAGAAGTCCATCTCCATCTCTCAACTGTGTCAGTCTCAATACGGTGGGTGATCCCATTCCAGCTGCAAATTCCCAGTTGGTTTCTGCCTTAATAGTCCCTTAAATTGGCTGAAAGGGTTACTGTTGCTGCGGGTGGGTCGCCATCAGCCACAGACCTCCCTGCGTGAAACTGGTCTGGAGGCATGACAATGGCAGCACACCTCCTCAAGCAAATGCAATTTCTGTCCAGCATTTCAGGGCTGTGGCCGTTCAACAGAATTGGGAAAAGTTGGAAATTTTTTCATAGAATTTACAGTGCAGAAGGAGGCCATTCGGCCGATCGAGTCTGCACCGGCTCCTGGAATGAGCACCCTACCCAAGGTTAACACCTCCACCCTATCCCCATAACCCACTAACCCCACCCAACACTAAGGGCAATTTTGGACACACTAAGGGCAATTTACCATGGCCAATCCACCTAACCTGCACATCTTTGGACTGTGGGAGGAAACCGGAGCACCCGGAGGAAACCCACGCACACACGAGGAGGATGTGCAGACTCCACACAGACAGTGACCCAATATAATAGGTTTTAAGCAAGTGAAAAGGGATGGGGTGGGAAGAAGACAAAAGGGAGTGCCTGATAGAGTGGAGGTACAGGAAAGATTAAAAGACAAAGGCGGGGGGGATTCGCCATAGCCTGACGTCAAAATCTGGAATGGCGATCGGGCAGAGATTGGCTTCCTATGCTGGAATCGGGACAGGCACTGGTTTGATGCCGGTTCGTGAGGCTCTGCGCCCTCCAAATCGGCATCAGCAACGCCGCCGATGCTCCACCTCCAAAGGACCGAGTTCTCAACAGTGCAGGCCATGTGTGGTCCCAGCGGCCGTGAACCTTGCTTGCTGGCTGCACTTGGTTGAGATGCATGCAGCTGCTCGGGGCAGCTTCTGCGAGGGCCGGGGGGGGGGGGGGGGGGGGGGGGGGGGGGGGTGGTGGAGGGTGGTCAGGGGGTGGGCTGTGGGGTTGGAGTGGGTGGGTACGCCGTCCAGCATGGCCGGCGCCATGTTTCCTGGTGCGAGCGGTGTACGCGGCTGCAGCTTGTTAGCCCTGAGAATGCTCGGCCCAGGACCCGGCGATTCTCCGCGCGATCTGCGGGTGTTCCACCCGGCGCCGATGCTAGCCCCTCACTGGTACCGGAATTGGTGAGGGATTCTCGCCGATTGTCCTGTCGTGGAATACCACGGATTCTCCGTTGGCGCCGGCACGTAGCCTGTGAAATGGGGGATGGGACGATTCGGCGTGGCCCATTCGGCGTAGCCCTTTTGGCGGAGGAATTTTTCGGCGGAGGAATTTTTCGGCGGCGGGACAGGCTTCAGAAAGACAGGTTAGAAAGACATTTAATATCGGTCTTGCTCTTGCTCTTAGTGAATAGCATGCCCGCAGGTCCTTGCTATTGGTCAGTGAATTTTGTATTTACCTTGAACGATCATAAAGAAGGTGAGTGTTAAGCTCTGATGATAATTCTATAATAAGTACTACAAAGCACATTTTGACCTTTTTCGACTCCAGTTTATTGTGTTCAGTAATCGTTCCTCAACAACAAAACAGTGCCTCCTGTATCCCTATCCTTGCAGTTTATTAAATAATAAAACCCCAATTCTAACTTAAACTAGGGAACATTAACTCCTTCCCAACAGTGAGGAAGTACTTTGGGCGCAATTCTCCGCACTCACGACGGTGCGGAGAATAGCGTGGCTCGTAAAATTTTACGGCCACGCTAGTCCGACGCCCTCCCGCTATTCGCCCCCCCCCCCCCCCCACGCCCGACTCCCGATACGAATCGCTGCCGCCGTTTTTTTACGGCCAGCAGCGATTCTCAGCTGGCCGATGGGCCGAGTTCCAAGCCCTTTACGGCTGTTTTTACGAACGGCAAACACACCTGGTCTGGCCGTTCGTAAAAACGGCCGTAAAGTCCCGATTTTTAAAACCATGGCGCCGATTGGCACGGCAGTACCACGGCCGTGCCAAGGGTGCCATGGGCCCACGATCGGTGGGCACCGATCGCGGGCAGCGGGTCCGATACCCGCGCACTCTTTGTCCCTCCGCCGCCCAGCTGTATCACTTCGCGGGGCGGCTGAGGGGCATCCCGGCCCGCGCATGCGCGGGTTTCGCGCAAATGCGTGATGATGTCATCCGCGCATGCGCGGGTTGGAGTCTTCCAATCCGCGCATGCGCGGCTGACGTCATATGACGCGTCAGCCGCGCAAACTCTGGCAAGCGGGCTTAACGAAATTCGTTAAGCCCGCGATGCCGGAGTTTACGGCGGCGGCATGCTAGCCCCGACCGGGGACCAGAATCGGTTCCCGGTCGGGGAGGGGGGGGGGGCTGGCGTCAAACCCGCCCGGATTTGACGCCAGCCTTACGATTTCTCCCCCTCTGGGAGAATCGCGCCCATGTTTAACCCAGAATAGTCAAATTTCTTAAGGTTAGAAATGGATTTTGTAATTTCAATAACCAATATGAAGAGCTTTGTTTTATTGCCTTCCAATTTTAAAACTGATTATTAATTCTCAGATCTTCATTTAAGTTTCTTTCAAGGCAGATATCAGCTAGCTCCATTATTACTGGAAAAATCAATAGTGATTTCTAAATGAAGTTTTAAAATTACCAATTGAAAAACAATTCAACATTAATCATGCTGCTTTTGAGACATTCTGAAAATAAGCGGACAGGCGGCCCAGTTCAGGGGGACAGCAGCCGGCGAGGTGAAGCGGACAGGCGGCCCAGTTCAGGGGGACAGCAGTCGGTGAGGTGAAGCGGACAGGCGGCCCAGTTGAGGGGGACAACAGCCGGCGAGGTGAAGCGGACAGGCGGCCCAGTTCAGGGGGACAACAGCCGGCGAGGTGAAGCGGACAGGCGGCCCAGTTCAGGGGGACAGCAGCCGGCGAGGTGAAGCGGACAGGCGGCCCAGTTCAGGGGGACAGCAGCCGGCGAGGTGAAGCGGACAGGCGGCCCAGTTCAGGGGAACAGCAGCCGGCGAGGTGAAGCGGAGAAGCGGCCCAGTTCAGGGGGACAGCAGCCGGCGAGGTGAAGCGGACAGGCGGCCCAGTTCAGGGGGACAACAGCCGGCGAGGTGAAGCGGACAGGCGGCCCAGTTCAGGGGGACAGCAGCCGGCGAGGTGAAGCGGACAGGCGGCCCAGTTCAGGGGGACAGCAGCCGGCGAGGTGAAGCGGACAGGTGGCCCAGTTCAGGGGGACAGCAGCCGGCGAGGTGAAGCGGAAGGTGAAGGTTTAAAAGGTTTATTCAAAACCTTGGAACCATTTCACCTTTGCTCCTGAGAGGGGAATGGGACGTTTCAGCGTGGCCAATTCGGCGTTTTAATTAAAGTTTTTTAACCAGGTTTTTAAAATATTTTAAAAAGTGATGCCGAAATGTCCTGACGCCTAAACGGTCACGCCGAATCAGCCAATTATTTCCCTGACGCCGAATCGGCCACGCCGAATCGGCCACGCCGAATGGGCTACGCCGAAACGTACCAAACCCGTGAAATGGAGAATCCAGCCCAAAAGGTTTCATGGTCAAAGGGAGTGCTCATGGGACAGAGAAATAAATGGTGGTTTTATTTTCATGTTGCCAGCAGAGGACCCCGGTGCTTTGTTGAACAGCAAGTCCCAAGGCCAAATTTTATGGAGGCAGCCACTTAATCGGCCACCGATCCTATTATGGATTGCAGTCCACCCCCAAATGCTGCCAGCTCAATCAGAGGACTGACAGAGCCAAACAGTGTCACTGGGCGTGGTGGGCATGGTCGCATACTCTCAATGTCCAGTGAGTGGGGTCTGGTGGTGCTGGGCCCAGGTCTGAGCAATGAATGACAATGGTCATTTTAGTGCATGCTTCGCCATTGCCACCAAGGAGAGAATGGTTCAATGAGTGCCCCATAGAAGGGTCTACCCACCTTCCCACCCCGACACAGAGCATGCTGCCAGTGTTTCCCGTAATTGTCTCAAATATAAAGAATCTAAAGTGTAACAAGCGAAACGTTTTACGGTGGCTGCAATTGACAAAAAGTCATATGGCTAATAAAAAATGTTCCCATCAATTACACAAGGGATTCCAAGTCTGTGCGACTCAGGTAATAAAGAGGTAAAATGTTTGTGGAAACAAATTCAATAATTCTCAGAAGGTTAAAATCCCAGACTTCCTTTATTTCAGCATCGCAACAAATAAATACAATTTTTTTCTTTGTAATCACATCATGTTCATGAATGTAACATTTATTACAGCTAAGTAACAGCAAGCATTTCAGCAAATATGTTTTAATTAAGTAATCAACAGCACCTCTATCCAAACGGATCAATTTGGCGACAGAACCTTTTTTTGTAAGTTCAAAGCAGTAAAAACAAAGTGGTTAGTGTCAGTATGCTTGGTTCGGGCAGCTGTGTTTAACCCTTACAACTGAGAGAAAAATATATATAGAATTTTTCAATAACAAAATTTCATTTAATATGTGCATCTGAAACATAATGTGCATCAGTTTGCATTTGTACATTCACTAATAAAGATACCGAGATTCATTTCACAAGTAACATTTAATAAGAGGAAATATAATTGATAAAGTACTACAGTATTTTGAACTCCTAGAGTGCCACATCATGTTATGCCCTGATTGCTTTCATTGTTAACTTAGCACATATCCTTTTAAAACCATCACTGCAGTTTGCTAAAATGTTCTCCGGGGGATTGTCTCAAATCTTTTTTGCTTCCCTCCAATGCTCAGGGTTTAATTTACTGCAGGTTTAAGGCAGTTGAAAGCATGGTTATATTGTAGTTCATTCTCAGTAACAAGCCACACTGTATCTTCCATTAATTTATAAAATTACATTTGGGAACATTCAGTCTTTTTTATATTCTTTTTGGTGCTCCTAATTCTCGATGGAAGCTAATAAACACTACCTCTGATGAACAGAACATGCGAAGCATTGGCACAGTACAAATGAAAGCGCAGGAGACAGTTTCTTCTTTTAAATTCAGGGAATATTCTTTCGAAAATGTATTTCTTTGTAGTCAAGGTGAGGGCTGTGTCATTTCCAGCACCTTTGTTTTTCATTTGAGCCTCTCAAGTCAGCAAACAGCATCACCTTTGGGCGGTATTTGCAGCAGGTCATAGCTGTGGACTTAGCAGGGCCTTTGAACTCATTGTTGAGTTCAAACAGCCCCCATTTTTGCTGGCCTTATTCTGCAGTGTGTGACTTTGACTTAAAAAAAAAAGATTAGACGTACATACTCATCAAGGGTGGACAAGTTCTGGAGCACTGTCAAGCTGTTAAAAATAGCCTGACTATGCTCGAGTTGAAAAAGAAATCTATGCTTGCAGTTTTAACAGATGTTTGTGGACATAGCCCTAAGTGCAATATTGACAGCTTTCAGGGCCTGTCATTATCACAGTCGGGGACATGTATGTTCACAGTTTGATTGACAGCTCCAATAGATTATTAAAGGATGTGGTGTGGGGTCATGAATACAAATTTTTCATAAGGGATTAAGGGCGTGAGGGGCTTTAAATTAAAATCCAGAATAAATATTGAGAAATTGATTTCATCTCAGTGCGACTGTTGAAACTGAGTGAGTTTGCATGATGTGTTTAAGGGCAAAAGATGCTGGGCAGGGACACATTAAATTGGCATGGGGTAATATGGATGGGTAGAGGGGATTGGCATGAAGGATATGAGGGGCTACTGGAATAAATCCCAGAGGTTTGAGGAAGACATTTTAACCCCCCCCCCCCCCCCCCCCCCCCACCACCTTGGTACGAGGCAGCTTCTGTGGCCACCCCTGATTTGCATCCGAGGTTGGCAGGGCTTGACTTTAGCAGGCACCTCCCTGAACAAAGATCCCACCACTTGGGACACTCCCTCCGCCCCCCCTCCCGAATTTCCCAACTCTGCGCACCTGCCACAGGAGTGAAAATTATATTTCTTATTTTGTAAATAGATTTCAATTTTTTACCCTGGAGGAGAGAGCTAGAAAAGTAAAATGTCTGCCTTGCTCTCAGGTACACAGAGTTTAGCGGTAACTTAATGCACTACATGGAAGCTCTTGGCCATGAAGATAGCATAAAATGGGTGATGGTGAGATTACATTCCCTGTTATATCTCTCATCATTTCTATTTCCACTGGCATCAGTGGAAGTCAGTCAGGAGAGCTGTAAAACAGGTTGCTGTTTCGGACTGCAATGCAAAGTCAAAAACATACGTGTGCTTCTCGTACCACAAGGCTGCTGAATGGTCAGATTTAAGGAAATGACCGGAGCTCCAATGGGTGTAGTGGAAATTCCCTATTTAAACTTAGCAAATTAAGAAGAAGTTTGCGTTGTGCATTTGACCCATTACAAATTAAACTAATCTCATTTTATTGGTAATCTTGCTAGCTGTCTGTGACAAACATCTTTCAATACTATTCCTTGGACTGCACTGAAACTCTGATCTTGAAAGGCTGATGGCGCTTTCTTCGTTTACTTGTTCAATCTAATGTCCGTGTTATTTAATTTGCCAACAGGTACAGTGTCTCAAATCTGGCAATCGAAGTCCATAAGATAGGAGCAGAAGTGGGCCATTCAGTCCATCGAGTCTGCTCTGTCATTCAATGAAATCATGACTGATCTAATAAACTTCAGAAAGGAGACCATCCCAGATTTCAGATCTTGCTGGATTTCGGGTCAGGCAGTTTGGGTTATGGGCGATTCAAGGCAAGCTGGGCCATGTGGGGTCAAGGGTTACTTGGAGAATAAGCGACAAAAGGGCTAACTAGTCAGGCATTGTATCTCACTAATGCAGTGCCTGGCTGAATTATCCAGGTAAACCTGCTTTATTTTACTCAATTATAATTCGTGCATGACACATTCCACACATGTTTGACTTTCGGCCAAGTCTGGTTTTTGGACAGCCGGATTTGAGACACTGTGTTGTAAGATTGGGAGTTTCCGTTTATTCTTGTAGAAAACTATGGAATATCAAATAGCATTAAATAATAAGGGTGCAAAACAATTTGGGTCATTTTGTTGTGAAGAGGTCTCTAAATATTTGGAGAAGTTTAATAGTTTCCATTCGCAGGAGATTTTGCAATGTAGAGTAACTCTAACAAAGGCAGGAATATATGCACACTTCATTTAAAAAAATGTAAAGTAAGGGTTCTTTCCACCTAAAATTGTAAATAATTTACATTTAATGCAGGTGCAGATATCCCTTGGAGAGGCTAAATCTTGATGTAAAATCTAGCATAAGGGAAAGAAATAAAAGCTGCACAAACATAAGAAATATACCTGTAACTTACCATGAATCTAAAATTCGTTCCTTTCTTTGAACCATGCAAGTTGAAAAGGGTGCTTTTAATTTTTTTTTTGGTTTGGGCTTTACCAGCAGCAGATTTTGTTACGTCCATCAGGAAATTGCATTACAGCTATATGTTTCACTTGAGATACGGCTATTATGCAAATATGTTGTTAAGAAAAGCTGGCAAATATTTTGCAGGGCTGAGAGTTGAATTTTGTTGGACGGTATGGATATCAATGATATGAGTGTAACAGAATCTTGGCAGGAAACATCGCTCAAGCACGTGGACTGGGAAAATACATGGGAGGCCATTGGGAAGGTTGCAGTGAGTTGCAACTTGCAGACTTCCAAAGTGTTGATTGCAAAAGAAAACACAGCAACATCAAGACTAACAGCCAATGGTCCTTTAAGGATGTCCTACAGTCCCTCCGCCTGCGCTCGCGTGATGGAAAATGGAGGAAATAGGCAGATGCTTGTAATTGTCCTCATCAAACATTGAATGTAAGCAGGAGTTTGTTGTCAATACTTAGACTGAAAAGCTACAAGGTGCTCAATGTCAGAATTTCTTGCATTGTGGCTTCCATCTAGAATATATCACAAACCTCATGGCGATGCAGAACCAACCCTGTTTAGGACAGCAAGGAGCCAAATACTCTTAATTTGTAGCAAAAATCCAAATCACAAATTAGCATGCCACATTGCAACTGCTTTGACAAAATTGCCCACAATTCTTTTCCCAGAAGAACCTACATTTACGATATCTGGCGTTATTCTCAAAAAAAGCGTATTGTCCTTTACTCGCCCATCACGTGGCACTTACTGTCATTAATTTGAAGTTGCGCAAACTGTTTTTTTGATTAAACATGATTAGTGATGGCAGAGGCTCATAATCTTATCACAATATGTGGTACCGTCCTGTATGTGGCAGTGTAGATGTTCCTGAATTCATTTCTGCCTAAAAATACTGCTTGAAAAGAAAAGAAAGGGAAACAAAAGCATGTACAGCAATATTTACCACTTACACACAATCTATGTTTAACTTCCTTGACACAAAGAGAGAACAATTTGTCTTAAAAACTTCCTTGACACACAGAGAACAATTTGCCTTACAAGAACCAACAGCATGTCTTACTTAGCTTCCAAATAGTGTCTCCTGTAGAAAATGTTTTGCTTTGACAAAATATCCTTCTTTTCAATGCCATTACAATTAAAATATTGTGCAGCAGAGCATTGGGTTAATTGAGTATTCTGTCCTCAGGTCCTCTGCATAGATGTTCATTCTAACTTCAAAGAAAAGCAATGTAACACTTGCTCATAGAGGTGGAACCCATTAGTGGAAGCTAGTAAGGTCAGAGGCTGTCGCTGACCGTAGCACAGTTTGATAGACTAGTGAAAGTACAAATTAAAGCGTGCTTGGAGCAAGGAGGTCTAGAACTTGAGCAACTGTAAATCCTGTAAACTCTTCGGATTTGGCTTTTGTTTTCCTCTTGTTGCCACAGCAACTCAGTAGGCAGCACCAACATCAGCACTTGTTACAGGCCTGGGAAGTAAGAAAAAGTTATTGATTATAGAGGTGCATAATATCACGCAACGGAAAAACACATGTTCTCACCACACTGTTCATTTGCGAGTTATCTTTCGTAACCTCTTACTCAGGTTGACGTTGACTTTAACTGGAGGATATCTTATTCATTTCATATGCAGATTCCAGAGACTAAATAAGATCTGATCAGTTATTGCAAGGGGAATTGAATGTAAGTGTAGGGAAGTGTTGATACAGCTGTACAGGGCCTAAGTGATTCTGCATTTGGAGTACTGTATTTGGTCTTCTAACTGTTAGGATCTCGGATGAGAATCCAACTGTTTGCAATTTCTAAAACTGTGAGGAGAGACGACTGCACCACAGAAGTAATAACGCTGACCAATGGGTATTTTTGTGTTGAAACAAACTTTAATTTAAACAAAATCAATCACATTAGCAATAAAGTAATAGCTCCACAGTTACTAGTTAAAACAGTTCTTAAATATAAAGGAAATAACTTGAACTTACTCCCTACACTTGCAACTATATATATTCCAAGTAAGAAAACCAATATAGTTCAAAGACCACTTAGAAATAAAGTTAACAGTCAGGTATACTTGATTTTTTCTGAGCCAAGACCTTGGAGAGAACCTTTCCGGAACCAACTCAAGACACTTCTGTTCAGCTTCAAATCCTATGGCAAAATTAAACTGCAAACAAACCTGGCTCCTCCCCTTTATTTCATCATGTCAACACTCAGCTCAGGCATTCTACTAGCTCCTCCCACAAGATGTCTCATGACCTGATTAGACTGTACCAAAACACAATCCCTCATAAATTACCTGCAACCCAGGGATCCTCCAAATCCCAAACTATATTCCATTAGCCCACTATCTGTAAATAAGTTAACGCTTAAAATCAATGATTACTTTTACAACAACCCTTAATCACAGCTTTAGCAGACATATTCGAAATATGCATCTTAAACTGGTTATTTTAAAAACATTATTGCAACAAATAAAAAATATAACAATTTATTACATTCATCACCTTACTTATGGAGGCTCAGAATTGCACTGAAAGATGTTGAAAGAAGGTTCACTGAGCTGATTCCTGGGATGAAGGGGTTGAGCAGATGAAGGCAACAATCATTGGAGGTTAGAAGAATGAGAGGTTGAATGCTGGGAAGGTGTCTACCCTTGTGGGGAGGTCTAGAACCAGAGGGCAATTGTTTATAAATTAGAGGTCGCCCATATATGATGGGGATGAGGAAGAATTATTTTCTCTTAGAGGATTGTTCAACTGTGGAAATCTCTTCCCCAAAGAGCAGTGGAGGCTGTGCCATTCAATATAGTCAAGGTTGAGTTAGACAAACCTTTGGTTGACAAGGGAGTCAAGGATAAGTTACGGTCACAATCACATCAGCCATGATCTTATTGAATGGCAGAGCAGATTCAAAGGGCCAAATGGCTTGCTCCAGCTCCTATTTGTTATGATGTGCTGCCTATCATAGTTCTTACATTATAAATGAACAACAGAACACTTGCCAAAAAAATGTGCACCGAGGTATAAAAGACTGTTACAGTGCACTGTTGGACACTTTCATCTGAAGATGAAAACTTTAAAACTAAAATGGTGGGAACGGTAAACTAAGTCCAGCTATATAACCTAATATGTTACATATATATATGTACATTGACCAAGTGGTTTAGCACTGCTGCCTCACAGTTCCAGGAACCTTGGTTCAATTCTGGTCTTGGGTGACTGTCTATCTGGAGTTTCCTCCAGGTGCTCCGGTTTCCTCCCACAGTCCAAAGATGTGCAGGTTAGGTGGATTGACCACCATATATTGTCCCTTAATTTCCAAAAAGTTAGGTGGAGTTATTAGGTTACGGGGATAGGGTGGAGGCATGAGCATAAGTAGGGTGCTCTTTCCAAGGGCCGATGCAGACTCGATGGGCCAAATTGCTTCCTTCTGCACTGTAGATTCTAAGATTCTATGATATATCTTTGGTTGGTTTAGGCTGGTTTGCTCAGTGGGCTAGAGAGCTGGTTTGTGATTCAGAACAAAGCCAGCAGCGCAGGTTCAATTCCCGTACCAGCTTACCCGAACAGGCGCCGGAATGTGGTGACTAGGGGCTTTTCACAGTAACTTCATACTTGTGACAATAAAAGATTATTATAATATTATATATAGAGGATAATAATTTATATTTCTATAGGATCTTAATATAATAACAGATAACTTACATTTATATAGTGTATTTAATGTACTGAAACATCCCAAGTTCATGCCCAGTACAGGCATATCATATGAACTTTCAGCCAATACTTTATGATTCTGGACCAGACCCCCCAAATTGTTGGTAAAACCGGTGAAGGGTCAGTACAATTTCGTTTAAAGTGGATAAAAGTTTGAGATTCCAGATACATATTAAGAGAAAAAAGCCAAAAAATTTCACAGCTTTTGAACAAACAAAGTAAACTTTACTATCCAAAGTCAGAAAAGTAGAACAATTTACAACAGCTATCCGATTCTATAATATTCAGAATTAGCATGAGGTACATGTGAATTAACAGGCAAACTGTGGTCAAACACACCACACTGTACAATTAATGACAGCTGATTGTCAGCCATCTTGGGAAAGGAACCGCACATGCGCAGTTCCCCAAAAGAAGCGTACCGGCAAAACAGTGTTTTGCCCATGCGCGAGAAGGTAGTCTGGGAATTCCATAGTCTTTAGGGATTAGCTCATCCTTAAATTCCACAGATGACTGTGTAGCTTCACCTATGTCCATATTTGAGTAGGTATTCACAGGATATATGATACTTTCTAGAAAGCAAATACCAAAAGTCACATGACTTGCAGAAGCATAGCTTATTTGTGTCCAATTTTTAAAAGTTGCCACAAAATAATTTATTTCACCTATATCCTTTGTAAACTCGTACCTGTGGAGATTATAGAATTCAGGGCACTGGATGCTCCAGTACTTGACATGTTTAATTCTGCTCAGTTACAAGGGCAGGACCTTCTTAACGTGTTTTGTTTGGTCACCCAAATCAGTGCAAGGGTCAGTCAGTTTTAGTCAATCAGTTTTATTTAATCAGAGAGTCAGAAGCTGGGGTAGAAACTCCAGGAGGCTCCGGTTACTGTTCACTCTGAAGAGCTGTGTTGGAGGCTTCGTGAACCCCTGGCAACCATTTGATAGCTCTGGGAGCTGTTTGCTGTTTCGTGCAACTGAGAGAGTGTGTGTTTATAAGGAGGTCTTGGGAGCTAAAGCAAGCCCACGCGACTGGGCAAAATAAGAAAAGAAAGTGCTGCTGTTAGCAGTATTCAGGCAGTTATCTCAGAGAAGTCCAGGAGATGTGAGAAAGTGGTACATGGACACGCGTTGAAAAGGTTTAGGGCTTAGCTAAAGGACTGGGAGTGATATGTAGCTGGGTATAGACAGGAGACTGGAGAAACCCGGGGGAGTGCCAGTTCAGTTAGCTTGTTGTCTAGCAAAGAGTTGAAATTAGTGCAGTCACTGGAGGCTGGGTGCAGACTCAGGAGTCCACAGGAATGTAGTCTTGGGAGACAAGATTGAAAGCCTGGAATGTGAGTAGTTATTGAGACAATCCAGATTGAAGTGGCTCTTGAGGGAATTCAGAGATGAGGGGCAAGATTCTCTGGCCTCCCCGTGGTGTGTTTGTCAACAGTGGGAGGCGTCTGCTGTTGGCCGGTGACGGGATCTTCTTGTTCTGATCCACCCCATGCCGCTGGGAAGCCTATGGCAGAGGTGCACCAATGGCGGGACCAGAAGATCCCACCAGTGGGAACAGCCAGAAGATCTCACGCTAGATCTTCGAAAATGAAGAGTTTGAAATCCCTTGAGCGGGAGAGAAGGTTTCAATGGGATTGATTGACTCACAGTGTTCACTGACATCTGAGTGGATTGATAAGAGATCTGTGAATCTGTCTTGGTTGCAACAGCTGCGCAAAGAACGCACAGAAAAGGAAGGTCCGTTTGCCACGCATGTGCAGTTGCGCAAGGAGTGCACAGTAAAGGAACAGCGATCTGCGCATGCACAATCCATTCCTACGCTCTACGTCACCAGCATCATGATGTCAGAGGCGCCGGACCACGCCCACTTAAAGGGGAAATGTCCCAAAACAGTAAAACAAAATTTTAAAGCCGGAAAACACAATTCTTTCACCTGGAACGACAGCACAATGCCTGAACTTCAACCAGTAGCTGAAAGTAACCTCTGCAGAACCCTGCAACAAGCAGTTAGCACCGCCCTAAGAGACGATTTATCCTTGAAGACGACTCAGACGTTGATTACTTCTTTGGACATCGCGAGCACAATGACAGCTCCGACACAAAAAGTGATGACATGGTCCTTGAAGACTACGACTCGGAGGATGATTTAATCATTGGACGTGGCGACCTCAGTACCAAATCCGAACTGTAATGAGATGTGTTGTACAGTGAAGAATCCGACACCGACATGGACGAGTTCTTCGGATCTGAGTATCCTCAGCCCAGCACAGACAACATCCTAACCCAGAAGTACAGGATTCTGCCGTGGCCTGACACCAAGAGACAGAGAGCGGTACAAGCCCACAGAGAGCGGCCTGACACCAAGAGACAGAGAGCGGTACAAGCCCACAGAGAGCGGCCTGACACCAAGAGACAGAGAGCGGTACAAGCCCACAGAGAGCGGCCTGACACCAAGAGTCAGAGAGCGGTCCAAGCCCACAGAGAGCGGCCCGACGCCAAGAGTCAGAGAGAGGTCCAGGCCCACAGAGAGCGGCCTGACGCCACACAGAGAGTGGTCCACGCACCACAAAGAATCTCCGACTCCGCACAGAAAGTGATGAAAGACTCCACAACGAGACCACTGCATGACTCCACACAGGGAACGATGCCAGACTCCACAGAGAGAGCAATGCAAGCCTCCACAACGAGCTCGGTGACAGACTCCACAATGGAAGCAATGCAAGACTCCAGAGCACAGTCCTTGCATGAACAAGACCATGAAGGTCTAGCAACCTCATGTGAGCAACCAGCAGCAGATGATGCATGTCTGCCACACTCAAGTGCACAGCAAGAAGACCAAGACAGTCTACCACACTCCAGTGAACAGCAAGAAGACAATGACAGTCTACCACGCTCAAGTGAACAGCAAGAAGACTGTGCCAGTCTACACAGATTATTTGAGCCACCAGAAGAAGACTCTGACAGTCTACCCAGCTCATCTAACCGACAAGAAGACACTGAAGGTGTACCCACTGTATGTGCGACAAGTGACAAAGGTTTCACAATTCCCATACAAGATGTGCGAATTCTCAGCGAGACTGACAGATCTCAGCTAGTATGTACAGAGGCACTCGACAATCAAAGTGAGGTTACTAGTGACTCCAGTGACACCACGTTAATTTAAACCTCATCCACTCGAGCTTCTCCACAAGAAAATTTTGACTCCGGACGGGGAACATCAAGACACCTCAAATGATTCAAATGACACCTCAAATGATTCAAGTGCACCTGAAATGACTCCGGGCAGGGAGTGTCAAGAAGCCAAAGCTGATTCAGGTGAACCAGAAAGGACTCTGAGCATCATCAAGCCGAAGATGATTCTAGTGAAGCAGACATGCCTCCAGACAGGGAGCAGCGAGGAATCAGACGGCACACTCAATGAAACAGCAGATGCCACAAAGGACACTGACAAGTAACTTTGTGAAGAACTCGACTTCTCCACTCTGTGTGGTCATTGAGCGCAACAAACACAACAACAAAACCTACGAAAACAACAACAAAGACAACAACAAGAAGTGTACCAAAGGACCCAACGTCAACAACACGCACGACAAAAACAAAAACACCGGAACAATGACTGGTATGACATGGTACAACTCTGCAAATGCAGGACAATGTAACAGCACAGCTCCCAACACTGTCAAGAGTACAGCCATACCATGGCATGACAGCAAATCTCACCGATTCAGGTTTGCTCCACGACAATCAAGCAAACCAGCTTTCAAGGCAGATGAGTTTGCTGCACTGCGAACAAGCAAACCAGCTCCCAAGGCAGCTGACCTATGGCATCAATATTGCAATCACAAGAAATAGTCCAGGCTGGACAACACAGATGATATTCTGCATCGCTACCACAAGCATCAAAAGAAAAAAGAGTCCAAATCAGGCAACAAAGTGATTTGACCATTTGCACACCTCCTGATGGCATCTTGGTTCCTTAAGCACAAGGACATTGACGGCGTTCACAAAGCAATGAGAACGTCAACATCACCACTTCAATAACAAAACAAGAAAGCCACTCCACCGTGTTAATTCATGAACTTTGGACTCATATATTTTATTTGGTATTGTGTAATCATCAGTCATCATGATTTGTACATGTCATCACTTATGTACCTATTTTGTTCAATTCTCTTTTAATGCTGTACAGAAAATATATAACACAAAAAAGCGGGGATGTGGCGATATGCATCCCTGTAAATACACAAGGGGTTAATGCAAATACACTAAGAACTAAATAAACACTAGAGGGAGTACCATGACATGACAGAGACATCATGGCACACAGACGTTCAACCAATAGGTCACTAAGATAGGACACGACCAATGGGCAGTCAAGACACACCCAGAGGTGACACTGCCACAAGGGGGCTACCCATATAAAAGGACAGGGCACACATGCTCTTTCTCTTTCCATAGGCGACACTCAGAGAGAGACAGGGGCAGATCAGGAAGCATCACACCCACCGCATGGATTAGAGCAGACTGGTGAGTTAGATTGAGTTACTATAGTAAGATTAGCAGTGTGGTGAATTATAAACACTAATAATCCACATTGTATTGTACAACATGTGTTGAGCCTGTACCTTGTATCAGATCATGTGTAGTTGCGCGGCTCTACCCATAGGGGGAGATGAGGAGCTTGTACTGGGCTCCAACCTTGGCTCCGCCCATGGCTCCTTCCCTAACCAGAAGTATAAAGGTTGCTGTTGTGAGCCTGCCTGCCAGTTCATCAAGAGTTCATCTTGTCACAGGCAGGCTCTGTTGTAAGACGATTAAAACCACTGTTCGCTTCTCACCACGTGTCGCGTGAATTATTTTTTTATAAATTTAGATTACCCAATTATTTTTTCCAATTAAGGGGCAATTTAGCGTGGCCAATCCACCTACTCTGCACATTTTTGGGTTTTGGGGGCGAAACCCACGCAGACACGGGGAGAATGTGCAAACTCCACACGGACAGTGACCCAGAGCCGGGATCGAACCTGGGACCTCAGCGCCGTGAGGCGGTTGTGCTAACCACTAGGCCACCGTGCTGCCCTACGTGTCATGTGAATTGATGGTCTCATCAAGCAGGAGAGTCGAACTCAAGTAGGAGAATTGTAAACTGTTCAATAAATGTGTTAAACCTATCTCCAAGTCTGAGCCTTCCTTTGTCAGAGTATACATCAAGGAAGTAGCTTATGCTACATGAAAAAGCCTAACACAACAGTAGGTACACCCACAGCGCTGTTCGGAAGGGACTTCCAGAATTTTGACCCAGCGACAGTAAAGGAATGGCGATATATTTTCCAAGTCAGGATGGTGAGTGACTTGGAGGGGAACGTCCAGGTGTTGGTGTTTCCATGTATCTGCTGCCCTTGTTCTTCTAGATACGGTGGTGGTCTTGGGTTTGAAAGGTGCTGCTAATGGGGCTTTGCTGAGTTCCTGCAGTGCATCTTGGAAACGGTACACGCGGCTACCACTTTGAGTCAGTGGTGGAGAGATGGGGAGAGTGAATGTTTGTGGGAGGGGTGAAAATCTAGCGGGCTGCTTTGTCCTTTGTATTCAGAATCAGGATCATCAGATTACTTTTTCAATATCCAATCTTGTCCAAATGATTGTGGATATTTGTAGTGTCTGCTGCCTAAGCAGATATCAGCACAGCATCAACATACGAAAGGTCCTTTTCATGCTTACATTTTGTCAATTCTGGAAAATGTTTAGCAAACATGACAGATCTTGCCTCCATTTATTGACGTAATGTTTATCTGTGATATACCTCCTTATATCAGTTTAATATTACTGCTTTATTTTACATTCAGGTTTAATATTACCTTGAACATATTAAGATTTTATCTATCATCCAATGCATATTGATGAAATTCACTGCACAACTTTAAAACTAAAAATTAAACGATTACTTGAAAATTAGTTTGTGCACACTACATAGATTTTCTTGTTATACCCTCGGGCCATACGTCTTTATCTTTTTGAGAAAATGATAGGTAATTTTAATCTTTAAAATGGCTTAAAGTTGAAATTCAGCATTTAGCTTCAAACATTATACCACATCAGCTTTCATTTTTTAAATGAAGGTAATAAATGAATTCCCTCCCTAAACTTCTCTGCTCCATCTGTTGGATAAGATCATGCCTGTTCTGATTGTGACCTCAACACCACTTCCCTCTCTGCCCCCCTAGCCCTTGACTCCCTTGTCGATCAAAAATCAGCTTTGCATAGATTCAATGACGCAGCCTACAGTATTACTGACACACTGGCATTGAAATACATTATTGCAGACACAAAGAACAAGTATTTCTATCAGGTTTTCTTGATTTCCACTGTAACTTCTTCAAAGGTTTGACACAAATCATGTGAATGGAGGATTCAAACCTGTCTGTCCAGCTAGAGGCCAACACCAATAACAAAGGATATCATTGATTGTGGATAAGGGAGGTGCAAGTGCTTCTCCTAATACCTGTGCAGTTCCAAAGATCCCACTTGGCATGTTTTCAGTGAGGGGGCACCCAGAATATGTCAGGTGGCTAGTCCCATCACTCCTTATCCGTTCCTCATTATACTGGCATGGTGAGTTCGGCATCCACTAGCCCACATTCCCTTTGCCTTAATGAAGAGATTAAATTACGCATTATTGCCCATTTAAGATTGTCATAACATGCTCAGCTATGGCAGGTGGGCAAGAGTGGACAGGCTTCTTTAGAAAACAATTATGGTCAAAAGGTGGGAAGGAAGGGGGTGGCATGTAAGTCTGGGGGAACCCCGTGCACATCAGGGGCATCCACCTCCAAACTGTTACCTGCCAGCTCCCACACTGCACCTTGTGCCTATCTGCCTGGCCTCCAAAAAACCATTCATACCCCACTCTCTTGGGTGTCTGATCCCATCTCCAGCCCGGAAAACATGGAACCTACCTGGGTCCAGTGTCCATCCCTGATTTCTATGGGTCTGTTTGCAGTCCCAGCAACATCGGTTCTGACTGTTGGGGCACCTGGCCCTACTGGCCAATCAAATTGGAACTTGCTCTCACTGAGTGATGGAAGTCCATCCCTCAGCTTGGTTAGCTATGCACTGGTGTGGTCCGGCCTTTTTAAAAGTCAGTTGATGTGTAACCAACTTCATTCCCGGGAGGGGCAAGCAGTGCTTACCCCACCATAAAGTCCCGCTGCATCGGCGACCCCCAATTTGATCCATCTCCTTCCGTAACCGATTGCTGCCCTCCTTTGCCAATCACCGTCTCTTCCACTGTCTACTGATCATGACGCTGACCCCACCCAGCTGATTTGCTAAGGCTTGCTGTGGTGAAGCAGTCGCCTGAAATTGAAATTTCCCTTACTGGCGGGCTACCTGGGGGTGGCAGCTCGCTGAGCTTTGTAAGTGAAGCCTGAGGCCTACACATTCCCGCACAAGGACCATTCCTAGTAACCAATTCAAGCTACCATAGCATCCCAAGACACTTCCTTAAACTATCTCTGGAAATGAGCAAAAACATCAAGACTATAAAAGTCCCTTTGTTCTATTTAACATTTACGTTGGTCCGCTAGAGATACAATATCATTGCGTTTCAAACAGTGTCAAGCCAGTTATCATGAATTAATGTATCCATTATGGACTTTTCAACTGCATCACCATGATAACTCACTATTTGCAACTCATTAATATGACACATGCATTTCCTCCATAGTGCAGTATAGATAGTTACAAATGTCACGGTTTTCTTCTGGGCAAAATTTCTAATGTGTTATCAATCCAATACATGCTAGAGAGAGCGAGACTGTGACAGAGGGTGAGGGTGGTGATTTGCATTTCAAAAGTATTAACAGATAGCAAAAAAAAGAGTCACTTGTGGAATTACTGATACACTCCCTATCAGTTTCACCCAACCTTGCCTTTTTCACTTTTGTTTTTATCAGCACTTTATTGTCCCTTTGGTTAAACCTTTAATGTCTTTTAATGCCAACAGTTCCTTGGTAACGTGTGCATTGATTTAAATTGATCCATGATTTCAAAACCTATTTCAATTTCCCGACAGAGACCAATAATTCATTGTATTCCAATTCATATAATTCCTATCATTATCCTCAAGGAGGAGAATCCCCTCTGAGGAGGGTATCTGTAAAACTAATTTGGGCTTTTTACCCTCAATGAATTAGAAACTGAAGTGAAAAGGGGAACATGTAAAAATAGAAAGGAAATTGATCTTCCCCGTTTTGAAAAAAAACAACAAATGAGATGTGGAAACCAAATCCTCTGAAATTACCCTTGTGTAAAAGATAAGTAAGGACACAGAACAATCCAACCTGAGCAGTAGCAGTCGATGAGACTTAGCAGGAAAGGAGCTGAAATGCTTTATCAGGAAGGTAGGTTTTGATAGTTTTTGTGACTGTATGGTCACCACCCAGTGAACTGCTGAGCTGATTTATAAGAGCTGTCTTAGTTATATCTGCTATTTAATGTGCAAACTATAGTTTATGTTCGGCCAATATTTGTAATTCAATTCATATTTAACTCATGTTAATTCTGGGTTTCAGAGTACAAGATAGATATCGGGTGATATTCAACAGATGAAGCCTGGCCATCTGGAATTGTTCCCCCCCCCCCCCCCCCCCCCTCCACATGCAAGGTATCACAGCTATCACCCACACCCTGGGTCCTGCCACCAATGAGACTATGGTGGTCTCCAGTTCTTCCAAAACCCCCTCCTCCTGACACCGACGCATCTCAAGAGCAGCGGAAAGAACAGGGTGGCATGGCAACGCCAATGACATCGTTAAGTTGACTGCACCTCCCATTTCAGTTCCAGGCCCTCCAGAGGACTTCTGCCAAGGGCATCTAAGTCAACAGCGCACAGAAGGCGGTCAATCTCAACCTGGGGACAACCTCAACTTTGCAGTATACCATGGAAAATCAAGTAGAGTGAGGAGCACTGAGTGGGCACTGATGAGGTCACTATCTGTAGCTAGGGTGAATGGAAATCGGTGACAGTAAATGTTCACTATTAAAACATGTCACATCTGATTCATGTGAATCTTCTGTCAGGTTCATCTTCACAGCAGGCCTGCCTGCACCCCCACCCCCTCTTGCCCTCTGCTCCCCCCCATCACCCAACCCCGGACTCCGTGGTCCAAGATCAAAAGCCCCTGATGCAGATTCTGTTTAGAGGATGGGCGTGAGCGCGCTGTCAGCAGAAAGACAGGAATCAGACTTTAGCAGAAACTGAGGAGCGCCAGAGGTTTTCTCCCAGAGAGTGATCATCACCTGCCTTGTGTAGTGATCCGCTGACAGTGCCGACACAGACCCATCACCCTGGGGTGATGTTACACAGAGCCTTTCCTGGAATGATGTTACATAGAGCCTTGGAGGGGGGGAACAGTGCGATCAGGGAGGGTGTAGTGTGATGGAGGGGGGGGGGGTGGGGTGGGCGTAATAGGAGGGAAGAAAATGGGGGGAAGAAAATGGGGGGAGGGAGGGGAATTGGGGGAGGCGAGGAGGATTGGGAGGGAGGGTGGGAAATGGGTGGGATTGGGAGAAGGAATGGGGTGACTGGT
The DNA here is from genome assembly GCF_902713615.1 of Scyliorhinus canicula. Taxonomy (NCBI): domain Eukaryota; kingdom Metazoa; phylum Chordata; class Chondrichthyes; order Carcharhiniformes; family Scyliorhinidae; genus Scyliorhinus; species Scyliorhinus canicula. The sequence continues at coordinate 22,651,810 of NC_052154.1, forward strand.
GATTGGGGACAGGGAGGAAAATGGGGAGGGAGGAGAATGGGAGAGAAAGAGATTTGTGGGGGCCATTCAGCTGACGGACACAGCCTCATCCTTGGTGAATCTGGAGACGGTGAAAGCCTCCCTGGTCCTCCTGGCATGGCAGACCCTTGCCGCCACCTGTCCTCCATCCTCTGGCACCTCCTCAGGCTCATCCTCCAGCCTTTCCTGGACCACCTCCTCCTCCTCAGATGAGGTCGCATGACATTCGCTTCCTCTTGCTCCTTCTCCTCCTCCTACTCCAGCATGCCACCCCCTCGCTGTACCAGATGTTTGATGGCACAGCAGAGCACCACAAAGCGGGAGACCATCTCGGGGTGTACTGCAGGGCAGCATCAGAATGGTCAAGGCATCGAGCCGCATTTTCAGCAGTCTGATGCACCGCTCAATGCCAGCACACCTGGCAACATGGGCCTCTTTATATGGGGTCTTCGTCTCAGTCTCAGGCCTCCACACTGGTTATCAGTCATTATCAACACACACTCATCAGTCATGACCAGCGGTTAGCCCTTGCCCCCATGAGCCAATTTGTCATCCTGGGGTGGTTCCCATGGCAGAGAATATAACAGAAAGGATGTTAAGTTGGAGCTTTACAGAATGTTGTTTAGGCCACAGCTGGAGTACTGTATACAGTTCTGGTCACCTCACTATAGGAAGGAGGTGATTGTACTGGAGGGGGTACAGAGGAGATTCACTAGCATGTTGCCTGAATTGGAGCATCTGATCTATAAGGAAAGACTGGATAGGCTTGGATTGTTTTCTTTAGAACAGGGAAGACTGAGGGGGTAGGGTATGATTGAGTTGTAAAAGATCGTGAGAGGTTTGAACAAGGTAAATAGGAGGCAGCTGTTCCCCTTTGTTGTGGGGTCAATCATGACAATAATAAGAATCGCTTATTGTCACAAGTAGGCTTCAATTAAGTTACTGTGAAAAGCCCCTCGTTACCACATTCTGGCGCCTGCTAGGGGAGGCCGGTACAGGAATTGAACCCGCGCTGCTGGCCTTGTTCTGCATTACAAGCCAGCTGTTTAGCCCACTGTGCTAAACCAGCCCCAGAGGGCACAAATTTAGAGTGAGGGCAGGAGCTTCCGAGTGGGTTTGGGAAAAAGAAAATTCACTCAGAGGGTTGTGAGAATCTGGAATGTACGGCCTGGGAAGGGAGTGGAGGCTGGAAACCTCATAACCTTTAAAAAGCACTTGGATGAACACTTAAACTATGTTTAAGTGCTGGAAGTGGGAATAGCGTGAGATTCGGGGTCGCACGCTAGCATGGGGCAGCACGGTAGCATGGTGGTTAGCATAAATGCTTCACAGCTCCAGGGTCCCAGGTTCGATTCACGGCTGGGTCACTGTCTGTGCGGAGTCTGCACGTCCTCCCCGTGTGTGCGTGGGTTTCCTCCGGGTGCTCCGGTTTCCTCCCACAGTCCAAAGATGTGCGGGTTAGGTGGATTGGCCATGCTAAATTGCCCGTAGTGTCCTAAAAAGTAAGGTTGGGGGGGGGGGGGGGGGGGGGTTGTTGGGTTACGGGTATAGGGTGGATACATGGGTTTGAGTAGGGTGATCATTGTTCGGCACAACATCGAGGGCCGAAGGGCCTGTTCTGTGCTGTACTGTTCTATGTTCTATGTTATTGTTGGTGCAGACTCGATGGGTCAAATGGCCTCTTGTGTGCTGTACAGCTCTATCACTCTATGAATGTAAATATGTAAGAAACATAAAAGCAGCTTGGAAAATTTCTATCAGTATGTGAAATGAAGAAAAATATAGTGAAGACAAGTGTAGGTCCCTTACAATCCAAAACAGGAGAATTTATAACAGAGAACAAGTAAATAGCAAAGCAATTACGCAACTACATTAGTTCTGCCTTCATGGATATAGACACAAATAACTACCCAGAAATGTTAGGGAACCAAGGATCTAGTGAGTAGGAGGAATTGAAGGATATGACTACTACTAGAAAAATAATGCTGGAGAAACTAATGGGACTGACATTATCAGGACCTGATAATCTATCTATAGGAGGTGGCCATGGAAATAGTGGTTGCGTTGGTTGTCATCTTCCAAAATTCTGTACATTCTATAGCAGTCCCAGCAGACAGGACTGGAGGGTGGCAAATGTAACTATTTAAAGTAGGAGGGAGGGTGAAAACAGGAAATTACAGACCGGTTAGCCAAACATCAAGTCATAGGGAAAATGTTAGAATCTATCACAAAGGATGTGATAACAGGACACTTTAAAAATAGCAATGGGTTTGATGTGTTGGGTACTCTGGATCTGTGGAGACTGTTTACCTTAGCAGTAACATAGACAGGCTAGCAACACTTGTAATAGTACAACTCTATTTTAGTTAACTAAGAGCTGTTGAACATACTTGCACTGTGGGTCGACACTATGTTAGATTGACTGAAGACCTATGCCTAACCTGACCAGCCTATACTGCTAGAACATGGTGGATGTTTGTGCTACTGACTGCGGGCTCTGTCTGTCTCAGAGGCTGCATCCCGAATTAGCGGGAAAACTAGTGCCCTTTGGTTTTATAGTGACCGTGCCCTATCTGGTGATTGGCTGCTGTGTTGTTTGTGTTGATTGGACTTGCAGTGTGTCAGTCAGTGTGTGTCTCTGCACCATCATATACTGATGTGTATATTATGACAGGGTTCAGAGAAAATCAACGTTGATTTATGAAAGGGAAATCATGTTTGACAAACCTACTGGAGTTTTTTGACGACATAGCTAGCAGAATAGCTAAGGGAGAAACAGTGAATGTGGTGTACATGGATTTTCCGAAAACTTTTGATGAAGTCCCAGAGGTTAGTGGGCAAAAACACATGGGCATGGGTGTAATATCTTGACATGAATTGAGAATTGGTTGGCAGACAGAAAACTGAGAGTAGGAATAAATGGGTCGTTTTCAAAGTGGTGACTAGTGTGGCCCCCGAGGGATCGGTACTTGGACCCCAGCTATTCACAATATACATCAACCATTTGGGTGAAGGGACCAAATGTAGTATTTCCAATTTTGCTGCTGACACAAAACTTGGTTGGGGTGTGAGTGGTAAGAAGGATGTTCAGACCTTTACAAGAATAAGTTGATTCGGCAAGTTCCATGAGTGGCCAAATATATGGCAGAGGCAATATAATGTGAAAAAATGTTAGGTTATCCACTACAGATTGAGATGAAGGGTATTATTTAAATGGTGATATATTGGGAAATGTTGATGTCCAAAGGGACTTGGATATCCTTGTACACCAGTCACTGAAAGCAAGCATGCAGGTATAGCAAGCAGTCACAAAGACAAATGATACATTGGCCTTCAATGCAAAACGACTTGAGTACAGAAGCAAGGGTGTCTTACTGCAGCTGTAAAAGGATTTGGTGATACCACATCCCGGGTATTGTGTGCAATTTTGGTCTCCTTATCTAAGAAAAGATATAAGGAAGGGCAACACGGTAGCACAATGGTTAGCACTATTGCTCCACAGTGCCAGGATCCTGTTTTCGATTCCAGCATGGAGCACTGTCTGTGCAGAGTCTGCACATTCTCCCCATGTCTGTGTGGGTTTCCTCCGGGTGCTCCGGTTTCCTCCCACAAGTCCTGAAAGACGTGCTGTTAGGTGAATTGTACATTCTGAATTCTCCCTCTGCGTACCCGAACAGGCGCCGGAGGGTGGCGATGAGGGCATTTTCAGAGCAACTTCATTGCTGTGTTAATGTTAGCCTACTTGTGACAATAATAAAGATTATTATTGCTTGCTGTAGAGGGAGTGCAGCAAAGGTTCACCAGCCTGATTCCTGGGATGCAAGGATTGTCGTATGAGGAAAGATTAGGCCGACTGGGCCTGTATTCTCCGGAATTTAGAACGAGAGAGGATCTAATTGAAAAATATAAAATTCTGACAGGGCCGGACCAAATGGATGCAGTGATGTTGTTTCCTCTGGCTGAGGGGTCCAGAACAAAGGTTGAGTCTCAGGATATGGGGTAGGCCATTTAGAATCAAGATGAGGAGATATTTCTTCACTCAGAGGGTGATGAACCTGTGGAATTCTCTACTACAGAAGGCTGTGGAGACAAAATCACGGAATATTTATGAAATAAATAGATCCCTAGTCACGAACGGCGTCTAGGTGTATGGAACAGTGCAGGAGTATGGCAGAGGTGGAAGATCAGCCATGATCATATTGAATGGTGGAGCAGGCTGGAAGGGCTGAATGGCCAACTCTCTCCTATTTTCGATATTACTATGAAAGTACAATCCTCTGATTATGAGATAGTTAAAACTATGGTACTTAATGTTGATGAGCTTCTCCCCAAATTGTTTCAATTAAAATTTCAGTCTTTGGAGAAAAGATAGAATCAAACATTTGTAGAATTTGCCAGGGCGAAAGAGGGACCATTCGATCAACAAAGTCAGAGTAGAAGTTTGAAAATGTGAGGAAGTTAATAATAATAGAATAGAAGGGGAGGGTAAAGTCTCTGATATTTATAAGGTGCTCATGAGGGAGGAAGGGTCCCAGACGGAGGAACTGAAACTTAAATGGGAGGAGGAGCTAGGCGGGGAAATGGAGGACGGGCTGTGGGCAGAGGCCCTGAGTAGGGTAAATTCGACCGCAACATGTGCCAGGCTTGGCCTGATTCAATTTAAGGTCGTTCACCGGGCCCACATGATGGTGGCTTGGATAAGCAAATTCTTTGGGATAGAGGACAAATGCGATAGGTGCGCGGGAGGACCAGTGAACCACGTTCACATGTTTTGGGCATGCCTTAAGCTTAGGGGGTACTGGGAGGGATTTGCGGGCGTCATGTCCCGGGTGCTAAAAACAAGGGTGGCGATGGGTCCAGGGGTGGCAATGTTTGGGGTTTCGGAAGACCCCGGAGTCCAGGGTGAGAAAGAAGGCGATGTTTTGGCCTTTGCTTCCCTGATAGCCCGGCGACGAATATTATTGGCGTGGAGGGACTCAAAGCCCCCGAAGACTGAGTTGTGGCTTGCGGACATGTCGAGTTTCCTGGATATGGAAAAAATTAAGTTCGCCTTGAGGGGATCTGTACAGGGGTTCGCCCGAAGGTGGCAACCATTTATTGACTTATTTGCGGTAGAGAGGGCGTTAGCAGGGGGGGGGGTAGAGTAGAGTAGGAGGGATAAAATGGCGGGTAGTACCGGTGGGAGAGGAGCGGGTTTGTGCAGTATGGTACGATTGAAGTATTGAATGTACGTGGATGTTTGCACATTTTTGCCTTTTTTGCTTTCTTTCTGTTGATGTCTGTAACTGTTTACAAAGCCAAAAACTACCTCAATAAAATTGTTTATTAAAAAAAATAATAGAATAAAATTCAAAGCAGAATCCCCACCGCCATCATGGCACACCTGGAAGACAGCAGGGTTTCTAAAATTTGGGAATCGGCATTTCAGACAGATGGTTATGACATTCGCAGTAAATCTTCATTTGTAAACTCACCATGAAACTGGAGGAACAGAAAAGATTTCAGCTTCAGGAAGTGGGCAGAAGCTGTTGCAACCAATGTAAGTGATGGCAGAGAGAACAAACGCAACATTAAAAAATCAACATGTTATCATTGCCATAAGACAGGCCATGTGAAAGCAAATTGTTGGAAGCTCAACCTACAAAAATTGTAACAATGTGCCAGAGAAAGATCCAATAATCTCAAGCGAAAAGAGTGACCTTATCCGGCAGAGATGTTGCCATCGCAGTATAACTCTGGAGTTTAGTCTCAATCTTGCTCTTGGGGAAAGTGATGCCAATATCCTGAAGGAAGCAGTCTCACTTAGCTTGTGGCGAAGGATGCCTCCTTCAGAATAGTCATACCCCTGAATGGAGCACAACTGTGTAAACTCCAGGATGGTGTGACTCCTGGGGGGGGAAGCTGTTAGTGGTCAAATGTGGACAGGAACTGAGGTGGGCGGACACGCAATGCCTGATGTTGGCCATAAATTATTTTATTTTGGAAATGTCTGTCATGTTTCCTTGTGGGGATCTGAGAGTCATTGGTATCATGTGGTTGTCAGCAATATTACCAGCTCAATACAGTATCACAGATTAACTGGCATACAAATACATTATTGTATCCGCGACCTCCCATTGCAGAACTTTCAAGGGAAATGCAGGCACGGATTTTCACAATATCAGCGGATATAAAATGTTGTTGCTTATTAACTATAATTGCTAACAAGCAAAAAATATTTCCCATTTTGCATCTGAACATCTGAACAGTGCATATCAAGCAGATCATGAATCCCTGCAAATTTGGACTCGATAGAATTCAACAAAGCCTCTTGTGTATTGACGATGGTTTTTCTTTGAAACTCAAAAGCAGAAAACTAGAGAAAGACTACCATAAAAATCAAGATAAGAAGAAAGGTTATTCCTTAAAAATTTAAGCAAGCATAGTTCGTTGCCGTCGCCACCAGGGAGAGAACAAAAAGATAAATTCTATATCGCCAGCAGTAATTTGAAATCTAAGATGCTCTATCTTTGTGGAGATTTGATGCGCAAATTAAAAATTCATAGATACATATGCCTTGTTGTATGCTTTAAACTTACATACGCCTGATTCATTAAATTCCACAATTACACATCATAGAATCATAGAATTTACAGTGCAGAAGGAGGCCATTCGGCCCATCGAGTCTGCACCGGCCCTAGGAAAGAGCACCCGACTTAAGCCCACCCCTCCACCCTATCCCTGTAACCCCACCTAACCTATTTTGGATATAAAGGGCATTTTAACATGGACAATCCAACTAACCTGCACATCGATGGACTGTGGGAGAAAACCAGAGCACCCGGAGGAAACCCACGCAGACACAGGTAGAACGTTTAGACTCTGCACAGACAGTGACCCAAACTGGGAATTGAACCTGGGACCCTGGAGCCGTGAAGCAACGGTGCTAACCACTGTGCTACCGTGCCACCCACGCATACTAAAATTCCAAAAATTAGCATAATTTAGCTGACATATCACTAAAATAAGCTTCTACAAAGATTACGGTTAAAATGCTGAAACAATTTTATGAGGAACAAGGGACGGCACTGTGGCACAGTGGTTAGCACTGCTGCCTCATAGCGCCAGGGACGTGGTTTCAATTCCAGCCTTGGGTGACTATCTGTGTAGCGTTTGCACATTCGTCCCGTGTCTGCGTGGATTACCTCTGGCTGTTCCGGTTCCTTCCCACAGTCCAAAGATGTACGGGTTAGGTGGATTAACCATGCCCCTTAGTGTCCAGGGATCTACAGGTTAGGTTATAGGGTTACAGGAGTTGGACAAGGTGGGCTGGGGAGTAGACATGGGTAGAATGCTCTTTCGAAGGGTCAGTGCAGACTTGATGAGTCGAATGGCTTCCTTCTTCACTGTGGGGATTCTATGATAATTGAACAGGAGGAGACAAATCAGCTTATTTGAGCCTGTTTAACCATTCACTGTATTAGCGGCTGGACTGTATCTTAACTCCAACCAACTGCCTTTAACAAAATTCTATTGAACTCAGGTTCCAACTTAGTAATTGAGCTGCAGGGAATGCCTCCAGAATTTTTAGCCTGCGATTACATTATAAATGATTAAAGTGTAGCACTGACTGATAACAAATCCAAGCTGCAACCTAAGTAAATGCAATCAAAATGAAATGATTTAATTTAATAGAAATCACCATGAAAACAAAACTAGAGGAAAACTCACAGAACAATGTGATGATAGAGGCCAGGAGGAGCGTGATGCTGATGTGGAGAGAGTTGGCTGTACTGCAGTCCATTTTGTTCTTCTTGCAGGAGCAGATTTGCACTAGAACATCTGTAGTGTTGGTCAGTGGGGGCTTTCCACCATCTGTCACCACAATTGGCAAAATGTAGTTTGCTCTTTTCAGTGTATGCAGGAGTCTGAGTTGAGCATGGGTGCCTAAAAGAGCAAAAGAGAAAGTGAACTTTGTTCCCAATATATAACTGTAATTTCCTTTGACCATCAAGGTGAGACCTATTAATGTCAGTGCATGGAGCACTTAATAGCTGGGGATGGTTTTTTCCAATTAAGAGGCAATTTAACATGGCCAATCTACCTACCCTGCACATCTTTGGGTTGTGGGGGTGAGACCCACGAAGACACGGGGAGAATGTGCAAACTCCACACGGACAGTGACCCGGGGCTTGGATTGAACTAGGGTCCTCAGCGCCGTGAGACAGCAGTGCTAATCCACCACCTTGTTGCCCATAGCTGGCGATCTTTAATAGGTGACAGAGGCAAACGTGCATTTTGAATGAAATAAATGAAATTAAATGAAATGAAAAAATGAAATGAAAATAATCAAATGAAATGAAAAATGAAATGAAAATCGCTCATTGTCAGAAGTAGGCTTCAAATGAAGTTACTGTGAAGAGCCCCTAGTCGCCACATTCTGGCACCTGTTCGGGGAGGCTGGTACAGGAATTGAACCCACGCTGTTAGCCTGCCTTGGTCTGCTTTAAAAACCAGCTATTTAGCCCTGTGCTAAACCAGCCCCATTTTGCCCTATTGTCACTCCATCACTCAACCAGCTGCATTTCCTGGCACTCCCGACTTATACCCAACAGCCAGAAACTTCACTGAACCCACACACTTAACTAGCAGCACTCCCAGGCACTGCGGGTTAGGCAGCTGGTTTGTGATGCAGAATAAGGCCAACAGTGCGAGTTCAATTCCGATACTGGCTGAGGTTATTCATGAACCTTGCCCCTTGCCTGAGGTGTGGTGATCTTCAGGTTAAACCACTACCAGTCAGCTCTCCCCCTCGAACGGGAGAATAGCCTATGGTCATCTGGGACTATGACGACTTGACCTTACCTTACCTTTACACCCAATGGCCAGAAACTTCACTGTACCCACACACTTAACTGCACTTTAAGGGCAGCACAGTAGCATAGTGGTTAGCATTGTGGCTTCGCAGCGCCAGGGTCCCAGGTTCGATTCCCTGCTGGGTCACTGCCTGTGCGGAGTTTGCACATTCTCCCCGTGTCTGCGTGGGTTTCCTCCGGGGTCTCTGGTTTCCTCCCACAGTCCAAAGACGTGCACGTTAGGTAGATTGGCCATGTTAAATTGCCCTTAGTATCCAAAAAGGTTAGGAATGGTTATTGGGATAAGGAGATAGGATTGAGGTGAGGGCTTAAGTGGGTTGGTGCAGACTCGATGGGCCAAATGGCCTCCTTCTGCACTGTATGTTCTATGTTCTTAACCAGCAGCACTCCCTGGCACTCCCGACTTACAGCCAGAAACTTCACTGTACCCACACACTTAACCAGCAGCACTCCCTGGCACTCCCGACTTACAGCCAGAAACTTCACTGTACCCACACACTTAACCAGCAGCACTCCCTGGCTCTCCTGACTTACACCTAATACCTGGAAACTCCACCGCACCCACACATTTACCCAGCAACACTCCCTGACACTGCCGACGTACACTCATCACCCAGAAACATCAGTGCACTGAGCAATCCTGCAAGCCTGATGCCCACTTCTTTCTGCTTCCAAATATCTCCGGCTATTCAGCTTTGGGAGAAATATCACCCAAACACATCACTAGACAATCACTGAAATTGGCCCCTCTCTCCTGCGGGATAAATTAACACACAGTAGAAGGGGCAGTACAGAAACATTTGGGGACAAGGTGATCTATATGGAAGCGATGGCTCTCAGAATCAAGGGGCAGCTGAGGCAGAGGCCATGTCAACGAGTATCATTGAGAACATTGGACGAGAAGAGAATTTGGGCAATGTACTTATCCTGGAACTCCTCAAAGCTTGACACTGGGTGTTAAAAGTGAAAGATTCTCAACGTTTAAGGTATTACATGATGACTTCAGATGAGTCTTTACTCTTGAAGATGACGCTAAACTATCAGTCATAGATTATACCATTGACAACAAAAAAGAAAACAGTAAAATAGACAAAGATATCATTTAAGGTAGAATAAGAATTCTCAAAATAGATCAGGCTGCTAATATCAAGAATCCTTAAATAAACTCTTTGCCTACATTTTAAACAGCTCGTTAGAGACAGGTACCATTTCTTTGGATTGGAAGGATGCTCATATTGTTTGATTTTTTTGGAGAGAATGAAAAGATCGCCTTTTGGTAGGGGGCAACATAGATTTGCAAGGTAGGTTGTCTGGTAAGAAAAGAAACATTCCATCTCTTCCAGGTCCATAGACAGTGTTATAGACGATCCAGCCCTTCTCGTCTCCTTTTATCTACCATGTTTCCTGGGCCTCAAAACCCAGTCAACATAAGACAAAAATAGAAAACCTGTTAAAATGTATGTGCAGTCTTCTTAAAAGCTTTCAGTGACTGCCCTGACTCCTGGGAGCAGAATTGATGCCCATCCTCGCTCTGTAAAAGCCAGCAAAGGACACAGGTTAGGCTCAAAACCTACAGTTGTGTGTTTTTAAATTTCCCACCTGACCTGGACCCATCTGCAGCTTTAATACCATAAATTTTACCCTTAGAATTCCACAACTGGATGCTTTACTGAGTTTGTGAAAAAATATCAGGGGAGCAGTGAACTGGCACAGTGCACCTGACAAATGGCCCAGGTAATAGTACACTTCATGCTGGGCAGAAAGAAATCACTCTCCATTCCCCATTACCATGCTACATCACTTGAAAAAATATTGCCTCAAACGCAGTTAGGGAAAATCTCTTATGCCTAAGGAGGAAAAACAAGTGTCCATTGTCATCACTATAATGGTGATGGATGTTTTATGAAGTAACATGTGTAGTTTAACAGCAATTTTTCTATTTTCTATTCTAGGTTAGATTATCTGTAAATTCCAAGGCTTATTGTTGCTAATTTTTCTCTTCCTACATCTAATGGTGCACAACGCAGGCTTTCATGTATTCCCACAGCGAGGCCACGGTCTATTGCTTGGCCTAAAAAGTACAGGTCAGCAGTGCTTGATCAAGCCAATAAGAGAGTGGTTGGGGTCACTAGGCTATTGATTTCTTCCAGCTTTGTGGTGAGTTGCCTGGCCTCTGGCAGTACATGAAACTCTTTACAAAATAGGAAAGTGTGTCAAGCACTGCAAGCAGCAATCTCAATCCTTTTCCTCGGTACTGCACACTATCAGAGGATTGGAACATCGCACTGTTGTAATATGCCTTTCAGGAATAAAAGCACGGCATCACTGGAAGGAAAGAGTTGTCTGTGATCCAGTCTTAGTTTCACATTTGCTTTGAGCATAGCACACACACACAGCACTGCGCCATGTGCAAATAACTGAGCCCACAACCTATATACATAATCGCTTATGAGTGATTAGTGCCTTTATATCATTACTAAAAACACAATACACAACACCATACTGAGAGATTCATCGACCACTTCTTCAGAAATCAAAACAAAAGTCTCTTACTGTTTACTTGGGTGACCTTCCAGGTTTTTTCAATTCCAGGCTGCTTTCCCAACTGAAATTTGAATGGATCTGCATTAGGATGGAGATCTTTGTCTGTTGCCCCCAAGATAGCGACGTTGAGATCTTTCGAATCCTCACAGAACTTTGCTGTAGTTGGAAAAACTGAGGGCGGGTTGTCATTCACGTCCAGCATACTGATGATCAAGGTACCAGTGCCAGTGGCAACAGGAACACCTGAGGATAGAGCACAAGGATTTTCCAAGTTATACTGTAATAGAAAAGGTGTTTGCATGTTTATAAATAGGATTCTCTCATTAAAGAATCATTGAAAAGTGTAACATATCATCGGGTGCCATTATTTAGTTTATGTGGTCCTTTTTGATTTAAGTGCTGTTGGGTCCTGTCAGTCCCTTTACATTCTCTTTTCTTTCTCGGGGTTTAGAATCGTAGAATTTACAGTGCAGCAGGAGGCCATTCGGCCCATCGGGTCTGCACCAGCCCTTGGAAAGAGCACCCTACCCAAGCACTCCTCCACCCTATCCCTGTAACCCAGTAACCCCACCTAACCTTTTTGGACACTAAGGACAATTTAGCATGGCCAATCCACCTAACCTGCACATCTTTGGACTGTGGGAGGAAACCGGAGCACCCAGAGGAAACCCACGCAGATACGGGGAGAACGTGCAGACGCTGCACAGACAGTGACCCAAGCCGGGAATTGAACCTGGGACCCTGGAGCTGTGAAGCAACTATGCTACCGTGCCGCCTTAAGAGTTATTGTCAGTGAAGAAAGGCCGCCCAAATTAGTCATTTTCAAACCCACAAGCTACCTTGGAATGCCCAAATGGCATCCACACCTCATCGAAATATGCTGATGAGACTCAGGGCACAAGTTGCTCTAAACTCAGGGCCTTTAGTATCCCAAACCGGCTCCCAGGCTCCAATATGCGGCTAATCCGATCTCCCAGAAGTACATGCTTATAAAGAAACCTATGCATTTGTAACTGAAGTAGAAAACATTAGCATTATTTGTAATATATGCTCTCTATTTATTTATTTATTTTTATTCATTTACGGGATTTGGGCATCGCTGGGTAGGCCAGCATTTATTGCCCAACCATAGTTGCCCTTCAGAAGGTGGTGGTGAGTTAGCTTCTTGAACCGCTACAGTCCTTGAGGTGTAGGTACATCCACTGTGCTGTTAGGGAGGGAGTCCCAGGTTGTTGCCCCAGCGACAGTGAAGGAACGGTGATATATTTCCAAGTCAGGGCCGTGAGTGATTTGAGGGGAACTTCCAAGTGGTGGGGTTTCCAGTTATTTGCTGCTCTTCTCCTTCTAGATGGTAGTGGTCGTGGGTTTGGAAGGTGATGTCTAAAGAATCTTGGTGAGTTACTGCAGTGCATCTTGTAGATGGTACATACGGCTGCCTTTGTTCGTCGGTGGTGGACGGTTTGAATTTTTGTGGAAGGGGGAGCAATTAAGCGGGCTGCTTTGTCCTGGATGGTGTCGAGCCTCGAGTGTTGTGAATAATATAATCATTTATTGCCACAAGTGGGCTTCAATGAAGTTACTGTGAAAAGCCCCTAGTCGCCACATTCCGGTGCCTATTCAGGGAGGCCGGTACAGGAATTGAACCTACGCCGCTGGCCTTGTTCTGCATTACAAGCCAGCTGTTTAGCCCACTGTGCTAAACTAGCCCCTCGTGCATGATCAGGCCGAGATTGCCCAATGTGGGTGTTGGAGAATGGAGAGGAGGGGATGTGACATATATGTGACCCTCACATATAGCGTTCAGGCTGCGGGAGAGGTCAGGGATTGTACCCCGATATTGGTAAAAGCAAATTCTAAGTGCCATTGCGCATCAGGTTCATTCCCAGCACCAGCGGGTTTCCCGGCGGCAGGAGCACATAGTCTTCATTCAGGAGAAATGCGTCCATATTGTCAGGTTAGAAGGCCAGACAAAATAGGGACAGCATGTTTCCTTCCCTGAAAAACCATCATAAACCAGTTAGAATTTTGCATACTAGCCCACAAAATTATTCACGCAAGTTATCATGACCTTAAAGGGTCGCTAGTCCAGCAGTTTAACTGTTTGTCTACTGTTACCGCAGTAATCGATATCACCATTCAAACCCTGTATTTAGATTTACTGCAGGGTGTGAATTATGGGTGCTTTCCACAATAGCTTCTTCTCAGTGCAAATGCAGGTTGCAATGTAGCTTCAATTCTCTAAAACGCACTTCCTAAGTCTATGGCTCTCTGCTGAGAGCAGACCTTAAAGGCACAGACATGTGGGTGGTATTCTCCGACCCCTCGCCGGGCTGGAGAATCGCCGGGGGGGGGGGGGGGGGGGCGGCGTGAATCCCGCCCCGAAGCCAGCTGCCAGATTCTCCGCCGCCTATTTTCGCGCCATGCCGGTCTGGGGCCGTTGGCAGCGGCCCCCACCCCCCTCCCCGGCTATTCTCCGGCCTGCGATGGGCCAAGTGGCCGCCCGTTTTCAGCGGGTCCTGCCGGCGTACAATGCACCAGGTCCATACCGGCGGGACCTGGCTCTGCGGGCAGCCTGTGGAGTGCTCGGGGGGGGACGTGGGGGGGAGGGAGGGGGGGGAAACGGTGGCCTGGTCACGATCAGGGCCCACTGATCCGCGGGCGGGCCTGTGCTGTGGGGGCACTCTTTCCCTCCGTGCCGGCCGGTGTAACAGTCCGCCATGGCCGGCGTGGAGAAGAACCACCCGCCGTATGTGCGGGGATGACGCCAGCACACGCTGGCACTACCGCGCATTTGCCAACTCGCGCCGGTTGGCACGGCGCCAACCCTGCCGGCACCGGCCTAGCCCCTGAAGGTGCGGAGGATTCCACACCTTCCGGGCGGCCAAACGGCACATTGGTTCATGCCACCCCTCAGCGCTGGTACGGCCCACCCCACTGGGTAGGGGAGAATCCTGCCCATGATATTAATAGTCCCTTAATTTAGTTAAAATTAAGAATATATTTCTCAGGTAATTTCAAATATTTGGAATAGTCAATGAATGCAACTTGAATAAAATATTTTGAACAATTCTGATTTGATTGTCCAATTTCCATAAATGTGCAGACTGGTACAGTATACCTTTAGAATGTCAATTCCATCATCACGCTTACAAAGTAATTGTAACATCATCAGATATTCAGAATAAAACAGTTGCAGCAAATATATTTCCAAATTTCCAAATATTTCCAAATATATTTGGACAGCACGGTAGCACGGGTGTATATCACTGTGGCTTCACAGCGCAAGGGTCCCAGGTTCGATTCCCCGCTGGGTCACTCTCTGTGCGGAGTCTGCACGTTCTCCCCGTGTTTGCGCGGGTTTCCTCCGGGTGCTCCGGTTTCCTCCCACGGTCCAACGATGTGCAGATTAGGTGGATTGGCCATGATAAATTGCGCTTAGTGACCAAAAAGGTTGGGAATGGTTATTGGGTTGCGGGGATAGGGTGGATGTGAGGGCTTAAGTGGGTCGGTGCAGACTCGATGGGCCGAATGGCCTCCTTCTGCACTATATGTTCTATGTTCTAATTTTTTTTTTCATAGCCTGGAACATTTTAAAGGAGCATTATATGAAGAATTTTTAAAACAAAATGTTCCAATATCCACTTGATCAGAAATATTCATCTTTTAGAGAATATCTATTTTTTTAAAAATAAAAGACAAACATACAGTGGGCGGGATTTTCATGTTTCTCGGCCACGCGCCATTCGCTAGCGGCGGGATTCTATCTTCCCACCGCTTGTCAATGGGATTTCCCATTGGAACCACCCCACAAGGCCGCAAAATCTGCTGGCAGAGGGCTGAGGTGCCAGCGGGAATACCGACGAGCGGAGAATTCCCGCCAGTGTTATCCAAATCCGATCAGTACCAGGCAGGAACATTCACTTTCAATTGTCAAAAAGGAAATAATCTTGAAATATTTTGAACAGTTCCCTGGACACAGATACTGATTTTGGCAAGATTACTTATTTCTCACTCGATTGCCCCTTTTCACCACATAATAATATTAGATAGATTAACTTCTCTATTTTGGAAAGTAATTTCTGTGTGCCCTGAAGGTGCTGGATTCAACCTTGAAGGTACAGCAAAGTATGAACATTTTGGGATTAGGTCTTATAAAAGAAAAATGTCAATCATCCCAGTATGTTCAGTTTATCATGTCCAGAGAGACTGCAGTGACAGCGTTCTGTGTGGCAAGGTTATTCAGGGTCAGTTTAATGCACTAAGTGGTAATCAGCTTCATTGTCAGGTCACTAAGGTAAAGCTCTGAGTTAGGATACTAAGAGTTCTGTTGAAAATTGACCTCAATGTGTCCTTAACAGCATAGACATGATATTAATAGACCCTTAATTTAGTTCAAATTAAGAATATATTTCTCAGGTAATTTCAAATATTTGGAGTAGTCAGTTAATACAACTTGAATAAAATATTTTGTACAATTCTGATTTGATTGTCCTATTTCCATATATGTGCAGACTGATACAGTATACCTCCAGAATGCCAATTCCATCATCACGCTTACAAAGTAATTGTAACATTATCAGATATTCAGAATAAAACAGTTGCAGCAAATAGAATTCTGCACATAAGAAAATTCACATAAGAATCAGTAAACTGCATGTTTGTTCTCAGCTTTTCCTTCAGTCTTCCATCTGGTTTAGAATGACTACTAATTTCAAAATAGTGCAAGTTACCTTGCATTCTTGTCCTTTGGGTTTAAATAGCTCCACCAGAAGAACATTGAACTGTGTTTTTAACTCAATAGTCCTTCTACTAAAGCTCTCCACATTTTCCTTTATAGACAAACAAAAACGAGTGGAATATTTGAAAGTACTGAGCCTTAAATAGAAGTTTCTGTATGAAGACTATACCCTCTGAAATCACACACACTCTAAAGTTCACTATATATAACTTGCCATCTTTGATTTCACACATTTAAGGGTATTAATTTTATCTAAAATTTGCATTATAATTACATTTATGGAGAGGCAAGAAGTCCTTTAAAGCATAGCAAAGCTATCAGCAGCAATAGATATTGAATAAGGCAGGATGTGAGAAGTTGATAGGTTAATGTACGATTACTCTATTCATTCTCGCATACAGTTCATGGAATAATAGTTCACCCTAGATTCTAGACACATAACACAGAAAGTACAGTAATTAGATTTTACTGTGTAAAGAAATATTTGCATTGGAGTTAACCAGATTATTTGAGATTGACATGAATTATAATTTTTTAAAACTATCTGCACATCCATTTACATTTGCTGCAATTGAGAATAAGGTTAATATACAAGATCACAGTCTCATATAACTTCCTTGGTCATCTAATATTACATTACTCTCCAATCATCTCAGTGCAATAATTTGTTGATCAAATCACTATGCAAATAGACTGTGACTATTCTAAATCAAGTCTTGAGCATATTAATTTGATTTGGTCAGATCTAATATTGCTGCTGAACAGTCTTAACATGCCAAAAGTAATAAGAGAATCTGCACTATTTAACATCACACTGTGATGCACTAGCAAATTAATGCTCCGCACATTCAGCTGAAATTTCCGTCTCTGAAATTTAACCCATTTAAAGAAACTAATAGCACAGTAGTTAGCACTGTTGCTTCACAGCTTCAGGGTCCCGGGTTCGATTCCTGGCTTGGGTCACTGTGTCTGCGTGGGTTTTCTCCGGGTGCTCCGGTTTCTTCCCACAGTCCAAAGATGTGCAGGTTAGGTGGATTGGCCATGCTAAATTGCCCCTTAGTGTCCTGTTACTAGGTTACAGGGATGGGGTGGGGACCTGACCCTAGGTAGGGTGGAGGTGTGGGCTTAGTGCTCTTTCCAAGGGCCGGTGCAGACTCGATGGGTTGAATGGCCTCCTTCTGCACTGTAAATTCTATGATGTTGAAATTCCACTGTAGTACTAATAATGAGCACATGAACATGTTTATGTGAAAGTACTCATCCTGAACTGTGATGCAACAGTGGAATGACAAATCAGGAAATATTGATGTGCCATATTTACTCTCGTCAGCAACCAGCTACCTGTTTGCAATGTGATTGAGGAGAGTTTGGATCATTGCACTGTTAAACTGGCTCAATCCTTGGGCACGATTCTCTGGAAAAATGCCTAAGTGTGGCAGCGAGCAGGAATTCTCGCGAGCTTCCCGGCACTCAGCCCAGCAAGGCTAGCAACGCAATTCAACGTTAATTGGTCCACTGAACGAGGCCCCACGGGCTTCTCGGCGCAAATGAAAGCTCGCCAGCTGATTCGCCGGGACCACGCTCGCCAGCCCCCCGCTAACAAGGTTGAGCAGTGCTTAAACTGCCAGTGCTCAGCCAACCCCAGTTAGCTCACAATAATGGTGGCGAGGAGACCAGCCCCAACATTCGGGCACACTGACCTGGGGAGGCTGCAAAGCGTTGTGGAGGCCAAGAGAGATGTCCTGTTCCCCCGAGGGTCCAGGAGAGTCCGCCACAAGGCAGCCAGTGCTGCCTGAGATGAGGCAGCTGCAGCTGTGAGCTTGGGGAGTGTGACCAGGAGGACTGGCCTCCAGTGCCATAAGAAGGTCAACGACCTACACCGGGCAGCACAAGTGAGTAGAAATCAACATCTCCCACTCCCTCCAAGGGATTATCCATTCTCCAACTCCCCATGCAAATCGGTCACACAAGCGGAGGCTTGCGGACGCCGCAGAGGTAAGGAACCATCGGACCCCAACCGGAGGACCTATTATCCCTGTTGAAGTCAGATTTAGAAAGAAGGTTTTTAGACAAAAGGTACCCATTGGCTTAGAAGCTTGTATAAGAGGCACTTTGTAGGAATAGATAGTGTATAAACAATGCTTGTGATTTTATAACCTAAGAATTACTAATATCAGAAAGGACACAAAATGGCTGTTAGCTGAGCGAGCAATACTGAAAGACACAAAATGGCTTTTAGATGAACTAGCCACATTCCTGAACAATCATTAGGGTTAAGTTACAAACTGGTATAAACAACATCATTTAATTACAGACAGCAGAGTTGGTCAGGGGACAAGAATGATTGAAACAGACCTGGGAGAACTTTACCAGCTACTGATAACAGCTCCACAGGACAGCGAGTATTATGTATCCTCTCCAGCTCAAGGTCTCCAGGTGCAGGGAGGAGACATAACTTTAACCGTCAGTATGAGTGACTTCTTCATGAAGTCAGGGGCTTCTAAGATACCAAGCCACTTTACGTAATGTCAAATCTATATATATCTAATGTATGTAACCTATAATCAGTATGATTGGATAAGGTCCGGCCGAAATGGGCTGTGCAGTAAAATGTCCCAAGGCACTTGAGTGTCATCAAGAAGAGTTTGGCACTGAACTACATTAAGGGTGATATTAGGCTAAGATCAACTAAAGTTTGGTCAAAGAGGTAGAGTTTAAGGTGAAAGATTCAGAGCAACAAAGAGGTTCAGGAAAGAGTCAGAGCCGAGGCATGTTGAATTTTGGGAGGGCTGTTGGAGGGTACTGAGAGACAAGGCCATGGAGGGATTTTAAAACAAAGATAAGAATGCTAAGACGGGGGAGAGGGTGATGTGTCAGGGAGGTGGCATTTTGGTCATGTCACTGGACTGATAATTCAGAGACCCAGGTTAATGATCCGGGGACATGGGTTCAAATGCCACCATGGTAGCTGGTGGATTTTATATTCAATTAATAAAATCTGGAATTGTAAAATATTTCCAGCAATGACGATCATGAAGCTATCAGTGATTGTTGCAAAATAAATGTCTGATTTACTAGTGTCCTTTTGGGAAGGACAAATCTGCCATCCTTACATGGTCCGGCCTACATGCGATTCTAGACCAATAAATAATGGCCTTGCTAGTGACACCCACATCCCATAAAAGAATAAAGAAAAAAAGACTGAGATGGGCCGGATTTTCCCTTTTGAGGCAGTGATTGAGACTCTAACAGCCCACAATGGATGGAGCCAACGACTGGACTGCTGCGTGTGGGTTTGCGCCCCGCCTTTTGAAAATCGATCCAATTAGGAATGGGGTAGGACCTCGCACACTTCCATTTCTGCCTGCCCAATGTGGGTTTGAATTTCAGTTCAAATGATTTTTGTTCATTCCACATGTTGTACCTAACATGAATTGGATGTGCTAACTTCTGAGTCAATTTCTCCAGTGTACATTTCTGTTGAATAAGGTTATGAACCCTCAGAGTAGACTCAATGACTTGCTACTCATGTAAAAGGAATTAAAGTTAAGCCCTGACTGCGAAATATACAGCATCCAACTGTGGAATTATAGCAACTAAGTTTCACCTTAATCGCAGCTACTACCATCCTGGTGATCATAGAATCATAAAATCCCTACAGTGCAGAAGGAGGACATTCTGCCCATCGAGTCAGTACCAACCCTCTGAAGGAGCACCCTACCTAGGGTCAGGTCTAAGGGGCAATTTAGCATGGCCAATCCACCTAACCTGTACATTTTTGGACTGTGGGAGGAAACCCAGGCATACACAGGGAGAACTTGCAGACTCTGCACAGACAGTCACCTGAGGCCGGAATTGAACCCGGGTCCCTGGCGCTGTGAGACAGCAATGCCAACCACTGCGCCGCCCTTCATTCGTCTTTGGAGCACACTGTCTCTTGGTCTCATGCTGCAGAAATGGAGACATTCTTTCAATGTCCAGCACAGCAGCAGCCATTAATATATCTGAAAAATTCACTGGGGTATTTTACCCAAACTAATAACAAAGCTGGAATCCCGTAGTGCATTTGATGAACTGCTGAATTAGATTATGACAGGGTGAAGACATGATAAATAGACATCTGTTTTTCTGTTGCAACACCTACACAGGCATCTCTCGTAAAGGATGGCTGGTCCCAGCTTGGTTCCCATCTTCATCAGCAACCTAGCAGATGTCATTAAAAGTGACATTTATTTTGCTAATGCCACAATTTCTTACATTTATACCGTCCCAGTTCAAAAGGCATCTCAGAGACAGAATTAAACAAGACGTTTGAAAGTTTGTGCGCTACTTTTGGTGCCCACAAATCTTGATCAGCCCTCCATACATTCTTGTATAAGTACATCAATGAAATGAATGAAATGAAAATCGATTATTGTCACAAGTAGGCCTCAAATGAAGTTACTGTGAAAAGCCCCTAGTCGCCACATTCCGGCGCGTGTTCGGGGAGGCTGTTACGGGAATTGAACCGGGCTGCTGGCCTGCCTTCGTCTGCTTTCAAAGCCAGTGATTTAGCCCTGTGCTAAACAGCCCCAGTTGTCATCAACAGACAGTTATCAAGCTGTCTTCAGTCCAGAATCTAACAGATCCTCAAATATTCTTTTATCTGAACTATGCTATCAATGTCGGTTGGTAAAGAATGTGACACTGAAGTAGGAATTTTCACAGTTGGCAACTTTGGTCGAGTGATGGAATACTATAATCTTATTTAAGCAGGCTACAAATAAAAACTAACACGATTCCACGCCACAGCCCAAATTCTACAGGGGGCCAGCAATAATATGTGACAATTATTATTATTTTTTCAAATTTAGAGTACCCAATTCCATTTTTCCAATTAAGGGGCAATTTAGCGTGTTCAATCCATCTAACCTGCACATCTTTGGGTTGTGGGGCGAAACTCCAGACAGACAGTGACCCAGAGCTGGGATCGAACCTGGGACCTCAGCGCTGTGAGGCTGCAGTGCTAACCCACTGTGCCACCGTGCTGCCAATATGTGACAATTGTGTGCTAGATGTCTACGATCCTCATACAAACTGGGTCCCAAATTAAACTGAGACAACATTTATGTTTTCAGTTACCCGCTCATTAAATTAAAATGTGTGACATTATATTAGTGACAAAACCTTTTCCTTCAAAACACTGTTTCTTTTAGATCTTAATAAGTCTTTGAAGCTAAGTTTTGACACTTCTGGCAATTTTCCTCCCACACAGGTGGTGGGGCTTTCTTAATTTTTGTTCTCAATTGTTCGCAAATAATGTACATGATGTGGCTAATTATTTTTAATTGGATTACTATAGTAATTAATTGACTGCGCAATGAAGGGAAAAGCTGCATGTGGAGTCAATCACTATAATGAGTACATAGCTGTGCTGCAAGTCTCGTTCGATATTTAACTCATTCAAAATAGGACAGCACACTAAGCAAGAAGGCAGTAAGTTTCAAATTAGACCAAATGTTTCTAACTTGCTTCTGTTGTCACTCTCCATGATAATTAAACAATCTACTCAATCTTCAGGGCAGAAGACGACCTTGTTATTTTGTAGCCTTGATGCTTCTTTTACCTGTATGTGCATATAACGGCAGAGTGGCTAGCACTGCTGCCTCACAGCTCCAGGTAGGACAACAGCGATGGAATACCACAAATAAACCATAAGCTGTATGGATTTCTCCCCCAGTCTGCGTGGGTTTCCTCTGGGTGCTCCGGTTTCCTTTCACAGTCCAAAGATGTGCAGGTTAGGTGGATTGGCCCTGATAAATTGCCCCATAGTGTACATAAAAGCTTAGGTGGGGTTACTGGATTACGGGGTTGGGTGGAGGTGTGGGCTTAAGTAGAGTGCTCTTTCCAGGGCCGGTATAGACTTCATGGGCCGAAAGGCCTCCTTCTGCACTATACATAGAACATAGAACAGTACAGCACAGAACAGGCCCTTCGGCCCTCGATGTTGTGATGAGCAATGATCACCCTTCTCAAATCCACGTATCCACCCTATACCTGTAACCCAACAACCTCCCCCCTTAACCGTACCTTTTTTTCAGGACACTACGGGTAATTTAGCATGGCCAATCCACCTAACCCGCACATCTTTAGACTGTGGGAGGAAACCGGAGCACCCGGAGGAAACCCACGCACACACGGGGAGGACGTGCAGACTCCGCACAGACAGTGACCCAGCCGGGAACCAAACCTGGAACCCTGGAGCTGTGAAGCATTTATGCTAACCACCATGCTACCGTGCTATACACATTCTATGCTAACAGCGCAGTAGGCCCGAGAAGTTAAGTTAAACGGTATTTAATAAACCAACACAAAGTAGAGGCCACAATGTGGCTTACCATTCAAAGGTCCCAACTGGGACTACTGATCGCGCCAGTCCCAGTCCAGACTGGCTTTTATTAGGTGGATTTACTAGCTCCAGCTGGACAGGCCTCTGTCCACGAGCGAGGGAGCTCGTACTCCATGCCTCCCATGTGGAGATCAAGTGAGGTGTCCCCGTGGGTCTTGTGAGGGTATTACAATGCAGTTTATTTGTGGTATTCCATCGCTGTTGTACTACCTGTACCTAAACTAAAACAATACCTCAGACTTACCATTTTATGTGTTACTGCAATTAGTTAGAATATACAATAGGAGCCCAGACAAGAATTTATAAAGATTCAGTCATTATTGGGCACGATCCAACTAATTGGGAACAAAATCCCATAGCAAGCGTTTTTAGCCACGTGTTTTCCGGCACTGGCAGCACCAAGACACACATGGCTGTACAGCGCCTCTCACATTGAAAAAGTGGTCTCAGTGGGGGGCACTCGACTGAGGGTGCACATAGTCCACTGAGTACACCGGGGATCCTGGAAGTGCTCTGCAAGCTGGCAGTGCCACCTGGGTACTGCCAGGCTAGCACTGTCAGGGTACCCAGGTGGCACCAGCAGTGCCAGCCTACCCAAAGGGCATGCAGCCGCTGGCCTCCGATCCGTTGTTCCATCTGGTCCCGGTTTTTGGAGATCAGTTTTTTTTTACAACTCTTTGTACTGGAAGATCAGCAAGTTTCGGGCAGACCAAAGAGCGTCTTTCACCGAGTTGATGACCTTCCAGCAGCAGTTGATGTTTGTCTCGGTGTGTGTCCCTGGAAACAGTCCGTAGAGCATAGAGACCTGTGTCACAGAGCTGCTCGGGATGAACCTTGACAAATACCACTGCATCTCTCTCCAGACCTTCTTTGCAAAGGCACATTCCACAAGGAGGTGGGTGACCGTTTCATTTCCCCCACAGCCACTCCGAGCGCAGTGTGCAACGGTCCTGAGCCTTAGGATGTACATGAAGAATCTGACGGGGAGGGTCCTTCTCACCACCAGCCAAGCTAGGTCTTGGTGCTTGTTTGTAAGTTCTGGTGATGAGGCGTTCTGCCAGATGACTCTGACAGTTTGCTCAGGGAACCATCCGATGTCCTCCACAGTCTCCTTTTCCCTGAGGGCCTCGAGGACATTACGTGCTGGCCACTGCTTCATTGCCTTGTGGTCAAAGGTGTTTTTCTTCAAACATTTTTCCACGCGGGACAGGTGATGTGGCACGGTCCAACCACTTGGAGCGTTTTTGGAGACCATTACCAAACAGCACTCGCCCAAGGTCTCAGGGGCAAAGGGGATAAATCCCAAAGCTTCAGGTACCTCAGAGATCTGCACATTAAAGTGAGACTAACTGTCTCGCTTTAAGATGCAGATTTGCCAAAAAAGTGATCCCGCCCACAATGGGCAGGATTTACATCGCAGGTCTTGCGAGATCGCGTTGGATCTGATGAGGCGTTGCGAGCTGGGTAAATCCCGGGAGTGGGATCTCCCGGCATTTATTGGCCATGCTCGCCGTGGCGCTCTGCTTTTCAGGTGCAGCGTGGTGATTGGATAACACCCAAAATTTTTCAGTTGCTTATTACCATGTAAAATTCTTGCAATATCATAACCAGATTTCTTATTGACTGAAACAAGGAGATGTTTGGGATGTGTGAACCATTCCCTGTTTGCAAGTTTTTATTCATTCAGTTAGAATCGTATAATTTCTACAGTTCAGAAGGATGATGTTCAGCCTATCGACTCTGCACCGACACTTGGAAAGAGTACCCTACCTTGGCCAACGCCCCATCCTATCCCCGAACCTCAGTAACCTCACCTCACGGTTTGGACACTAAGGTCAATTTAGCATGGCCGATCCACCTCACCTGCATATCTTGGGACTGTGGGAGGAAACCAAACCACCAGGAGGAAACCATGGGAGGAATGTGCAAACTCCACAGAGACATTCACCCACGGCCGGAATTGAACCCGGGTCCCTGGTGCTGTGAGGCAGCGGTGCTAAGTGCCACCGTGCAGTTGCAGGCTGGAACAAACTTAACAATTAAGTTATGATTAAAGCAGAGCATTGAGAAGCAATAAATAATGAAATCTCATTTCCTGTCCCTCAGCAATAAAAAAGACAAGTGAAGCAATGAAAATAAATGCAACCACATATTAGGGTGGTTTGATTAACTGTGGCCTGATTTGCTTTCTGGCTACTTATGAACAAGTGAAATACGTACTGATAGGATCACAGAACCTATTGCACGAATGGAAACTGACGGGGCAATTGTATCTGTGTTAGTGCCAGTTGTTTAATTGGAGTTACCTGCTTTAAATCTATTTTCTGCCCATTTCCCTCCATTGTTTCACATGCTTCCTTTAAAAATATTTACCCAGTTCCCTTTTGAATGATGTTACAGGTTTCCCTTCAATTTCCACTTGTGGTTAAAAAAACAAATCACTCTGTATGTAATAGTTACTTCTAACTGCCTTAACTTTCTTCGAATGGTAATCCCTCATTCTATGCCCCCTTGATTTTACACGCTTTCAAATCCTTCCATTGTCTTGATGCTCCCTGTCTTTGTGATCTCCTCCAGCCCCATTACCCTCTGAGAAATCTGTGCTCCTCTAATTCTTGTGCATTCCCAGTTATAATTGTTTCACCAATGGTGGCTGTGATTTCAGTTGCTTAGGCCCCAATCTCTTGAATACCCTCCCTCCATTTTCCGACTTTCTATCTAGCCTTCATCCTTTAAGACACTATTTAAAGCCCAACTCTTCGACCAAGCTTTTGGTCATCTGACCTAATATATGTTGTTCAGTGTCAAACGTTGTTTTATGAAGTTCCTGGGAAGTACCATTGTTTGCAGGCATACAAATTTGTAGACATACAAATTGGCCAGAAAAAACAGCAGACCTGAATATTTAGAGCAGTTTAGAAATCAGCAAAGGGGGACAAAGGGCTTGAATAAGCAGGGGGGAATAGAGTACAAGAGGAGGTCTACAGGGAACATAAAAACTGACTGTAAAAACATCTATTGGCATGTGAGGAGAAAAAGATTGATGAAGACAAATGTCTTCTTACAGTCAGAAACAGGGGAATTTATAATAGGGAACAAAAAAATCTGACCAACTAAATACATACTTCATTTTATCTTCACAATAGAGAAGACAAATAACGTACCAGAAATGTTGGAGAACATAAGGTTTAGTGAGAGGGAGGAACTGAAGGAAATTGATATTAGTTGGGATATGGGGCGCAATTCTCCCCCCCCCCCCCCCCCCCACGGCGGTAGGGGGGGGGGAGAATCGCGGGGGTGAGTCGCGCCACGCCGCCCCGGCAACCGCACATGATTCTCCCTCCCCCCCCGCCCCCAAACCGGCGCGCCGAGATTTACGGCAGGCTGTTCGGAGAATCGGCGCTCGCCATTTGTAATGGGCGACCGGCGATTCTCCGGCCTGGATTGGCCGAGCAGCCTGCCTAATACGACGTGTTCACGCCAGCGCCAACCACACCTGGTCTCTGCTGGCATGAACAGCGCACGAACGCTGCGGGGGTAGCCTGTGGGGGGGGGATCGAGCACCGGGGGGGGGGGGGGGGGGGCGCTCAACAGGAGTCTGGCCCACAATCGGGCCGGCCTCTCTGAGAGATGCACTCATTTCCTCCGCCGCCCCGCAAGATCACTCCGACATGTCTTGTGGGGCGCCCGCGGAGGGGCCGGCAACCGCGCATGCGCGGGTTGGCGCCGGCCAACCTGGGCATGCGCGGGTGACATCATTTACGCGGCGCTGGCCACGTAATTTAAGCGCCGCCGCTTTTACGCACGTAAAAGACGCGGCGCTGCTCCTAGCCCCCCGGGGTGGGAGAATAGGGGGTGAGGAGCGGCCTCCGACGCCGGAGTGAAACACTCCGGTTTTCACTCCGGCGTCGGCACTTAGTCTCCCGTTGGGGGAATCCCGCACATGGTTTTGGGGAAATTGATGGGATTGATGCCAATAAATTCCCACAGCCTGATAATCTGCATCCCAGAGTACTTAAAGAAGTGGCCCTCAAAATAGTGGATGCATTGGTGGTCATCTCCAAGAATTCGATAAGAGTGTGGAACAATTCCTACGGATTGGACGATAGCTAATGTAACCCCACCATTTAAAAAGAGAGAAAACAGGGAGCCATCCAGCCTGATTGGTAGGTGGGAAAATTCTAGAATCCATTGTAAAAGATTTAACAGTAAGAAGTCTGACAACACCAGGTTAAAGTCCAAAATGTTTGTTTCAAAACCTAGCTTTCGGAGCACTGCTCCTTCCTCAGGTGAATGCAAACATGTTGGACTTTAACCTGGTGTTGTAAGACTTCTTACTGTGCTCACCCCAGTCCAACGCCAGCATCTCCACATCAAAAGATTTAACAGCAGAGCACTTGGAAAACAGTGGCAGGATCAGACAGAGTCAGTATGGACACGAAGGGGCAATTTAGCATGGACAATCCACCTAACCTGCACATCTTTGGACATGTGTCAGTGGTGTGGCAGTTCTCCGCAGAGCAGGGGCAGACACACACAGCATGTAGGAGCTGCTCAGAATATTCAATAACTTCCCCATTCTAAGTTCTTGGTTGACACTCATCGGAACCCAGAACTTCTACATTGGCGTCAGGAGTTGGCAGAATGGCACAGGGACTTTGCCCCATCGACCCGCTCATGGTCGACGAAAACATTGAGGACAACTCGGAAAGGTTTGAAAGAGTGTGCCGTATTTACTGTGATGCCAGCCTATCAGACAAAACCAATAACGTTCAGGCATACACTTTACTGAACTCATCGGGCTAGGCCCTGAGCCTGTCGAGAAATTTGAATCTTTTGTTTTCCAAAGAGAGCGGGAGAAAAAGACCCCGAGATATTGTTTAAAAAGTTTGAGAACATTTTTTTGCCAGTAAAGAACATCTTACTCGATAGGCATGGGTTTAATACTACCAATCAAAACTCTGACGAATCGATTCAGTCCTACATCGCAACTCTAAAAATCCTAGCAAAAAATCCTGATCAATGAGCTCATCAGGGATGACATTGCGCGTTGGGCCCATAGTGATCTTGTCCGCAAGCAGCTTCTTCATGAAAACGATCTAATATTGCAATCAGCTATCAGCTGAATGAGCAGACAGAAAAACACAGCAAGGAATTAAGGCAGGAAAATAAGGTTTTCACAGTATAGGGCATGTTCTACCTGAATTATGGCTGCCATCACTCACTGGACAGAACTGCATGTTTGGTAAACGCTGCAACGAATGTGGAAATGGAACCATTTTGTGAAATGCTGCAGTTCTAAATCATGACATTCTTCCTAATCTACCAGCCACATTGTAGTTGATCACTTGTCCAGAGTTTGGAGCATGAACAAGGTAAACAAATTGGAGCTCAATCAGAGGAAGCAAACCACTGAGCCTTCAACAACATGCAACTGTGAAAGTGGTGACACCATCACAGAGAAGGGTGACATTTTCACCACCTTGAACTTTGCCTTCAGCAACGCAAAACTAAAAGTAAAGATTGACACTGGAGCAAAGTGCAACCTAGTGCCCAGGCAAATGCTGTGGAACTAGACCCATATGCAACGCCAGATCCTAACACCGAGGTGGACCTCGTGGTATATGTAGGGCCCTCACTGACACGGAAACTATGATTGAAATGCTAACAGATTCTGCCCTTGAAAATCTGGTCACATGGTCAAGATGCAGACTACACACAACCACGACAAATTGGTGGTGGGGCATACCCATGCCCCACAGCCAAGCAGCTACGTGATAGCCTCAAACAATGCCCATTACATATGGAATTAGCATCACCACCTATTAGAACAAGCACCATCAACCATCACGGTACCCCAGGCATCCAGCCTATAATCCTGGCAATCGATGTCAGTGGAAATGGAGGCTCCTCCAGAGGCCAACACAGTGTACACTGCAAGGATGCCTGCTGCCATTTACACTGAGGACACAACCCATCTCCAGCCAACTGGGGCAATCATAGGACCAGGGCATATGGCTTAGCCGAATGCAAGTTTCTAGGGCTATGTCATGGACCAATCTATAACGAGGAGATGTGATGAGCTACGCCTCAGCTCCAGTAGCCTAGTCCATGCTTCAGAAAATGTATATAGTTACATGTTATTAGCCTGTTCAATTTGTATGTTGTAAATAGTTAGTATCCAGTGACTATTGCCGCCCACTATTACATCTCAGTACCACTGATTGTCCCAACTTAAACATGAAAGATGTAGACAGGGTGGTCATGTGGATGCAGGGATGGTGCGGCTATATCAGAGGTCACATGTTGGTCGAGCAGGAGTTCTCCCCAGAGCGCACGACATGCAAGAGCTGCTCAGAGTATTCAATAAACTGTTATTGTTCTAAGTCCTTGGATAACAGACATTGGAACCCAGCACTTCGACACAATGCATAACTGTAACTCTGCTTTACAGAGAAGATGAAACAAAACTGACCAATGCTGCCCAAAAGCCACGCGGCCGCTCAACAGCCCGGACGTTCCTGGGCATGCCAGTCTTCCCCTCTCAATAACTGCATGCGCAAACAAATTCACGGGGTAGAGATCTTATATACATCACTGGATGGAACATTTCAGCTGATGGTCTGAAAATCTCGCAAGTTATTTCTTGAAGGAGTATTCGTTTAAGATCTGGAATAATGAAACTTGGTTGCATATCTGATTTTGGCTTGGCTATGTTGATAGTATGCTCACATCCATTCTCAAATTCCCAGTACTGACAAATGTTTCTATGGTCGGAAATGATTTCCTTTCTATGAGGCACTAATACGATCATTCCAGCAGTTCTAACTGCTGTTAAAAACCTCAAGGGCATTTCCTGGGAGAAAGAGTAGGAAGTTCTATTGACGACCTGGCCAATATTCCTTTCTAAAGCAATGTCTCAGAGTTACTTGCAGTATCTTGTCTTGTGAAAAATGGTTGATACACTCACCTACGTGGCCGGCAGATGTCGGGAGAAGCCTGTTCCAGGATTTACCTGGCTCACCACTCCTCATAAGATCTAACAGGACCCTCTGAGATGTCTTCATCTGGATCGCGCCCATTATGGCCGGGGGGGGGGGGGGGGGGGGGGGAAGATCAGTGTTTGGCAATTCTGCATAATATAGTGAGTATCTAGTCTCACTCTAATATGCACTGATCTACCTGAGGCTATGGGATCTAACTCCTTTGCCTCAGAGACCGTAGGCGAGCACCGTTCAGTACTTGTCCCCACAAATGGGGACCAGGTGGAATGGCACACGGGAGGGGCGGGGTTCTCCCGGGTGGTTTGCCATTGGGTAGGGTGGCCCCCAAGCACTGCTGGTGCCTTCTAAGCAACCCTGGCAGTGCCATCCAGGTGTCAGCCTGGACAGCACGGTAGCACAGTGGATAGCATTGTGGTTTCACAGCGCCAGGGACCCAGGTTCGATTCCCTGCTGGGCCACTGCCCGTGCGGAGCCTGCACGTTCTCCCCATGGCTGCGTGGGTTTCTACCGGGTGCTCCGGTTTCCTCCCACAGTCCAAAGACGTGCAGGTTAGTTGGTTTGGCCATGATAAATTGCCCTTAGTGTCCAAAACTTTTAGGAGGGGTAATTGGGATATGGGGATAGGGTGGAAGTGAGGGCTTAAGTGGGTTGGTGCAGACCCGATGGGCCGAATGGCCTCCTTCTGCACTTTATGTTCTATGTAATTCAGTAACTACCAGGATGCCCAAGTAGTGCTGATAGGGGCACCAAAGGGTGTCAGGTTGGCATTTTACCCACTTCGATACTGGAGGTGCCCTGCCCGTTTGAAATGGGGTGCGGGGGGAGGGGGGATACTGGGGTACCCGGGGACCCCCTTATAAGTGAGTTGGGGCATTGGGAGAGGTCATGGCGGGGGGGTGGGGGGGGGGGGCGAAACATCGGGTGCCATTTAAGAATGGCACATCGATCTTCTCCTGCACCAAGACGCTCCTCAGTATAGGAAATGCGACTGAGCGTGGCCTCTGTGTGGGGTTGGGGGGGGGGGGGGGGGGGGGGTGAGGATTTGACCTTCCGCCCACCCCAAAAAAAGTGCCTTTAGATAGCAGGGTCATTCCCGTTGTTTGCAGTGCAGGGAAGGAGCCCTTGATTCCCGCCTAGAATGAACTCTATTTTTCTTGGTTCGATCGCTTCCTAAATCTTCCACATAATTCATTAAATTGGGAAGATGAGACGGGAAGTTAGCCATTCAATTCAAGAATGACTAATCTGCACTTCAACTCTCCAAACGTTTTGAGATTTCTCTGAGTGTTGTGGAAGACACACTTTAACGCAAATCTTATTTTTTAAACGGCCAGGATATTCTTCTTGTTGATGCAGATATTTTGGGAATAATCACAGCTGTCGTTCTATAAATAGCTGAGGACAAATAGAATTCAGTGTTCCTGGCCGTTTTGTCATCCGATGTAAATAAAATAAATTGTTTGGAACTGTTGCATAATGGCATTTATATCAATTAACAAATAACGGCACGGATGCAATTCTATCAACATTTATTTAGAATGGTTGTAAGCAAGGTTACAAAGTAAAAGAATGGTTGAGTGCAACGTTCTAAATGGTAAAATAAGTGACTGTCATCATGAATCGCTGACAGTACAAACATATCTTGCAAGACTCTTATTCCATAGATGGTAAGGAGCAGTAACAGAATACCACTTGGGACTAGATATTTACCTTTGGTGAAGTCTGGAACCAGAAACATTAAAACAGCATATAGAGGAAGGAGTAGATGTGAGACATGAAGATAATAATAGCTAAGGAGACAAAAAATTGAGAAACTCAAGAGACACGTTGGGGAATTAGAAAGAAGGCACAAGAGTCAAAATCATTGTAAAGGGAGGATAAGGGAACATAAAAAAGACAAAAAGATTGAAAACAAACATGTAAGTTGTAAATTCAAAGGGAGCTAAATTCAATCATCTCCAACATGAGGCCTGGGGATTATGAAACGTGTTGAATCTATGTCTGTTGACTGCCGCACACTCAGCATGTGATCCTGCCTGCTATTTGACATGATTGTAGTGTGCACCCAGCATTAACTGTACTATTGATTGGCTAGAGTCTCCAGCACCAGATTTTATGCTACAATGGTCACTTTGACAGGGCAGTCGATTGAAGAAACAGGATGGACACACGCAACTTACCACACTTGGAATATTGTGTCCATTTCTGGTCGCCTCATTATAGGAAGGATGTGGATGCTTTGGAGAAGGTGCAGAGGAGATTTACCAGGATGCTGCCTGGAGTGGAGGGCATGTCTTATGAAGAAAGATTGAGGGAGCAAAGGCTTTTCTCACTGAAGCGAAGAAGGAAGAGAGGTGACTTGATAGAGGTGTACAAGGTGATGAGAGACATGGATAGAGTGGATAGCCAGCGACTTTTCCCCAGGGCGGAAATGGCTGTCACAAGAGGACATCATTTTAAGGTGATTGGAAGAATGTATAGGGGAGATGTCAGAGGTCGGCTCTTTACACAGAGAGTGGTGGGTGCGTGGAATGCACTGCCAGCGGAGGAGGTGGAATCAGAGTCATTATGGACATTTAAGCGACTCTTGGACAGCAGTAAATTGAAGGGGTGTAGGTTAGGTTGATTTTAGATTAGGATAAGTGGTCGGCACAACATTGTGGGCTGAAGGGCCTGTACTGCGCTGTATGGTTCTATGTTCTAACTAAATGCTTGGTGCATTTGAAAGGCGGTCAAAACGTCTATAGTCAAAGTCTGGAAGCAAGGAAGAGTCTGCCACCAATTTGGAACAGGGTTTTGCGCAGAGCTTGGAGCCCATCTTTTGCCATCATGGAAATAGTGGCCAACTCTATCTGCACACTTATGAACCTAAGCATGATGCAGTGTCTGGCTAGCTGACACCTCAGCTTCCATTGCCGCAGAAGCAACTTTCATCAGTAGTCTGAAAAATGGCGAGGGAGATCCTTCTGCTGCCAGTATTCAAAGCGCCTTGCAGGGATTCATAAAATGTACAGCAATCCGTCATCCAACACATCACTAGGATTATTGAATTACCACCCAAGGGAAATGCAGTGGACGCAATGGAGTATTTTTACCTGCTGTCCAGTCGAAGAAGACATAATTTGTCCTTCCACCGTTGTCACTCAGCCAACGCCTTTGCTTTTGCCCATTAGCTAACCAGACCCTGTCACCCCATGCAAGATTGTGCAGTCCACAGCTGTGCCTTCTAGCTCCAAGATTTTTCACAGGCATCCTTGAAGTCCATCTGCAGTCTCCTCCACCGAAAGTCAGCAGCCTCCCACCAGGCAAACTACAGCAATTGTGGCAGTATTGCTTCAGGGCATGGGGGCAGGAAACACACACAAGGAAGAAAGGCACTAAGGGAAGGCACAAACTTGATTAGTTAACCATTGCATGCAATATGGAATGGTTTAATTTACTAATTCAATTTAAAATGTTTATAGTGTGGTGGCTTTTATTTTTGTATTTTGGCCAAGTGATGGTAAGTTTGGGCAGCAGGGTAGCATGGTGGTTAGCATAAATGCTTCACAACACCAGGGTCCCAGGTTCGATTCCCGGCTGGGTCACTGTCTGTGTGGAGTCTGCACGTCCTCCCCCTGTGTGCGTGGGTTTCCTCCGGGTGCTCCGGTTTCCTCCCACAGTCCAAAGATGTGCGGGTTAGGTGGATTGGCCATGCTAAATTGCCCGTAGTGTCCTAATAAAAAAGTAAGGTTAAGGGGGGGGTTGTTGGGTTGCGGGTATAGGGTGGATACGTGGGTTTGAGTAGGGTGATCATGGCTCGGCACAACATTGAGGGCCGAAGGGCCTGTTCTGTGCTGTACTGTTCTATGTTCTATGTAAGTGACACAGGGAAAGCAAAGTACAGGGCTGTTGGCGAATGGGAAATTGGGAGTGTATTTGCTGGTATCATGCTCAGCTGAGCTCTTCATGAGCAGCCAGACTAGAACGAGGATAGGTTGCCTGTTCTCATCCTGTTACACCTGCTTCTCCGGTTTCTCAGTCATTCACCATATTGCTGGTGGTGAAGCTATCCCTTCATAATGGTCAGGTCGTACAGTATTCTGAAGAACATATTGAATATTGACAAGTGCTCTGTGAAATACTGCAGGGCTCCTCTGGGTATTGTGTCAAGTGTTAGGAAGTTGGAATTAAATGAAAAGTAAATCAGGAGTCCATGCCCAAGTGCAACAAGTCTCGGACAATATGCAGGCTTGGGCTGACAAGTGATAAATAACATTCGAGGCCACACAAGTGCCAGGCAATGACCTTCTCCAACAAGAAAGGATCTAACCACTGCTCCTTGATATTCAATGGTGTCACAATCGCTGAATCCCTTAGTATCAACATCCTGATGATTACATTGGGCAGCACGGCTACGTAGTGGTTAGCACAATTGCTTCACAGATCCAGGGTCCCAGATTCGATTCCCGGCTTGGGTCACTGTGCGGAGTCTGCATGCTCTTCCCGTGTGTGCGTGGGTTTCCTTCAGATGCTCCGGTTTCCTCCCACAGTCCAAAGATGTGCAGGTTAGGTGGATTGGCCATGCTAAATTGCCCTTAGTGTCCAAAATTGCCCTTAGTGTTGGGTGAGGTTACTGGGTTATGGAGATAGGGTGGGGGTGTGGGCTTGGGTAGGATGCTCTTTCCAAGCGCCGGTGCCGAGTCGATGGGCCAAATGGCCTCCTTCTGCACTGTAAATTCCATGAAAAAAAATCTCTGAATTACCATTGATCGAAACTGAACTGAACTGGATTAGCTATACAAATACTGCAACTACTAGAACAGGTCAAAGGCTGGGAATCCTGCAGTGAGTAGCTCCTATTATTCTCTTTGAAGTTAAGGTTTTTTCTGAGCCATCGGTTAGCTGAGGTCTGTATAAAAGACAGACAGAGAGCGCACACAGTAAGCGAGCACTTTTCCAGGAGACTCATCCGGAGTGAGACTCATACAGAGTGGGAGATTGAAACTTGGTAATTTGGTGCAGTGAGGTAATTCGGCGCAGAGTGTGAGGAGGTGCTTTTTAACCCTGGTAAGTGACTGGTAAGTAGTCTCTTTTTTTCTTTTCATTGTCTAATTTATTTATTTTTATTTTGAAATTCTAGTTGTTTAAGTTTACCAAGGGTTTAAGACATGGCAGGAGATCCCAGACCCGTGTCATGCTCCTCGTGTGCGATGTGGGAGCTCAGGGACACGTCCACTGTCCCTGGCTCCTTCACGTGCAAGAAGTGTGTTCAGTTGCAGCTCTTGTTAGACCGCTTGACGGCTCTGGAGCTGCGGATGGACTCACTTTGGAGCATCCGCGATGCTGAGGAGGTCGTGGATAGCACGTTTAGCGAGTTGGTCACACCGCAGGTGAAGGTTACTGAGGGAGATAGAAAATGGGTGACCAAAAGAAAGAGCAAGAGTAGGAAGGCAGTGCAGGTGTCCCCTGCGGTCATCTCCCTGCAAAACAGATATACCGCTTTGGATACTGTTGAGGGAGATGGCTCACCAGGGGAAGGCAGCAGCAGCCAGGTTCATGGCACCGTGGCTGGCTCTGCTGCACAGCAGGGCAGGAAGAAAAATGGCAGGGCTATAGTGATAGGGGACTCGATCGTAAGGGGAATAGACAGGCGGTTCTGTGGACGCAATCGGGACTCCAGGATGGTATGTTGCCTCCCTGGTGCAAGGGTCAAGGATGTCTCGGAGCGGCTGCAGGACATTCTGGGGGGGAGGGTGAACAGCTAGCTGTCGTGGTGCACATAGGCACCAACGATATAGGTAAAAAACGGGATGAGGTCCTACAAGCGGAATTCAGGGAGTTTGGAGTTAAACTAAAAAGTAGGACCTCAAAGGTAGTAATCTCAGGATTGCTACCAGTGCCACGAGCTAGTCAGAGTAGGAATGTCAGGATAGATAGGATGAATGCGTGGCTCGAGAGATGGTGCAAGAGGGAGGGATTCAAATTCCTGGGGCATTGGGACCGGTTCTGGGGGAGGTGGGACCAGTACAAACCGGACGGTCTGCACTTGGGCAGGACTGGAACCGATGTCCTAGGGGGGGTGTTTTCTAGAGCTGTTGGGGAGGGTTTAAACTAATGTGGCAGGGGGATGGGAACCAATGCTGGAAGTTGGAAGGTAGTAAAACAGGGACAGAAACAAAAGGAAGTAAGGGGAAAAGTGCAAGGCAGAGAAGACATAGTCAGAAATCCATAAGGGCGACAGTACAAGGTACAGTGACTGAGGGGAGCACAGTGAATAGGCCCAGTAATAACAAAAGGAATAAAACTGGAGATGTTAAGATTCAAAACAGAGGTAAAAAAACCAACATAAGTGTACTTTACCTGAATGCTCGTAGTATTCGGAATAAAGTAAATGAGTTGGTGGCACAAATCATCGTAAATGACTATGATTTAGTGGCCATTACTGAAACATGGTTAAAGGATGGTCACGACTGGGAGTTAAATATCCGAGGGTATCAAACTATTCGGAAGGACAGAGTGGATGGTAAGGGAGGTGGTGTTGCTCTGTTATTTAAGGATGACATCCGGGCAATAGTAAGTGATGACATCGGTGCTATGGAGGATAAGGTTGAATCCATTTGGGTGGAAATCAGGAATAGTAAGGCGAAAAAGTCACTGATAGGAGTAGTCTATCGGCCACCAAATAGTAACGAGATGGTGGGGCAGGCAATAAACAAAGAAATAACTGATGCATGTAGAAATGGTACAGCAGTTATCATGGGGGATTTTAATCTACATGTCGATTGGTTTAACCAGGTCGGTCAAGGCAACCGTGAGGAGGAGTTTATAGAATGTATCCGCGATAGTTTCCTAGAACAGTATGTAATGGAACCTACGAGGGAACAAGCGGTCCTAGATCTTGTCCTGTGTAATGAGACAGGATTGATTCATGATCTCATAGTTAGGGATCCTCCCGGAAGGAGCGATCACAATATGGTGGAATTTAAAATACAGATGGAGGGTGAGAAAGTAAAATCAAATACTAGTGTTTTGTGTTTAAACAAAGGAGATTACAAGGGGATGAGAGAAGAACTAGCTAAGGTAGACTGGGAGCTAAGACTTTATGGTGGAACAGTTGAGGAACAGTGGAGAACCTTCCAAGCGATTTCTCACAGTGCTCAGCAAAGGTTTATACCAACAAAAAGGAAGGACGGAAGAAAGAGGGAAAATCGACCGTGGATATCTAAGGAAATAAGGGAGAGTATCAAATTGAAGGAAAAAGCATATAAAGTGGCAAAGATTGCTGGGAGATTAGAGGACTGGGAAATCTTTAGGGGGCAACAGAAAGCTACTAAAAAAGCTATAAAGAAGAGTAAGATAGAGTATGAGAGTAAACTTGCTCAGAATATAAAAACAGACAGTAAAAGTTTTTACAAACATATAAGACAAAAAAGAGTGGCTAAGGTAAATATTGGTCCTTTAGAGGATGGGAAGGGAGTTTTAATAATGGGAAATGAGGAAATGGCTGAGGAACTGAACAGGTTTTTTGGGTCGGTTTTCACAGTGGAAGACACAAATAACATGCCAGCGACTAATAGAAATGAGGCTATGACAGGTGAGGACCTTGAGAGGATTGTTATCACTAAGGAGGGAGTGATGGGCAAGCTAATGGGGCTAAAGGTAGACAAGTCTCCTGGCCCTGATGGAATGCATCCCAGAGTGCTAAAAGAGATGGCTAGGGAAATTGCAGATGCACTAGTGATAATTTACCGAAATTCACTAGACTCTGGGGTGGTCCCGGTGGATTGGAAATTAGCAAACGTGACGCCACTGTTTAAAAAAGGAGGTAGGCAGAAAGCAGGAAATTATAGGCCAGTGAGTTTAACTTCGGTAATAGGGAAGATGCTGGAATCTATCATCAAGGAAGAAATTGCGAGGCATCTGGATAGAAATTGTCCCATTGGGCAGACGCAGCATGGGTTCGTAAAAGGCAGGTCATGCCTAACTAATTTAGTGGAATTTTTTGAGGACATTACCAGTGCAGTAGATAACGGGGAGCCGATGGATGGGGTATATCTGGATTTCCAGAAAGCCTTTGACAAGGTGCCACACAAAAGGTTGCTGCATAAGATAAAGATGCATGGCATTAAGGGTAAAGTAGTAGCATGGATAGAGGATTGGTTAATTAATAGAAAGCAAAGAGTTGGGATAAATGGGTGTTTCTCTGGTTGGCAATCAGTAGCTAGTGGTGTCCCTCAGGGATCCGTGTTGGGCCCACAATTGTTCACAATTTACATAGATGATTTGGAGTTGGGGACTAAGGGCAATGTGTCCAAGTTTGCAGATGACACTAAGATGAGTGGTAAAGCGAAAAGCGCAGAGGATACTGGAAGTCTGCAGAGGGATTTGGATAGGTTAAGTGAATGGGCTCGGGTCTGGCAGATGGAATACAATGTTGACAAATGTGAGGTTATCCATTTTGGTAGGAATAACAGCAAACGGGATTATTATTTAAACGATAAAATATTAAATCATGCCACTGTTCAGAGAGACTTGGGTGTGCTAGTGCATGAGTCACAGAAGGTTGGTTTACAAGTGCAACAGGTGATTAAGAAGGCAAATGGAATTTTGTCCTTCATTGCTAGAGGGATGGAGTTTAAGACTAGGGAGGTTATGTTGCAATTGTATAAGGTGTTAGTGCGGCCACACCTGGAGTATTGTGTTCAGATTTGGTCTCCTTACTTGAGAAAGGACGTACTGGCGCTGGAGGGTGTGCAGAGGAGATTCACTAGGTTAATCCCAGAGCTGAAGGGGTTGGATTATGAGGAGAGGTTGAGTAGACTGGGACTGTACTCGTTGGAATTTAGAAGGATGAGGGGGGATCTTATAGAAACATTTAAAATTATGAAGGGAATAGATAGGATAGATGCGGGCAGGTTGTTTCCACTGGCGGGTGACAGCAGAACTAGGGGGCGTAGCCTCAAAATAAGGGGAAGTAGATTTAGGACTGAGTTTAGGAGGAACTTCTTCACCCAAAGGGTTGTGAATCTATGGAATTCCTTGCCCAGTGAAGCAGTTGAGGCTCCTTCATTACATGTTTTTAAGGTAAAGATAGATAGTTTTTTGAAGAATAAAGGGATTAAGGTTATGGCGTTCGGGCCGGAAAGTGGAGCAGAGTCCACAAAAGATCAGCCATGATCTAATTGAATGGCGGAGCAGGCTCGAGGGGCCAGATGGCCTACTCCTGCTCCTAGTTCTTATGTTCTTATGAATCCCCAAAACCTGTCCACAATGCATAAATTAGGAGTGGAATGGAATACTATCCACTTGCCTAGATGAATACAACTTCAACAACATTTGAGAAGCTCGACACCATCCAGGACAAAGTAGTTCACTTGATTGCTATCCCTTCCACAAACATTCACTCCCTCTTTCACTGATAACAGTGGCAGCCATGTGTACCACCTACAAGATACACTGCAGGAACTCAACAAGTGTCCTTAAACAGCACCTTCCAAACCCACAACCATCTAGAATGAAAAGAGCAGCAGAGGTAACATCACCATCTCCAGGTACCCCTCCAATTCACTCACCACCATGCCTTGGAAATATATCACTGTCCCTTCAGTTTAGCTGGGTCAAAATCCTGGAATTTCCTCCCTAACAGCAGTGTACCTGGACCTCAAGAACTACAGTGGTTCAAGAAGACGGCTTGCCACAACCATCTTAAGGGCAACTAGCAATGGGCAATAAATGCTGGATGAGCCAGCAATGCCCACATCCCGTAAATGAAATGTTAAAGATATGCTGATTATGCTGGTGTGTGCGCTCACTCAGAAACTGAAATCCAGATCATTGTTGACTCCTCTGAAGAATACGAGAAAATGGGCCTTTCACTAAACACCCAGAAAACCTTCCAGCCAATTCCCAGTACAAAATAAGTTCCCCCGGTCAATTAAGATCAACAGTGAGATCCTGGAAAATGTAGACCATTTTCCATATTTTGGGAACTTCCTGTTGTCTTCAAATTTCATTGCCTCCAATGTGCCAACTCCATCTTGGGTCAATTGAGGAAAACAGCTTTTGAGAACCAAGATCTGAAACTTGAGACTAAGGTCACGGTTTACTGGGCAGTAGTGATCCCCATGCTCGTATCTGCTTCAGGGTCTTCAACAACCCACAGCAAGCACCTTAAAGCACTGCAGAAGTACCGCCAGTGGTCCCTTCTCAGGATCCTTCAAATCTAGTGGTAAGAAAGGCGCACCAATCGCAGTAGCATCCTCTCCCAAGCTAACATGCTCAGCAACTGGGTGATAATCGCTCCAAACCAGCTCTGCTGGGTGGGACATGTCGTTTGTTTGACACCAGACATTCGACGAAATTGCTCTTCTTGGAGCTCGGTCACAGCAGGAGACACCCAGCAGGTCAGTGGAAACACTTTTGGGATGGCATCAATGCATGGGTGACCCATGTGGCCGACCAAAGCAGAGGAAGTTTGCTTGGGAGGGCACCAATCACTTTGAAAATTTACACTGGGGACATGCAGAGGTGTCGCACAAACCTCTAAACAACCCATCTATCCAACCCTTCAAACACCACCTGGCCCACATGTGGCAGAATCTGCAGAGCGCCCATTGGCATTATCAGCCATTTCAGAGCCCATTGAAATGGAATAATCTTCAGTCCTGAGGGGCTGCCTTAGACAAGGATCTAAGAGACAACAAGGAGCACAAAGGTTCAGTGGTTTGGGTAGAAATGGA
Source organism: Scyliorhinus canicula (assembly GCF_902713615.1). Lineage (NCBI taxonomy): Eukaryota > Metazoa > Chordata > Chondrichthyes > Carcharhiniformes > Scyliorhinidae > Scyliorhinus > Scyliorhinus canicula. The sequence continues at coordinate 22,692,078 of NC_052154.1, forward strand.
AAGGAACCAATTTGATTTAAATAACCATTGAAGGATCTTTTCCAAAGAATGTTAGGGCATGATACCGAAAGATGATTTTCCTGCGATTCTTTTTCTTAAACCAGTCCTTTCATTTCTAATGGCCACATGCAGTGTGACTGCTGTTGAAAGTACAATGCATTTTCGATTTGTACTCAATCTCTCGCAGTCGATGTTGGTCCACGCAAAGTGTTCAATAGCACACTAAATCAAAGATATTTACTTGGTATTAATGTAAAATGCTTCAAGGTACCAGAGGATTAAAACATGATCTTTTCAATTCTATTTTAGAAAATCTGCCAATCTTTAACGTATTTATACAGTTCAGTTAAATTCATTTTGTCAGCAATATTTATACTGAATACATAACCAATTCCTACATTTTCAGTCAGCAAGTGCATCATCCATTTTGGAATTGGAAAATTTATGATATGTACTTTCACAAAGACACAAAAGGTTGCAGGTTCTTGGTGATTCTAACATTATGAAATTTTAGTTTGGGTATCTCCATGGAAACCACACACATAGCGAAAAGCTATTACTAGTTGTACACTTTGTTCAATAGGACAGTTAATTGGCATTTATGCTGCAGGTGGATTGCCAGCTGATTCCAGATTTGACCATAATAGAACAGAATAGAATGAAACATTCTAATTGCCAAATTCTGCATATTTACAAGTGATTCAGGTGTGCGGGTTCAGAGGCATGGCAGTAATTATTATTTCTGATATCTTGAATTTGTGTAAAGAGACAAGGCCAACAAACAAGGCTGCTTTTCTTCCGTGATCAGGAGATTATGAGTAACTTAATTGAAGTTTAAAGATTATAATGGCAGTGATAAAACCAATGAATATTTCCTTCCGCTTGTCTACATGCAATCCCTCAAGTATATAGAAAATGTATTCTAATCTGTGAGCAGTACTTTTATAAATTGATGTGGCCACATCCTTCACTGTTGAAAAAGGCCCAAATATCCAGTGATACAATTTGAATATTAGGATGTTGGTAGTAAGAAGTTTGTAAGTAGATTAATAGATTTGTGGGACAGGTTATTAGGGAAAAACAAATGAAATGAAGAGTGTAATTTGGCTAAACAGGAAATGGTACATATCCACATGGGAAAATCAGGTAGGTACAGCTATTACCTATTAGTAAGAGACAGGTTTGTTGGGTGCATGTAACTTTTCCCTATTCCAAAACAATTTTGGGCTGGATTCTCTCGCAATCGGCGGGGCAGACCGTATCGGCGCCAAAGAGTGGTGTGAACCACTCCGGCGTCGAGCCGCCCGGAAGGTGTGGAAACCTCCGCACTTCCGGGGGCTTGGCTGGCGCTGGAGTGGTTGGCGCTGCGCCAACCGGCGCCGAAGGGCCTCCGCCGGCCGTCGCGAGTTGCCGCATGCGCAGGAGTGCCAGCGTGTTCTGGCGCATGCGCAGGACCGCTGACGTGTTTCCTGCGCATGCGCAGGGGGTTTCTTCTCCGCGCCGGCCAATGTCGGAAGAAGATCACAGACCTCCACCGAGCTGCAAGATGAAGTTACCAGCTCTCTCCTGGCATCGGTTCTGCCTGCTGCTCCTCAAATTCCCAAACCTCCTCCCACAGATCACTGGCTGACACCTCATATCCTCCCCATATCTGATCTTTGTGCTTGTTCCTCAGAACCACCTGGCACCCACCAGCACAACCCCTTTATGTCCAGGTGCAGTGCTCACACCTGCCGCCAACTATAGCCCCCCCTCCCCCCCCCCCCCCCCCTCCCCGACTCATCAACCATGTGGCTCACAGCGCCCTCTCTTTATCCCCACAGGAGAAAATAGCCTTTAATATGCTGGAAAGAGCCAGGCTGGGTGGCGGAATCTCAGAGCTCCAAGTCCTCACCCCTTATGAGGAACAGGCCCTGGATATTGCGGGGTTCATCGGGGAGAGAGCAGTCACTGACAGTAAGGTTGGTCTGTGTCACAGAGGTGAGGATCTGCCACTTAACCCAGGCCTGCCTAAAGTGAATAATCTATGTCAGACAAAGTGATCCTTCCCTTTCACTGACGACATGTCCTTTGTCTCACAGAATCGCCATCTGATGAGGCCGGGCCATCCGGAGTCGTTCCTCCTCCTGCAAACCAAGAGACCACCTCGGAGGAGAGCTCTGAGGAGACCACAGGCGAGGCATCACAGCTATCATCCCCACCCTCCACCAGCAGTGAAACACACACCTCGGTGGGCAAAATTAGTTGATATGCTTCAGGGGCACAATTTGGTGAGCACAACACAGTTGCTGACGTACATCAGTTGGCGGCAGGAACACTTAAGGGAGCCAGCAGTCGGATCCCAGGAAGCAGCTGAGCCCCATCCAGATGCCGAAGCTCTGGACATGGTTCTCCCAGAGCTGATGCAGATGATAGGACACAGCCGTGACATTCAAGAGGGGATTGATGCACGATCAATTGTACAAAGACTAAGGTTGGATACAACTATGGCTTTATCGCAGTAAGATGTGTGGCCTCCCACAGCAGCTGGCGAAATGGCTGCCGAATAGGGGACACGCTCCTCCTACTGGGCGGAGCCAGCAGGCAGAGCCAGGTCCCGCTGGTAAGGACCTTGTTTGATTTACGCCGGCAGGACTGGCCGAAAACGGGTGGCCACTCGGCCCATCACGGAGCGGAGAATCTCCTCGGGGGGCCACTGCCAATGGCCCCCGACTGGTGCGACGCGGTTCCTGCCCCCGCTGAAAAACCGTCACTGGAGAATCCGGAAGCCAGCGTCGGCGCGGGATTCACGCCACCCCCCAGCAATTGTCCGGCCCGGCGGGGGGGTTTCGGAGAATCCCGCCCAATGAGTTGTATTGTATTCATGTGTGAACAGAAATAGCAGTGTGTCATTCTAAGTCAATCGTTCAGATACCGGCCTGAATTCTCCAGCTATTGGGATTCTCTTGTCCCGCTGGCAGCACACCCCCGCCCACGGGTTTCCCAAAGACGTGGGGTGGCTTCGATGGGAAAACCCATTGACAAGTGGCGGGAAGAGAGAATCCTGGTGCCAGGGAACGGTGCACGGCTGGGAAACACAGGGCTGGGGAAGCGGAGAATCCAGTCTGGATACCCCCACACATGCAGCTCCTTTTGTATCAGTTGCTTGTTTAATCGAGATCAGAGGCATCCAGCATTCCTGAGCCAGGTCCGAGTATTATTGTTGCTGAACCTAGTTTTGTTCCCATATTAGCAGATTTTCCTTTTAATGGAAAACTGACCATTAAACCTGTCACCAAAATAAGAAACCACATTTAATCGCACAAACAACTGATACCAACATGTGGCTCAAGCCCCCAGAATCCAAATGAAATCACCGCAATATATTGGTAATTGATTCGATCACCTGTCAGAGCAGAGCAGTACATTTTCAGAATCAAAGAACAGTTAGACAGCAGAACTTTGCGCAAGCATACTAACATTTTCATTTTGAATATTCAGAATTGCAGAAATACACACTGCGGAATAATAATAATAACCTTTTATTGTCCCAAATGTGAAGTTATTGTGAAAAGCCCCTAGTCGCCACATTCCGCGCCTGTTCAGGTAAGCTGGTATGGGTATTGAACCCGCGCTGCTGGCCAAAGAGGCCCTTTGGCCCATCGAGTCTGCACTGGCACATGAAAAACACCCGACCATCCTACCTAATCCCATTTGCCAGCACTTGGCCCATAGCCTTGAATGTGATGAGCTGCCAAGTAATCACCCAAAATATGAAGCAATTCGCCTCTACCGCCACCCCAGGCAGTGCATTGCAGACCCCATTCACCCTCTTGGTTAAAAAAAAAATCACATTCCCTCTAAGCCACCTGCCCCTCATCTTGAAATTGTGTGTCCTCGTGACTGACCCTTCAACCAAGAGGATCAGCTTCTTTCTATTCACTCTGTCATTGCCCCTCATAATCTTGTACACCTCGATCAGTTCACCCCTGAGTTTTCTCTGCTCCAACGAAAAAAATCCAAGCATATCCAACCTCTCTTCATAACTTAAATGTTCCAAACCAGGCAACATCTTGATGAATCTCTTCTGTAACCCCTCCAGTGCAATCACATCTTTCCTGTAATGTGGTGACCAGTACTGCACATAGTAATCCAGGTACGGCCTCACAAAATGTTATATACAACTCCAACATGACCCCTGTGCTTTTGTAATCTATGCCTCGATTGATAAAGTCCAATATGCCTTTTTCACCACCCTATTAACCTGCCCTTGCACCTTCAGAGATCTATGGATAAACACAGCACAATCTCTTTGTTCCTCAGAACCTCCTAGTGATATGGCATTCATTGAATACTTCCTTATCAAATTATTCCTTCCAAAATGTATAACCTCACACTTTTCAGAGTTAAAATCCATCTGCCACTGATCTGCCCATTTAATCATCCCATCTATATCTTCTTGTAGCCCAAGACACACTACCTCACAGTTAACCACCCAGCCAATCTTTGTGTCATCTGCAAACTTACTGATCCTATGCACCCCCCCCCCCCCCCCCCCCCCCCCCCCAACCACATAGTTTATATAACTGACGAATAATAGGATGGCCAGCACAGATCCCTGTGGTATGCCACTGGGTCCTGGCTCCAGTGACTAAACCAGTCTACTGTCATCACCCTCTGCCTCCTACAAATGAGCCAATTTTGAATCCACCTTATCAAATTACCCTGTATCCCATATGCATTTGCCTTCATAATAAGACTTTGCTGAAATCCATATAAACTCCATCAACTACACTACCCTCATTTACACTGGTCACCTCCTCAAAAAATGATATCAAAATTGTTGGACATGACCTCCCTCTGACAAAGCCATGCTGTTCACTATTCCTGATCAAATCTTGCCTCTCCAAGTGGAGATAGATTCTGTCCTTCTGAATTTTCTCCAATAGTTTCCCTACCACTGATATGGGACTCACTGGTTTATAGTTCCCTGGCTTATCTCTACAACCCTTCTTCAATAGTGGAACTACATTAGCTGTCCTCCAGTCCTCTGGCACCTCTCCTGTGGGCAGAGAGGAATTCAAAATTTGGGTCTGAGCCCCTGCAATCTCCTCACTCGCCTCCCACAGCATCCTGGGATACAATTCATCTGGACCTAGAAATTTGTCCACGTTTATGGCTGCAAACACTCCAATACCCTGTCACTCCCGATGTCAGTTTGATCAAGAACCTCAGAGTCTCTCTCCCCGAGTTCCATATCTACCTTCTCATTCTCTTGGGTAAAGATGGATGTGAAGTATTCATTCAACACTTTACCAATGTCCTCTGGCTCCATCCACAGATTTCCCCTTGGTCCCTCATAGCCCTACACTTTTCCTGGTTATCTTCTTCCCATTGATATATTTATAGACTATCTTGGGATTTTCTATACTTTTATCAGCCAGAGCTTTGTCATAGCCCCTCTTTGCTCTCCTAATTGCTTACTTAAGCTCCACCCTGCACTTTCTGCGCTCCACTACTGCATCCACTGATTTGCTCTCCTTGTACTTGCCAAAAGCCTCTCCTTTCTTTCTGAATATCTCTGGCCATCCATGGTTCTCTGGGCTTGTTCCTCCTTCCCATCACCCTAGAGGGAACATGTTGGGCCTGTACCTTCCCCATTTCCTTTTCGAATGCCCCTCCACTACTCTTCTGTAGATTTTTCCACAATTAACTCTTCCCAGTCTACCTTGGTCAGGTCCGGCCTTATTTTACTAAACTCCAATATCCCCCAATCCAAGACGTTTTTTTTTGCAACTTATCAATTTTTTAGTCCATAACAAACTTAAATTGCACTATGTTGTGATCGCTATCACTAAAATGCTCCCCCCACTCCCCAGCACCTCAACCACCCATCCAGCATCATTCCCAGAATAAGGTCCAGTGCTGCTCCGTCCCTTGTTTGACCCTTTACATATTGACCTAAAAAGTTCTTCGGAATACATTAAGAAATTCATTCCATATAAGCCCTTAATACTGTGACTATACCTATTAATGTTAACAATGTTGAAATCACCAAATATAATTACCCTATTACTATTTGTTTTACACAATTCCGCGAATTGGGCACATATTTGTTCCTCAATTTCCCGCTGACTATCTCGGGGTCTGTAATAAACACCTAGCAAAGTGGCTGTTCCTTTTTTATTCCGAAACTCTACCCACAAAGAGTCATTCAATGCTCCCTCCAAGATATCATTTCTCTTTCGCTGATACTTTAACTAATAATGCATTGCCTCCTCCTCCTTTATCCCCACCCATCTCACCTGAAGAATCAACCATGCCTCTGTGGTTATTGCTGAAAAAGAGATTTTTTTGTGGAAGCTTTTTGTCTTACACTCATCAGGTCATTTGCAAGAATATAATACAAGGGAAATCAACAAATTTATACTGTAAGGAAAGAGGGTTTTGATTAGTAGGCAAGTGGACTCTGATGGGTAGACACATTGTCATGGAGAATGCACCAGTTGCGGTGACTGATAGTTAACTGCCAAGCATTGTTTGAAATTTAAACCAGGCAACTTGACTCTGATTTCCCCGAGGAATGAACTTATCATGTATTTTGTTTAGCTGAAACAGGTACAATGTGTGTACATGCTCTTTCATGTCTGAAAAGTACAGGGCCCTGTGTATTAACATATGTAGCTTCAAGTACATACAAATGCGTCACACTGTGATTGTGACTGACAATTTTAAATTGGTTTTCAGTGTAACTCTTAGCATACTGAGGTTTATTCAGCAAATGTTGTCCAATCTTGTAATCACATCTAATGTTGTACACTGTTTTATAAGTTTTGCAAGAACAGGTTTGTTGGGTAAGATGGCACGGTGGCACAGTGCTTAGCACTGCTGCCTCACAGCTCCATGGACTCAGGTTCAATTCTTGCTTTGGGTGCCTGCCTGTATGAAGTTTATTTGTTCGCCCTGTGTCTGCGTGGGATTCCTCTGGGTGTTCCATTTTCACCCACAGTCCAAAGATCTGCAGGTTAGGTGGATAGACCATGATCAATACGTAGGGTTACGTGGATAGTGCGGAGGAGTGGGCCTGATAGAGTGCCATTTTCGAGGGTTCATGCACTCTCCGGGCTGAATGGTCTCCTTATGCAATGTAGGGATTCCATGGGTACCTTGCTTGACCAACCACCCCACCCCCACCAAGATGTCGATGGTCTGGTATCCGACGATGTGAATACCATTGATTTTCTCCTTTTTGAATATGGGCATTGTTTTCATCTGACCCAAATATTCCTTGCCATTTATTCGCACAATTCTGAATGTTGTCCAAGTATCTGAAGAACTGAACACGGCAATTAACAATGCACATCCCCACTTCTGACCTTATGATGGAGTGAAAGGTAATTGAAGAAGCAGCTTCAGATGGGTGGTCCTAGGGTACTACACTGAGGAACTCCTGAAGAACAGAATAACTGCACTTGATGCCACACTCGATCAAATGCTGCCTTGATGTCAAGCGCAAATCACTCTCATCTCATCTCTTTCATTCAACTCTTTTGTCCGTGCTTGGAGCAAGGCTGCAAACAAGTCTGGAGCTGAATGGTCTTGGCAGAACCGAAACTGAGCAACAGTGAGCAGGCTTTTGGTGAATAAGGGTTGCTTGATGGCAATGCCGATGACATGGCCCATTTTTTTCCTGATGCAACTGAGGATAGACTGATGGAGCAGTGATTGGTTAACTTGGATTTGTCCTGCTTTTTTGTGGTCAGGATTGTGGCCCTGGCCCAAAGCCTGCTGGGAAATATGGCTAAGTAAAAGGGGCACTAAGTCTGCTGGGAAATGTGGCCAAGTAACAGAGACACTGAAGAAACAAAAAGAGCCATTCAGAGCTGAGAGCATAGATTCTGAAACAGGAAAGAGGACTGTGAGATCGATTTTTATCGACAAAAGGTGCCAGAAGCAAGAGATGATAGAATCTACAGTGCAGCAGGAGGCCATTCAGCCCATCGAGGCTGGACCGGCCCTGGAAAGAGCACCCTAATTCATCTCATGTCTCCACCCTATCCTTGTAACCCAGTAACTCCATCTAAACTTTTGGACCCCTTAGAACATAGAACAGTACAGCACAGAACAGGCCCTTCGGCCCTCAATGTTGTGCCGAGCCATGATCACCCTACTCAAACCCACATATCCACCCTATACCTGTAACCCAACAACCCCCCCTTAACCTTACTTTTATTAGGACACTACGGGCAATTTAGCATGGCCAATCCACCTAACCCGCACATCTTTGGACTGTGGGAGGAAACCGGAGCACCCGGAGGAAACCCACGCACACAGGGGGAGGACGTGCAGACTCCACACAGACAGTGACCCAGCCGGGAATCGAACCTGGGACCCTGGAGCTGTGAAGCATTTATGCTAACCACCATGCTACCCTGCTGCCCCCAAAAGGGGGGCAACTTCTCGTTGGAGTATAGAAGGATGAGGGGGGATCTTATTGAAACTTACAGGAGACTGCGAGGCCTGGATAGAGTGAATGTGGAGAGGATGTTTCCACTTGTAGGAAAAACTAGAACCAGAGGACACTATCTCAGACTAAAGGGACGATCCTTTAAAACAGGGATGAGGAGGAATTTCTTCAGCCAGTGGTTGGTGAATCTGTGGAACTCTTTGCCGCAGAAGGCTGTGGAGGCCAATTCACTGAGTGTCTTTAAGACAGAGATAGATAGATTCTTGATTAATAAGGAGATCAGGGGTTATCAGGTGACGGCAGAAGAATGGGGATGAGAAAATATCAGCCATGATTGAATGGCAGAGCAGATTCGATAGGCCGAGTGGCCTAATTCGGTTCCTATGTCTTATGGTCTTATGGACACTAAGGGGCAATTTAGCATGGCCACTCCACCTAATCTGCACATCTTTGGACTATGGGAGGAAACTTGAGTCCCCGGAGGAAACCCACACAGAGAGGGGGAGAACGTGTAAATTCCACACAGACAGTCACCCGAGGCCGAAATTGAACCAGGGACCATGTAGCTGTGAGGCAGCAGTACTAACCACTGTGCCACCGTGCCTGTAGTGATCTGTACATCTCTAACAAATCATCACTGTTAGGCACTCAGGCCTGCAGAGACCTGCGGCTGGTGCAACACATTTACATGCACACCCAGGATCCATCAAGCCTGGAAGCTAAAATCCACAGCATGCTACAAGAATACCCCGACATATTCAAAGGCACGGGCACCTTACCCTGCCAATACAAAATCATGCTGAAGACAGACGCCAAACCCGTCATTCAGCCGCCCAGGAGCGTTCCAACTCCACTGCGGGAGAAGTTCAAAGCGGAACTCAACAGACTGCAGTCACAAGGCGTAATATCGCGAGTCACACAGCCGACTGACTGGGTTAGCTCCATCGTCTGTGTTAAGAAACCTTCTGGAGATCTTCGCATATGCATAGACCCGAAGGACTTGAACCAGAACATTCGCCGGGAACACTACCCCATCCCCAAGCGTGAAGAGTTCACATCTGAGATGGTGAATGCTCGTATCTTCACCAAGGGTTTTGGCAGATGCAGCTCGATGACTCGAGCAGATTACTGTGTACGTTCAACACGCCATTTGGACGTTTCTGCTTCAATCGCATGCCCTTTTGCATTATCTCTGCGTCAGAGATTTTCCACAGGATAATGGAGCAAATGACCGATGGCATTGAGGGTGTCAGAGTCTATGTGGATGACATCATCATATGGTCCACCACTGAAGAAGAACACCTCTGTCATCTGAAGAAGGTGTTTCAGAGGATTCATAAATACGGTTTGAAACTGAACTAGGCAAAATGCACATTTGCGAAAGAGTCTGTAACCTTTTTGGGTGACACCATATCATCTCAGGGTGTCAGCCCTGAGGACGTGAAAATCGCTGCAATATGAACCATGAAGATGCCACATGACAAGACGGTGGTGCTACGATTTCTGGGCTTCGTCAACGTCCTCGGCAGGTTCATCCCAAACCTGTCCGCACGGACGGCAGCTTTACGCAATCTCCTACAAAAGACCACTGCGTTTGCGTGGACACAACGTCACCAAAATGGTGGATCTCAAACAGCAACTAACGAGGGCACCGACCCTTGCTTTATTTGACGCAACCAGACCCACCAAGATCTCCACTGATGCCAGCCAGGACGGGATTGGCGCCGTTCTCCTCCAACAGGTCGACCAGTCTGAATGGGTCCCGGTGACATACGTGTCCAGGGCCATGACCGAACTGAGTGCAGATATGCACAGATCGAAAAAGAATGTCTCGGACTCCTCACTGGGATTCTGAAGTTCCATGACTATGTGTACGGCCTGCCCACATTCATAGTGGAAACCGACCACAGACCATTGGTCCATATGATAGACAAGGATCTAAATGACATGACACCTCGTCTGCAGCGCATCATGATGAACCTGCGAAAGTATGATTTCGCCCTAATATACACCCCGGGACGAGACCTTGCCATTGCCGACGCACTGTCCCGATCAATTGGCACTGACAATGCCCCCATCAGCCCCTATCAGAGAAATCGAGGCCCAAACACAGTTATGCATGGAGAATTTGCCTGCTTCGGATGAGAAGCTTTGCCTAATCCGACAGGAGACGCCGAAAGATGCAACCTTACGGAGGGTGCTGCACCTACTCCAGCATGGTTGGACGAGGGGACAATGTCCACAATTTCAGAATGTCAAATCAGAACTGATTGAAGTTGACGGCCTGCTGCTACGCAATGCACAGATTGTGATTCTGGCCACACTCCGCGCCGAGATGCTACGTAGGATTCATGAAGGCCACCTAGGCATTGAGAAATGCAAAAGGCGAGCACGACAGGCTGTGTACTGGCCCGGCATGAATCAAGACATAACGGACATGGTCATGACATGTGACACCTGTCAAAGACATCAACCCGCACAGTGTAAAGAACCACTGCAGCAACACAAACTCAGAATGGCGCCGTGGACAAAAGTGGGCATTGACCTATTCCATGCCACAGGGCGTGATTACGTCTTGATCATGGACTATTACTCAAACTATCCGGAGGTACTGAAACTCCATGATCTCACGTCTTCATCTGTCATCAAGGTGTGCCAGGAGATATTTGCGCGACATGGAATCCTTCATGTGGTAATGTCAGATAATAGTCCCTGCTTCGCGAGCTGGGAATGGAAAGAGTTCTCAGACCGATACAGCTTTCGGCATGTAACATCCAGTCCGCGCTACACACAGTCAAATGGGAAAGTGGAAAAGGGTGTCCACATCGTTAAATGGCTTATTAGCAAAGCAACAGATTCACGCTCGGACATCAACCCCGCGCTGTTATCCTACCGAGCAACCCCATTGAGCTCAGGACTGTCGCCAGTGCAGATGCTCTTTGGCAGGAACATCCGGACAACCCTACTGTCGATTCAATTCTGAGACCCCGATAACGCTCTGGTACTCGACAAAATGCGGGTACTATGTCATCCCCACCTCCACCGTTACGACGCTCCAGCAGAAGCAGTAAGGCACCCGACCGGCTGGATTTGTAATGACACTTCAACACACCCACAAGACGAGTATGAACATTTCTAACGATGGACTCATAACACTGTTAATTATTTCTGTATTACTTCATCATTTTCACAGTGTGCAGATTTGCTTATTCTCACTACTTGTTCTGTACAGTTTTCTTGCGGTCAGTTTAGGAAACATATCAGCTCAAAAGGGGGGGATGTAGTGATCTGTACATCTGTACATACATCTGCACATACACCAGGGACTGCAGCACAGATGTAACAGCCACAGCACCACTAGAGGGCAGCATCAGCCATGGGTATAAAGGGTCGAGCCCAAGGCAGGATCTGCCTCTTTGAGAAGCACAGGGCTAGTGAGCAGCAGCAGGCAGAGACAGCTCAGCATAGGCAGTTTATCTTAGTTTCACTGGTCATACCTCTTGACTGTTTTACATCTAGTTGAGCTCTGGAAGCAGAACGAACCCTTTGAATAAAGTGTCTGTGTTAACTGTAAGTCTCCAGTCTTCATTCAGACTTAGAGATTAACATAGTGCCGTGATGAAAACAGCTCTGGGAATGATCGCCCGGGAAGAGGAAGGATGAGAGATCAGCGGGTGGGAAATATACCGGGCCAAAAACATTAGCACCTGCTGTGGCCTGGCCAATGAAAGGGGAGGTCTTCATCGGTTACGTGTTGGAATGCATATAGATGGTTGGCACACAATCCCAGGAAATATATAAATATGGATGCGATCGGGACCAACGTATGTATGCAAAACTTTGAGGAAGAACAATTGCAGGAGAAAACCTCAAGCATCCAACTTGTGCCTGGCCAATGCGATTGATTGGGTGGTGACGTCTCCACAGGTCCACTAGAAGTTATTAGATAAGTATTAACAGTCGAAGCTATGCTTATGAACTTACAGTGGTAGTACAGGAAAATAGAATCATTTGTGTGCTTTTGATACAGTATATGACAGAACCTCTCTTGTAGTGTTAAGCATTGGGATTTTTTATTGTGTTTAATAAAGAAGTGATTTGATTCAACGTTAAAGGTGCTGTGTCTATCAATCAACAGGAGCAAGGGTCCCAGTCAACAGGATATACTTCGGTAATTTACTACTGGGTCAGGCGGATGCCATGTTGAAGCTGTGCTGGAAAGCCTGGTTAGGCATGTGACTAGCTTTGGAACACATGGCTTCAGCTGTACGACAAGTGTGTAGTCGGAGATAACAGTCTTTCTTGTAGCCAGTGCACTCAGCAGGTTCTTCTTGGAAAAATTCAAGAAGTGTTACAGAATAAAGAAAGCTTCGGTGTGTAGTGCATAATACCAGTTTGCATAGGTTTCCTGTTGTGCACTCGTCAGGAAGATGTTATTAAGGACACAATGGAAGCATCATAACAGAGGGAAGCATCAGATGCATGAAAAGGGATGGTTTATATTTAAGGTTCTGTGTGCATGCTGTGCATTCTCACAATGCTATACATTTGTTTCACAACTGGAACTGGTATTAGATGACTACCAACACTATACCCCAAGTGCTCAAAAAAGTAACAGTACTTAGTTAGGCTTCTTTTTAAACATACCGTTGTCAGTTGCAAGAAATAAGGCTGTATATTGACTGTCATGGACGTAAGGAGATTCTCGATCCAGGGCTGCTCTGGTTGTAACTGTGCCATTTGCAGGATTGATAGTCAGCCAGCCAGCAGGATCCTGAAACTGCGCAAACCTGCAAAAGGCAACACATCAATGCTATTATCTCGCAGATCCATTTTTTTTAAATTCAGAGATATGCATTAAACGGTTTAAGTGACAATGGTTGAAATTTCCCTTGTGAGCTTCCAAGTGTCCTCCGCCATCTTTCCTTTCTCTACTAATTTCTGTGCGATTAATGTCCAGGATTATCTGAACTATACAATGCATGTTAAACCATATCTATAACCTTTTAGCTACTTCCAAACCCAAAGTAATTACATTTGAACTTGAAACTCATTAAAATAAAACCCCACAGTGAACAGAAACAGAAATCAGCTAACAGTCAAGTCTGTAAATTTTGTGTCCAGAAACTTTAATCCAACCGTAACTGAACTCTTTTGCCACGGGAGTTGCCATAGCTGCAAATCGACAATGATGTATCCAAGTGATGAGTATGCTATTGGTATGCACTAGGTTTACTACAGAGCACTGTACAGTAATTTGTGACCTAGATTGCGTCATTGGTTTGCATTCAGGCTCCCTCACACAACATGATCATGAAGGTCTGTGCAGTAGAAGAACTTCTAAGATGCATTCTTTCAAAAGTAAAGGTCATTTTTTGCTGTGCATTTAAATTATGTAAATGCATAGAACCAAACCACTTGACTGCTAATATAATAGTTGGCAGCTTCTAATATCCTGTTGACATTTATAAACAGATTTATCAAGGTTATGGAATTCAAGAAATAGCTCAATAAAAGTGCCCTTATTGTTCTCATATTTTCAGTTAAGTAGATATTAATGTAGTTTTCTAAAGCAATATTGTCCTGCAGATGAGCATTGAAGATACAGAGAGCAGGGATATTCTCCCTGGCCACTGCGTCTGCCATCAGAAACAGATTATCTGGTCATGGTCTCATTGTTGTTTTTGGGACCTTTTTGAGTATTTATTGGCTATTTTTACAACAGTGTCCAAACAATTGAAGAGGGCAACTCAGTTGAGTGCTTAGCTCCTCCACACTGTGTCAACACAACATTGTTACAATTGCCCAGCTCTTCCTTGAGGTGTTGCCCTGCCTGCTTGATGCTATGAAACTGCAAAGCTGAAAACAAGAGAAATCTTTCTATTAAGAGCTTCCATCTCACTCAAGTGGCTTCATGTCAATCCTCATCCAACAACCTGCTCTGAAAACTCTGCTCATAATTTTGACAGCACTGGCTAATTCCACCACAACAGCTGAGGCAAGCCACAACATTCCAAATCAACATCATTCTAAATAAAACAATCCACCAAATTCTGGAAAAAAAAAGTCAATTTGACCCACCTCCCAATGCTAACAGGTCCTTTGTAAAACTTTAGGAACCAAATTGACGTCCTTGCCAAAAACTAATACGATGTTTACAAACAAACTAACAAACAAGCAAAGATTTTGCCTCCCTTCCACCTTCAATACCATAGGTAAAAGTTTATTATGTGTAAAATGTTTTGAGAAATCCTGAGGTCAATAGTGTTATACGAACACATATTTCTTTCTTACCATGGCACATAAAGGGTTAAGAGCACCTTCACTGATCATAAATGGACCAACCTGTTTAGATATACAATCACCTCAAAAACAGACATGGGAGTTGCAGCCAATATTGCAAAGGTGCTTTGGCATTGCTGCTATGCCAGCCTTCAGGTAAATATTTGGAATTTAAGATCATGGGGAGGCGGAAAAAAGATATGGAAAAAATATTGCTCAGCACTTACTGAATTACAATTTCTGATAGGATATTCGGTCTCAGTAAGATTTCTTTTGAAGGGATGAAGTTGGGATTAATAAACCAATTGCTGCATAGTAACCATAAACTGATTATATTCTTTAATGTATACAGAATGAGAAAAACTATTTCATGTTGCCAATTCTCCATACCAGTTCATTCAGCAGTACACAGTGCATTACTGGAAGGTCAATACGTGGCAGTTCTAGTCAAGCTGTGTTTGATAAATTAGAGCTGTCACTGGTGTGATTTAAGGGCTCTGTGTATGCCTTAAAGCTGTGTGCATCATGTGACTAAAAACACATAATTGGCCAAAAGGCTTTTGGCACATCTCCAGCCTCACAAAAACAACATTTAATAGTTTGCTCCTTCATTTTACAAAAAAAAGGAGCAGAGCTGAAAAAAACAAGAAATGTGCTTCAGTGGTTATAAGAATAGTCATCTCTTATTTTACAATGACAAAATTTGAAAGCTCAAAACATGGTTAAATTCAAAGAGGTTACCATGAAACATTGACAACTCTGTATACACTGTTATTGCTAAAAGATAATGCAAGCACTACTTACTGATATTCAATCATTTTCTTCAGAATTCATGGGCACGATTTAACAGGAATAAAACAAAGTCCCTTTTGGGTACTAATGACCCTGCTATCAAACAAGACTCTGTTTTTGGGCTTCGGCGAGGAAAGCCACGCTGAGGTCGCACTTACTCCGCACTTACTCCACTCCCTCTCCTGTTGAGCTGAGCTCGTCAGTGCAGGAAGAGACCGGGGTGGCATTTAAAAATCCCTCAGGTTCGGGGCTGCTCGGGCCCCCTCCTCACCCCACCTCAAGTGCCCTGCCCAGAGTCCGGTGGCCTCCAATGGCCTGGGAGACCCTTCCAGGTGCCATTATGTCTGGTCCACATTTGTGTGGACCAGTGCTAAACAGTACTATGGTGAGATCCCCCCTCATTCCGGGGCCTCAGGAGCAGCAGCCGGAGACATATTTAAGTGAGCCTAACTGCTCACTTAAATATGTAAATCTGGTTTTTGCCCAGCGAGGCGGTCCGAGCGTTACAAATCTTGCGAGAGGTTAACGACCTTGTCATGTCACCAAGACCGGCGTGACAAGGTTTTGTGTTTATTAAGGTAAGGAATTTCACAACCTAGAATTAAGCAATGTTTTAAACTTTGGGAAAGATCATAAGGCCATAAAAAATAGGAAAAAGAGTAGGCCATCCGGCCTACTGGACCTGTTCTGCCATTCAATTAGGTCATGGCTATTCTGATTGTGGCCTTAACTCCACTTTTCTGCCTGTGCCCCATAAACCTTGATTCACTTGTCAATCAAAAATTTGACTAACTCAGCCTTGAATATATTCAATGTTCCAGCCTCTCCTGCTCTCTGGGAATAGAATTCTAAAGGCTAATGGTCCGGTGAGGAGAAATTCCTCCTCACCTCTATCTTTATTGGGAGATCTCTTATTTTGAAACAATACCCCTCATTCTAGATATTGCCATGAGGTGGAACATTGTCTCAACATCTACCCTGTTAAGCCCACACAGGTTCTTATGTTTCAATAAGATCACCTCTCATTCACCTAAATTCCGATGAATTTAGACCCAACCTGCACAACCATTCCTCATAACACAATCCCTTAATCCCAGAAAACAGCCTCTCTCGACTGCTTCCAAAGCACGTACATCTATTCTTAAGTAACAAGATCAAAACTGTGCACAATACTTGAGGTACTGTGTCATCAATGCCCCGTATTGTTGTAAAGAGGTTCCCCACATTTCTAGTCTCTCCTTGAAAGGCCAGTATTCCATTTGTCTTGCTCATTATTTGCTGTACCTGCATACTAACTGTGGTGATATGCCTATGGGCTGTATCATAGTTGGATGGTGTGCTCCATCCAACCAGCAGGCAGTGGTACAGACACACCATGCTGTCTCCAGAACAAGGTCATGTGACCTGGGACCCGGCTATAAAGAGAGGCAAATCCGGCCACCTTCAGAAGAATAAGGAGAGGTAATAAGACATACATAAATTGGTCAGTGCTAATAATAATAATCGCTTATTGTCACAAGTAGGCTTCAATGAAGTTACTGTGAAAAGTCCCTAGTTGCCACATTCCGGCGCCTGTTCGGGGAGTCCGGTACGGGACTTGAACCCACGCTGCTGGCATTGTTCTGCATTGCAAGCCAGCTATTTAGCTCACTATGCTAAACGAGCTAGGTGGAAGTTCCAGAGGAGTAGCATGACTCCATGATAAAGTGTTCTGATTCAGATCACCATCCTACTACGAGACACAATAAAAGGATCCTGGTTTGGATATCAAAGTGTTTGGTGAGTTACTTCATAAAGTACAAGTGACATAAAGTACCAAACAAGTGACAATTTGTGAATCATGAACAAGGGAGCAGCAGCCTAAATCCTCACTCAAATATGTAAATCTGGATTTCGCCCAGCAAGGGTAAGATCCAGATCGCGATGTCTCACAAGATCTTGCTAGAACTCGCAAAGTATTCTGAGCATCCCAAATCTTGAGAGAAGCCTCTCGCAAGATTTATCGGCCTCATTGTGTCACCGAGTCGGGCGCAGCGAAGCCGTTTGATCGTGCCCTAAGTGTTCTAGCCAGGACTGAATAGTGTGCAATTTGCGTTTCTGTTGGGGGAATGATTTGGTGAGCGTGTCAGGGCATGCAAATAGGCCGGCACTCTACCGGCACAAATTGAAAGCAATTCCTGGCTCCGTGGGCATTGGAACTGCTGGAGCCAGAATTAGCACCAAAGAGCCTGGCAGTTGACGCTGTTTTAAGCACTTAATCACACTTACCACACACTCACCGCAGCCACCAAGATGGCTCATAGAAGACCTGCCCCCCTGAGTTTGGGAGTCAAAGGTGGACCCACTGCTCCATGTCCGTGAGGAGAGCGGGGGACATCCTCTTCCCCAGGTGGGCTGCAGATTCAAGCCCACCCACCTGAACAGCACCTGGGAGGTGGCGGCAGAGGCAACCAGTGCTGCCAACCTCACCAGAAGGAGATAAGTGTTGCTCCTGGGTGGTTGGGGTCACTGATGAGGCCTGAGAGGACACGGTGCAGTGTCCTTTGAGGTGAGCTCTGCTAATCCCCTGCTTCCTCTGCAGTGGGGCATCACCCTGCCCATCCCCTCGATGATACAGCCGGGGTTTGAGTGTTTGCAGACGGGTGGTCTGGATGGGCTCCCAGGTGGCAGCACTCAGCAGTGTGAGCAGCCAGGAGCCTGTGAGTAGCACGAAAAGGGTGTATTTAAATCCACATACCGCAGCAATGGCGGTCAGAGCCAGGCCACTCTGATCCCAAGGAGGACACCCCGAGTGAACGGACATGGCACCAAGCCATTCCCCATTACTGCCGCTGGCCCGGAACCAACCCCCAGCAAGCCTGACAGTTTGTCAGGTTTTTGCAGAGTTTAATAGCCTCCCACTACCACCTAAGAGGAGCGGAGCATAGCGGGATGCTGGAGCATGAAGTGTCCTAGCTGATAATGATATTTAAATCCATGCAAATTACATTACAACACCAGACCATGGTGTTGGAAACGGCTCCAGGTGCAAAACAGATTTTTCCCATTTCACACAATTCTCCGGCCAATCACGATAATCGCTGCTGGTGTTGCAAGGCAGACACTCCATCTCCAAATTTTTGCCCATTCACTTAACCTATCTATATCCCTTTGCAATACAGAGGTAGATACAACTTTGTCTTTTAAAAAGTATTTTGACAGTTATATGAGAAAGCTGGGTGTAGAGGGTATAGAGCAGGGGTGGGCAAACTACGGCCCGCGGGCCGCATGCGGCCCGCCAAAGGTATTTCTGCGGCCCGCCATTTTTTTAAAAAAAAATTTTTTTTAAGGTTAATGGAGGCGGGCTGTTGGGTTACTTACTGGTATAGGGTGGATACATTGACTTGAGCAGGGTGATCTTTGCTCGGCACAACGTCGAGGGCCGAAGGGCCTGTTCTGTGCTGTACTGTTCTATGTTCTATATGAGGCGCCCAGAATCATAATCGGGTGAAGTAATTATTTTACTTAATATACTATGCGGCCCTTTGTGAATTGTGAATTTTTGAATGTGGCCCTTGCACGGAAAAGTTTGCCCACCCCTGGTATAGAGGGTTATGGGTCAAATGAGGGCAATTGGTACTAGCTTAGTGGTAAAAACTGGGCAGCATGGACAAGTTGGATAGAATGGGACTATTTCCCCTGGAGCGTAGGAGGCTTAGGAGTGATCTTATAGGTGTCTATATAATAAAGATGGGCATACATAAGGTAGATAGTCAACACCTTTTCCCAAAGGTAAGGGAGTCTAAAACTAAAGGCCATAGGTTTATGGTAAGAGGGGAGCGATACAAAAGGGTCCAGTGGTGCAGTTTTTCACAGAGGGTGGTGAGTGTCTGGAACGAGCCAGAGGCAGTAGTAGAGGTGGGTACACTTTCATCTTTTAAAAAGCATTTGGACAGTTATATGGGAAAGCTGGGTATAGTGGGTTATGGGCCAAATGCGGGCAATTGGGATTGGCTTAACTAGTTGGGCCAAAGGGCCTGTTTTCATGCTGTAAACCTCTATGACTCTAAGACGCTAAGATGTAGGCCATCAGCTTTTAGTCCCAAGACTAGAAACTGGCATAGGTTGCGTGTAAAATATTTTCAATTCACCCACTATCCCCACAAAATATGTTCTTCGATTGGGGATTGTTGAGGAGTGCATTCAAAGCTACCTGACCTTTATTCTGGTACATCAGCATCAGATTTCCATGTTTCTGTTCCATTGAATCAACAAATTAACTTTTTCTTGTCTCTTAATCTATTGTCCTCATCATTTTCTGATAGGAACAATCCCAATAACTATGTTTTTGGTGTTTACCACCCACCTCACCCTCCTTACTCCCCTCATGCCCCTCGCCTCCTGTCCATTCACACAGTACCCATTAGAAACACAATTCGTGAGCCCAATAATAACACTTGGAAGCGTTTTGAAAGCTCTTAAAGAGATTATCCACTTCAGATGCTTCAAACTAAACAAACATTCCTTGAATAAGCTTTTAGAAATTCTTATCCCCCCTCTCGGGGGCTGTTGTATTTTTCTCACGTTTTTGTGTCAACTATAAAGTCCTCTGTCGACATTACAATAGAAACTGAATCTATGAATCTATACTGTAATTATACCCTCCAGAAATTTTGGCTTAGTTTATGCCTCTGAGCTTCTTCACCTCTGTGACTGAGGACCATCTTATAAAGATTTCATGCTCGCGTGCTGGGCCCAATCAGCCCTTAGTCCTCTAACCTCAGATCCCCCAAAGACTTTGGTGTACATTCTCTGTGTAACACCATGGAAGACTGGTAATCTCACTCTTCTATCTACGAGCAACATCGGTGTGCCTTCAGCTATTTCAATCTCCCCTGATAAACAAGCTAATGTACACTTAAGATACAGTATTGATTCAATTCTATTTTCACAATATACCCAAAAGTACAGACCATTAAAAAAGTTTATGCCTGCGTTCTCCTGCTCTTTCTCAGCGAAATTGTTAAATCACATATACTTGTGTCGCTTTTAATGCATTTTGCTTCATTTATCTATGGAAGTTTCAGAAAAGGTGGATATTTATATTCTGAGAACAGAATTGGATCCTCTCACTTATGGGAGTACAGAAGTACTGTTCCAAAGGTGCTGAAAGGACTGCATAATGCATTGCAGGTAACATTCTATTGCAACTATACTTTCTGAAAATCTTTTAACTTAAGACATTTTACAATATTACATGTCTATATTTGTTCTTCATGGAGATCTGGTTTGGATTTTCTCTCTAAATGCTGGCTGGTACAGGGGTGGGAAATGAAGGAAAATAGAATGGGGACAACCTCTGCAGAAAGTTAATGCCCAAAATGACCGTTGGCATTTCCTCCCACTCTTCGTCTTGAGGTGCAGCTCTCTACCCAGTGCTGACCCAAGTACCGTCTGCAAGTTAGAGTGTTGGAGCTCAGCCGACCATTTCTCTCAACCCACCTCCCATAAACAATTCTTCTTGTTAGCATATTTTTAGGAATTCTTCTGCTACTTCCTCCTCACTTAAAGCAATATTTGGGAGGCACCTTTATTTTATTCTGTCTTTTTTCACTTGTCTGCCCCTTCAAATAGCTGCAGCAAATGGGACATTGCAAGGCACAGGATAAGCCACCCTTCCAGTGAAGAAGGCCTCATGAAGAGCATTCATGATACTAAAGACAATCCTGAATACATATTAAATTTGACACAACTAAATGGGACAGCCATAGATAGACAACTTCCCGTCACAAACCCAACCGATGAGGGAAATCAAAGCTCCGTTTCTAATTAACATAATAATTTATATCATGCTCTTGCTATATAAAGTTGGGATGATTTGTGGAAAGCTAGATAGAGCTTGATTGATTACACTTGAGCAATTTGTGCTCATTTAACACTGAGCATATTCTTCGGGTTAGTTCCCCAGCCAGTTGCTATCTTGCTATTTGCATAAATCCATGTTGATGTAAACAATCTAAAATTGAGTTGAAGTTAAATAACTAACCTCGGAAACAATGCTTCAAGTTTTCCCATTGTCTGACAGTAATCATGAAATAATTAGAAAAACTAATTCAGATTTGAACAGTGAAGGATAACCTACTTCCAGTACACTGCTGCCTCGGTTTTGTTAAGCAGGTTTCAAAGAGAAGTGAATTACCGTATATACTCGCATATCATGCGACTTTTGAAGACCTAAATTGTAACCTAAATTTGGGGGGTCGCATGATACGCGAGATACAAAATTCGCCGGTGTTTTACTTGCTGTTTTTTCTGATGGGGCCACTTGACGTTTCCATTCATAAAAACATGAATGGAAACGTCAAGTGGCTGAACATCTTCCCATCAGAATGCTGTGGTCAAAATCTGAAGAGTAGTATTCACAGAACTTGCGGGTGTTTTACTTGCCGTTTTTTCTGATGGGAAGATGTTCAGGGAGTTGAAAATGAAATGAAAATGAAAATCGTTTATTGTCACGAGTAGGCTTCAATGAAGTCACTGTGAAAAGCCCCTAGTTGCCACATTCCGGCGCCTGTCCAGGGAGGCTGATACGGGAGTTGATTGGTTGGCAAGTGGTCAAGGAATTGCCATGGAGAATGCTTCAGCGAAATTTAGTCCCCAAGCTTTTCTTTAATTCAAAGATTTAAATTCAAAAACGACTGGTTCTACACAACATGAGATGGTCAAATAGTTGAGTGAGCTGCTACAAATCTGAGCGAGGGTTGCTTTACCTTCGCAAAGACTACACAAGACAGACACATCGATAATAATGCCATGTCTGCTCGGCAGTCATATTTCCCACAATGCAATAGTGTTCAAATTCAAACATACTTATGGATGTTCAATGGTTATGATATGTACTCCTCAAATCAACCTTTCTTTCTAATGGAAGCTTTTGTTTACTTCAAGGCTAAGATTTATCTTTGGATAAAAGCAAATTACCGTCTATTTTGACAAAGGGTCATCTGGACTCGAAACGTTAGCTCTTTTCTCGCCTTACGGATGCTGCCAGACCTGCTGAGATTTTCCAGCATTTTCTCTCGTAAGATTTATCTTTGTCTCAGATAACTTAATCACAAAATACAGCCCCAAATTTAATACCCAGTGCTCAACAAGAACAGGGTGTGAAGAATTTAGAATTGGAGCAGACTTCTCCATTGTATTTGGACCATTTTAAAAGCACTCAAACCAAAATGGAGAAAGAAACATAATAAGGTAAAAAAAAGTATAGAAATCGAGGGTGCAATTGATGTTCTTTTTTTTCCATTTTCTTAAGTACAAAGTGTGCCAATTTAGCTGTGGGACTGCTCGTGTCCAAATCTATATAGGTATTGGCCCTACTATCAAATTCACAGGACGTAATTATGCTCCTGGGATTGCTGGACAGGCAGATGGCCCAAAATTGGCATTGCCTATTGGGTGCATTGCTGAGGGTGGCTCAGTCAGTGAAAGAAACGTAGTCTAATTTACATAGATAAAGCTTGTGAGCCAATTTCTACTGACCCTCAGGCTGCTTGCTTTGGTATACATTGCCTTCCATAAATGTTTGACTCTTACAAACACTTTTAAAGATAACATAAACATACAATAATGGCCCCAATAACTTTAATGATGTAATTCAAAATGATGCTCTAATTATTTACATATGGATAATGAAATATGATTTGCAATGTACTTTAAATTTTAATCAAAATGTTCCTCAGCTAATACATAATTAATGCATTTAATTATATTTATGGACCTGGATTTTTTTTTTGTAGCTACGTTAAACTTGCTCTTGCCTACTTAATTCACATAAAACCTTGGAATGGAAGAGTTGGAAACAATATAGAACTCTGAACAGAGAATCAGTGATCTGTACAAACAGGGAAAGGAACCAGCCAGAGGACAGCACGGTGGCACAGTGGGTTAGCCCTGCTGCCTCACGGCACCAAGGTCCCAGGTTCGATCCTGGCTCTGGGTCACTGTCCGTGTGGAGTTTGCACATTCTCCCCGTGTCTGCGTGGGTTTCGCCCCCACAACCCAAAGATGTGCAGGCTAGGTGGATTGGCCACACTAAATTGCACCTTAATTGGAAAAAATGTATTGGGTACTCTAAATTAAAAAAAAAAGAAACCGGGCCAGGTTCTCTGTTTCCGAGGCTAAATGCGTAGGATTGTTTTATGAGGAAACAATTGTTTTATGAGGAAACAATTGGCGGCGCCCCCTCACTGATCCTGCGACCAGTGAGGGCCTAGCAGCTATTCTGCGTAAAACGCCCAGCCTCCATGAAATAAATGGGCAGAGATGGCTGGGTCTGTGGCCGCGCATGCACACAGCAATGACCTGCAGCGTTCACGCCGTAAAACATGGCGCCGGCCGTGCACAGATCTGACCTACCAGATAGTGCCACCCTGGCCACTCCCACCAGTCCCCCCAGTCCTCACGAAAGCCGTCCTCAACTGTGGCGGCGCTGGACACAGTCTGCAGCCGCCATGCCGCATTCCCGCACGGCTGAGACCATGAGCGAACCGCGTCTTGGGAAACTAGGCCCATCAGGGGCGGAGCATTGGGGATGCGCTGAGGCCATTTTAATGGCACCGTGATGATGCTATTTTGGATGGGGCGGAGCATACAAAACCTGCATCAAACAGGCACTGCCCCCGATTTTGGCGTCAAAAGGGATTCTCCTCCCAATCGCCGATTATGAAATCGGCGCCGGGGAATGGAGAATCCCATCCAACGTGCATCTCTTTAACCAACCAAACTGAAGGATTGTGAAATGAACAGCAGAATCTGAATCAGGAGTGTCAGTTAGAATAGTGAATTCAATGTCAAATCAGTTACAGAAAGTGAAATAGAGAGAGAGAAAGAAAGATCGGATTAAGATAGAGAGAACTAAACGAAAGAAAAATCTAAGTTTTTATATATATATATATATATAATATATATATTTATTATATATGTACACATACATATGCTTATATATATATGTATATGAAACTTT
This sequence comes from Scyliorhinus canicula, assembly GCF_902713615.1. NCBI lineage: Eukaryota > Metazoa > Chordata > Chondrichthyes > Carcharhiniformes > Scyliorhinidae > Scyliorhinus > Scyliorhinus canicula. Next base: position 22,716,602 of record NC_052154.1, read on the forward strand.
CAAAAATTAAAAGCTGAAAAATTACACTCAGCATTGCTGATAGTTAATTTTCATTTTGAGAGAGGTTGTTTGGCAGAACACTTCTCATGCCGATAAAAAGGGCACTTAGATTGACAGAGTCATGTCCCAACTTTCCGTGTGAGGTTTCGTTCATGTCTACCATGCAAGTACTGGAACATTTGGGCATTCAATAAATTTCAATGGAGGGCAGATGGTTACATCTCTTTCTTGCAAAACTAAGAGTGAAGCAATGCAACCTAATCAAGAACCTCTGGGTTTCCTGTTTCAGAAACCATTTGATACAGTACCACATGGCAGATTGGTTGGCAAATTTAAAATATTTGGGATTGATGGGTCCTTGGCAGCAAGGATCAGAAGTTGGCTAAGTGATAGGAAACAGAGGGTAGATATTGATGGACATTTCTCAGATTGGAGAGGAGTTGAAACTGGTGTTCCCCAGGGCTCAGTGTTGGGACCCTTGCTTTTTCTGATTTATATAAATGATTTAGAAGTGTGTGTTGTGGGAATAATCTCTAAATTTGTAGATGATGCTAAGCTAGGGAGAATAGTGAATTGTGAGGAGGACCACTGAGCAACTTCAGAGGGATATTGACAAGTTAGCCAAATGGGCAGACACCTGGCAGATGAACTTCAATGGAGCGAGATGTGAGGTAATGCATTTTGGTAGAAGAAACATGGAGAGACAATATAGGCTCAATGGTACAACTTTGAGGGGGGCATAGGAACAGAGAGACCTTGGCGTTTAAGTGTATAACTCTCTGAAGGTGGCCAGGCAAGTTAAAACAGTTTTTAAGAAGGCTTCAAGCATCCATAGTGGGCCGGATCTCGAATAATGACGAGTCCGAATACAGGAGGGAGATAGAGAACCTAGTGGAGTGGTGTAACAACAACAATCTCTCCCTCAATGCCAGCAAAACTAAAGAGCTGGTCATCGACTTCAGGAAGCAAAGTACTGTACACACCCCTGTCAGCATCAACGGGGCCGAGGTGGAGATGGTTAGCAGTTTCAAATTCCTAGGGGTGCACATCACCAAAAATCTGTCCTGGTCCACTCACGTCGACGCTATCACCAAGAAAGAACAACAGCGCATATACTTCCTCAGGAAACTAAGGAAATTCGGCATGTCCACATGAAGCCTTACCAACTTTTACAGATGCACTATAGAAAGCATCCTATTGGGCTGCATCACAGCCTTGTATGGCAACTGCTTGGCCCAGGACCGCAAGGAACTTCAGAGAGTCGTGAATACCGCCCAGTCGATCACACGAACCTGCCTCCCATCCATGGACTCCATCTACACCTCCCGCTGCCGGGGGAAAGCGGGCAGCATAATCAAGGATCCCTCCCACCCGGCTTACTCACTTTTCCAACTTCTTCCATCGGGCAGGAGATTCAGAAGTCTGAGAACACGCACGAACAGACTCAAAAACAGCTTCTTCCCCACTGTCACCAGACTCCTAAATGACCCTCTTATTGACTGACCTCATTAACACTACACCCTGTATGCTTCAACCAATACCAATGCTTATGTAGTTACATTGTATATCCTGTGTTGCCCCATTATGTATTCTCATGTATTTTCTTGAATTTTGTTTAATTCCTTTTTCTTCCATGTACTGAATGATCTGTTGAGCTGCTTGCAGAAAAATACTTTTCACTGTACCTCGGTACACGTGACAATAAACAAATCCAATCCAATCCAATCCAATCCATGGGTTTATACATAGAGGCATAGAGTATAAAAGCAAGGAAGAGATCCTACACCTCTACAAATCATTGGTCAGACCACATTTGGAATATTGTGTTCAGTTCTGGGCCTCTTAATTAAGGAAGGATGTTAAATCCCTGGAGAGAGTGCAGAGGAGATTTACTAGCACGACACCAGGAATGAGGAATTTTAGATACAAGGAAAGATTGTATAAATTGGGCTTGTTCTCCTTGGAGCAGAGAAGATTAAGAGGCGACCTTATTGAGGTGTTCAAAATTATGAACAATCTTAACAATGTAAAGAATGCTATTCTGTTTTCACTAGTTGGCATGTCAGTGACAGCGATCACAAGATGGTCAGCAAGAGAGCTAGGAGGAGAAACTGCTTTATTCAGAGAGTTGTTGAGGTTTGGAATGCGTTGCCTGGGAGAGTGGTGGAGGTGGTTCCATAGGAGGTTTCGAAAGAGAACTGGAAATATATTGAAAGTGATATTTAGAGGGCTACGGAGATAGGGCTGGGGAATGGAACGAGCTAGGTTGCTCTTTTGGGAGCCAGAGAAGACATAAGGGGCCGAATGGCCTCCTTCCGTGCTGTACATAACAAACAAGCAAACTGTAGATCTTCCCTCACCCGACACTGCTGTGCAATTTGCTCATGAACAGTGAGCCCTGTTGAGTTCACCATTATATTGACAGAAAAGTCTGGACCATTGTATGAATGGAATTAATGAATTTTAACACTTGACTTCTTTAAGTAATGGTTGGAGATAAGTTGCATAGAATTAGTCTTGCATAATTTAATTAATGCTTGCTATGGTAAAAATTACCATTCCAGCATACAATGGGGAATTCTTGGCGAAAGAATGGAAACTCAATTTCACAAGCTTTCAAAGAGAATAGCTATTTGAATAATCAAAGATGGCAATGAAAATGCAAGGTTGCCGCAGTTCTGACAATAAATATGTTTTGAATAGTTTCATAAGAATAATCTTTAAATAAAAGTCACTCCAGGAAGATTACAGTTTTGAATGTGTCAAAAGAATCAGAATTGCACAAGTCACAGTTAGCAGTGCATCACCGCTAACTCGAATGTCATCACTATAGCAACGGTTGAAATTGCTATGATTTGCAACTTCATATTTACCCCCTAACCCTTTTTCAAAGATCTCTTCAATGTTGTCAAGCAAGGTGACATAGTTAGTAAGTACACATGGGAAATTTGAGACCTTGTTATTGATTTATTGATTCAACGTTTTGCAATCTTTCTTTTAAAATGCTGATACAGTTTAGCATATTATAGCAAAATCAACAACGGAAAAAAGGAATTATTAGACCAGTGAATAGATTAAGTTGCAATATGATTTGAAGACCACAAAATGACTAATATCGTGGGATCAGGCTGTTCTTGTACCGAAGAACTGAAAACCTTCTTTTAAAAAATGCCGGCACCCCTTTTTAGTTCCAGGAGACTGGAATTCTCCGGCTTGGATGCCACAGCTGCATTGAGTTTTGTCAGTGATTTTGAGGAGGGCATAAGAACAAAGTACAATTGATTCGAATGAAAGAACCAATTTTGGCAGAGTGTTCTCTGCTTCCTAGATCCTACTTGTGTGGATGATGCAAAGAAGCCAAGTAAATTATTCTGAACATCCATTAGATCTCACGGAGATTTTGAGGATTAATATGGTCAATTAGTCAGTTTTGCAAATCTCTCCTCCCCACATTATAACAGTAGTACTCTCTCACTCCCTTATGTTTTCCTTGATGTTTGGCCCAATGTTAATCTCTCAGCCAATATCACTATAACAGATAATCTGATTATATTACATTGTAGTTTGTGGGACCTTGGTGTACACAGACTGTTTGCTAGTACAAAAATCGTCACATAATAATGTTTATTGTCACTGTAGGCATACATTAACACTGCAATGAAGTTACTGTGAAAATCCCTTCATCGCCACATTCCGGCGCTTTTCGGCAACACAGGGAGAATACAGAATGTCCAAATTACCTAACAGCACGCCTTTCCGGACTTGTGGAAGGAAACCGAAGACACACAGAGAACGTGCAGACTCCGCACAGACAGTGACCCAAGCCGGAAATTGAACCTGGCACCCTGGAGCTGTGAAGCCACAGTGCTACCCACTGAGCTAGCTGCCACATCGCCGGCTTTAAAGTGCATTGGGATGTCCTGAGATCATGAAAGCACCATATAAATGCAAGCTTCTTTCATTTTCTTTTTGCCATTCCTTGAATGGGAGGTCAAGTCATCAGCTTATTGCTAGGATTCTATTTTTGCCATTTTTGAGTTCACAAGATAATTATGAATGAGGAAAGTCACTAAACTGACCGTGAGTCATCTATTCAGAGAGATAATTAAGTCTCTTCTTTTCAGCGTTCAATTGTTTCTTAAAGGATTCCAGATTTTTGGCTTCATAATTTTGCTTGAATCCCGAGCCATTCAGTAATTATTTACCACGTGAAGACAAATTTCTTGATTTCAGTCCAAATTTTATATTTCACTAGTTTGAACCTGCGCCATTGCAATTTTGCTCTCACTGCAAGGATCATCTGGAAAGGTAAAAAAGGGAGGCAGTGGCATAGTGGTATTGTCACTGGACTACTGATCCAGAGACGCAGGGTAATGCTCTGCGGACCTGTTTGGAACCCAACCAGGGCAGATGGTGGAATGTGAATTCAATAAAAATCTGGAATTAAATGTCTCATGGTGACCATGAAACCATTGTCAATTGTCGTAAAAACCCATCTGGTTCACTAATGTCCTTTAGCGAAGGAAATCTGTCATCCTTACCTGGTCTGACCTACATGTGACTCCAGACTCACAGCAATGTGGTTGACCCTTAAGTGCCTTCCAGGATGGGAAATAAATGCTGGCCCAGCCAACGATGTCCGTATTCCATGAACGAATAAAAAAAAACACAAAAAAAGCCCAACTTCTTTTCTCTAATAAAAATCATTTTCTGAAATCCTTTCCCCCTGTGTTGCCCATCCTCATCTCTACCAATAAATATGAGGACCTCATGGACTTCTTTGTCACTAAGATCAAGACCATCCAATCAGCTGTCTCTGCTGCATCTTTCCCTTCTCCTAAACCAATGGGCCAAACCTCCACTAAGGTTCCCTCTGTCCTGAATACATGTTTTCTTTTCTACTTTCTCTCCTATCTCCCCTCAAGCTTTCTTCAAACTCATTTTGTCCCCAAGACTCACCTCCTGCTCTCTCAAATCTATTCCACTAAACTACTGACCACAGTTCTGCCACCCCCCCCTCTAAACTCCACGTTGGCAGACAATGGTAACAGTTAAATCAGTTCATGTGTTCTCCCTCATATATATACATCTGGCATAATCACTCTTATTCAAACAATCTTGGCCCCATGTTCTTTCAGTCTATTATCCCATCATCAGCATTCCTTTCCTCTCCAAAGTGTTTGAACATGCTTTTGTTGCCCAAATTTGGATCCATTTTTCACCAAACTCCAGAATGAAACGTGTCCAATCTGGTTTCCATGCCTGACACACTACTGAAAGAAGGTAGCAAAGTCATAAGTATCATCTTGTGTAACGATGACAAAGGTTAACTATCCTGTCATATCCTTTTCCACCATCTTCAGTCTTTAACACTGTTGATTACACCATCCTCCTCCAACATCGCTTCACTGCTTTCCATCTGGTTCGGACTGCTCTAGTCTGATTCCATTCTTATCCATCTAATGATAGCCAGAGGATCACATGCAATGTCTTCTCTTTCTGCTATCACACTGTTAGCTCTGATACCCACCAATGATCTATCCTTAACATCTCCTATTTCCCATCCACACTGTGTGCTGTGGCAACATCATCCAGAAGCATAGTGCTGATTTTCACATGTACACTGATGACACCCAGCTCTACCTTAGCACCAACTCGGTTAACGCCTCCATTGTTGCTAAATTATCAGGCTGATTATCTGACATCCTGAATGAGAATAAATTGCCTCCAATTAAGCATTGGGAAGACTGAAGCCATTGCCTTTCTTCCCGTTCCAAACTCCATTCCCGAGCTACCGGCCCCATCCCTCTCCCTGAAAATAACCTAAGACTAAATCAGTCTGACCCTGAGATTAGCTTCCAACCATACAGCCATGCCATCACCTCTAAGACCACCTGCTTTCACCTCTATCTCAGCTTGTTTGCCACTGAAACCTTCATTCATACCTTTGTTATTTTTAGACCTGGCTGCCATCGTATTTAAGGAAGGATGTAAATGTGTTGAAAGTAGCTCAGAGAAGGTTTACCAGACTAATACCTGGAATGGGTAAGTTGTTGTTTGAGGGAAGGTTGGTCAGGCTAGGCCTGTATCCATTGGAGTTCGGCAGAGTAAGAGGCGACTTGATTGAAACATATAAGATCCTGAGGGGTCTTGACAGAGTGGATGTGAAGATGAAGTGCCCTATTGCGGTAGAATCTAGAACGAGGGGGCGCTGTTTAAAAATAAGCCGCTGCCCATTTAAAATGGAAATGAGGTGAAATTCTTTATCTCAGAGGGCTGAGAGTCTTAGGAACTCTCTTCCTGTAAAGGTTGTGGAAGCAGAGCCTTTGAATGTTTTTACGGCAAAAGTCGATACATTTTCAGTAATCGAAAGGGTGATAGGTTATCAAGGGTAGGCGACATGCAGATTTGAGGGTACTATTAGATCAGCCATGACATTATTCAATGGCAAAGCAGGCTAGAGGGGCTGAATGGCCTACTCCTGCTTCTTGTTGCTTTGTTCATAAGTTGTATTCCAATGCACTCCTGGCTGCAATCCCACAATCGGTTTTTCATAAACTTTAGATAATCCAAAACCTAACTCAGAACAAGCCCCCTTCACCCTCATCCCTGTGCTCGTTAACATTGGCTCCCAGTCAAGCAAATCCTATCCTCAAATTTTGACATCATTTGCATTCAATGGGCGAAATTCTCCGACCCCCAGCAGGGTCGGAGAATCGCCTGGGGGCACCTAAAATCCCGCCCCCGCCGTAGCAGAGATTCTCCGCCACCCGGGAAGTGGCGGGGGCAGGAATCTCGCCACTCCGATCGGAGAGGCCCCTGCGGCAATTCTCCGGCCCGGATGGGCCGAAGTCCCGCCGCTGGGAGGCCTCTCCCGCCGCCGAGGTTTAAACCACCTCTGGAACGGCGGGCTCAGCGGCGCGAGCAGGCCCCCAGGGTCCTGGGGGGGCGGGGGGCGATCGAACCCCGGGGGGTGCCCCCACGGTGGCCTGGCCCGCGATCGGGGCCCCCCGCTCAGACTCCGGGCCAGTGCCCTGGCTGCACTAGTTTCTTCCGCGTCGGCCTCCGCCATGGCAGAAGTGGAAGAGAACCCCACATCGCGCATGCTGCCGCTGACGTCACTGCCGGCGCATGCGCGGATCGGCGAAAGCCTTTCGACCAGCCCCGCTGCCGGGGGCGCCGGTTTTTTGCGCCGGTCTTCTGGTGGCAACCGCTCCGGCGCAGGGCTGGCCCCCAAAGGTGGGGAGAATTCCCCACCTTTGGGGAGGCGCGACCCCTGCGTGGTTGGCGCCACTCCCCTACTCCGGGACCCTCCGTCACGCCGGGTAGGGGAGAATGCCGCCCAATAGTACGCATTTGCACTCATTTGACATTGGATTAGATTGGATTTGTTTATTGTCACGTGTACCGAGGTACAGTGAAAAGTATTTTTCTGCAAGCAGCTCAACAGATCATTAAGTAGGAAGAAAAGGGAATAAAATAAAATACATAATAGGGCAACACAAGGTATATAATGTAACTACGTAAGCACCAGCGTCGGATGAAGCAGACAGGGTGTAGTGTTAATGACGTCAGTCCATAAGAGGGTTATTTAGGAGTCTGGTGACAGTGGGGAAGAAGCTGTTTTTGAGTCTGTTCGTGCGTGTTCTCAGACTTCTGTATGTCCTGTCCGATGGAAGAAGTTGGAAGAGTGAGTAAGCCGGGTGGGAGGGGTCTTTGATCATGCTGCCCGCTTTCCCCAGGCAGCGGGAGCTGCAGATGGAGTCAATGGATGGGTGGCAGGTTCGTCTGATGGACTGGGCTGTGTTCACGACTCTCTAAAGTTTCTTGCGGTCCTGGGCCAAGCAGTTGCCATACCAGGCTGTGATGCAGCCAGATAGGATGCTTTCTATGGTGCATCTGTAAAAGTTGGTTAATGTGGACATGCCAAATTTCCTTAGTTTCCTGAGGAAGTATAGGCGCTGTTGTGCTTTCTTGGTGGTAGTGTCGACGTGGGTGGACTAGGACAGATTTTTGGAGATGTGCACCCCCAGGAATTTGAAGCTGTGATGTGCTTAAGCTGCTTGATGTGGGAGCTGGCAGATCCCATTGCGAGCTGCAGCGACCACATCTGCAGTAAGTGTTGGCTGCTCGAAGAACTCTGGCTCAGAGTTGATGAGCTGGAGTCTGAGCTTCACACACTGAGGCACATCCGGGAGGGGGAGGCTTACCTGGACACTTTGTTTCAGGAGGCAGTCACACCTGTCAGAGTAAATAGTTTAAATCCTGCCAGTGGCCAGGGACAGCAGGGTGTGACTGCAAGTCAGGCAGGTAAAGGGAACCAGCAGTCAGGAATTCAGGAGCCTCAGCCCTTGACCCTGTCCAACAGGTAACAGGCACTTGCTCCCTGTGTGGATGGCGAACAGGGCTGCAGGAAGGATGAGTCAGCTGACCAAGGCACCATGGTTCAGCAGGCCATTCAAGGGGAGGAAGTAAATAGGCAAGTTGTAGTTGTAGGGGATTCTATTATCAGAGGGATAGATAGTATCCTTTGTGAGCAGGATCGAGGGTCCCGCATGGTATGTTGCCTGCCCGGTGCTAGGGTGCGGGACATCTCTGACCGGCTTGAAAGGATATTGGAGAGGGAGGGGGAGGATCCAGTTGTTGTGGTCCATGTCAGTACCAACAACTTAGGCAAGTCTAGGAAAGAGGACCTGTTTAGAGATTATAAAGAGTTAGGATTCAAATTAAAAAACAGGTCCTCAAGGGTCATAATCTCCGGATTACTGCCCGAGCCACGTGCAAATTGGCATAGGGAGGCAAGAATAAGGGAAGTTAACACGTGGCTGAAAGAGTGGTGTGGGAAAGAGGGGTTCCTTTTCATGGGACACTGGCATCAGTTTTGGGACAGGGGGGACCTATACCGTTGGGATGGTCTGCACCTGAACCGAGCTGGGACTAGTGTTCTGGCGAAAAGAGTAAATAGGGTGGTCAATAGGACTTTAAACTAGAGATTGGGGGGGAAGGGAAAGTCAGGGAACCAAGAGGTGAAGGAATCAGTGGGAAGCGTAGCTGCTTAGGATTACAAAAAATCACGAAAAGACAGAGCTCAGGAGAGGTTACGATAGTCCCCATCTCACAAAATATGACACAGTGTATGGAAAGGCTCAGTAAACCAAGGTCCACCACACTAAGAAAACAAAAAGGGACAGTCAATAGGGAATTAAAGGTGCTATATTTAAATGCCCGCAGTGTACGGAACAAGGTAGATGAGCTTGTGGCCCAGATTGTGACTGGCAGGTATGATGTGGTAGGCATCACAGAGACGTGGTTGCAGGGGGTTCAGGACTGGCAGTTAAACATCCAGGGATTTACAACCTATCGAAAAGACAGAGAGGTGGGTAGAGGGGGCGGGGTTGCCTTGTTAATTAGAAATGAAATTAAATCAATAGCACTAAACGACATAGGGTCAGACGATGTGGAGTCTGTGTGGGTAGAGTTGAGGAACCACAAAGGCAAAAAAACCATAATGGGAGTTATGTGCAGGCCTCCTGACAGTGGTCAGGACCAGGGGCACAAAATGCACCACAAAATAGAAAGGGCATGTCAGAAAGGCAAGGTCACAGTGATCATGGGGGACTTCAATATGCAGGTGGACTGGGTAAATAATGTTGCCAGTGGACCCAAAGAAAGGGAATTCATTGAATGTTTACAGGATGGCTTTTTGGAACAGCTTGTGATGGAGCCCACGAGGGAACAGGCTATTCTGGACTTAGTGTTATGTAATGAGCCAGAATTGATAAAAGACCTTAAAGTAAGGGAACACTTAGGAAGCAGTGATCATAATATGGTAGAATTCAGTCTGCAATTTGAAAGAAAGAAGGTAGAATCAGATGTAAAGGTTTTACAGTTAAATAAAGGTAATTACAGGCGCATGAGGGAGGAACTGACGAAAATCGACTGGAAGCAGAGCCTAGTGGGAAAGACAGTAGAACAGCAATGGCAGGAGTTTCTGGGAGTAATTGAGGACACAGTGCAGAGGTTCATCCCAAAGAAAAGAAAGGTTATCAGAGGGAGGATTAGGCAGCCATGGCTGACAAAGGAAGTCAGGGAATGCATCAAGGCAAAAGAGAGAGCCTATAATGTGGCAAAGAGTAGTGGGAAGTCAGAAGATTGGGAAGGCTACAAAAACAAACAGAGGATAACAAAGAGAGAAATAAGGAAGGGGAGGATCAAATATGAAGGTAGGCTAGCCAGTAACATTAGGAATGATAGTAAAAGTTTCTTTAAATACATTAAAAACAAACGGGAGGCAAAAGTAGACATTGGGCCGCTCCAAAATGACGCTGGTAATCTAGTGATGGGAGACAAGGAAATAGCTGAGGAACTTAATAAGTACTTTGCGTCAGTCTTCACAGTAGAAGACATGAGTAATATCCCAACAATTCAGGAAAGTCAGGGGGCAGAGTTGAATATGGTTGCCATCACAAAGGAGAAGGTGCTAGAGAAACGAAAAGGTCTGAAAATTGATAAATCTCCGGGCCCAGATGGGCTACATCCTAGAGTTCTAAAGGAGATAGCTGAAGAAATAGTGGAGGCGTTAGTTATGATCTTTCAAAAGTCACTGGAATCAGGGAAAGTCCCAGAGGATTGGAAAATCGCTGTTGTAACCCCCCTGTTCAAGAAGGGAACAAGAAAAAAGATGGAAAATTATAGGCCAATTAGCCTAACCTCGGTTGTTGGCAAAATTCTAGAATCCATCGTTAAGGATGAGATTTCTAAATTCTTGGAAGTGCAGGGTCGGATTAGGACAAGTCAGCATGGATTTAGTAAGGGGAGGTCGTGCCTGACAAACCTGTTAGAGTTCTTTGAAGAGATAACAAATAGGTTAGACCAAGGAGAGCCAATGGATGTTATCTATCTTGACTTCCAAAAGGCCTTTGACAAGGTGCCTCACGGGAGACTGCTGAGTAAAATAAGGGCCCATGGTATTCGAGGCAAGGTACTAACATGGATTGACGATTGGCTGTCAGACAGAAGGCAGAGAGTTGGGATAAAAGGTTCTTTTTCGGAATGGCAACCGGTGACAAGTGGTGTCCCGCAGGGTTCGGTGTTGGGGCCACAGCTGTTCTCTTTATATATTAACGATCTAGATGACGGGACTGGGGGCATTCTGGCCAAGTTTGCCGATGATACAAAGATAGGTGGAGGGGCAGGTAGTATTGAGGAGGTGGGGAGGCTGCAGAAAGATTTAGACAGTTTAGGAGAATGGTCCAAGAAGTGGCTGATGAAATTCAACGTGGGCAAGTGCGAGGTCTTGCACTTTGGAAAAAAGAATAGAGGCATGGACTATTTTCTAAACGGTGACAAAATTCATAATGCTAAAGTGCAAAGGGACTTGGGAGTCCTAGTCCAGGATTCTCTAAAGGTAAACTTGCAGGTTGAGTCCGTAATTAAGAAAGCAAATGTAATGTTGTCATTTATCTCAAGAGGCTTGGAATATAAAAGCAGGGATGTACTTCTGAGGCTTTATAAAGCACTAGTTAGGCCCCATTTAGAATACTGTGAGCAATTTTGGGCCCCATACCTCAGGAAGGACATACTGGCACTGGAGCGGGTCCAGCGGAGATTCACACGGATGATCCCAGGAATGGTAGACCTAACATACGATGAACGTCTGAGGATCGTGGGATTATATTCATTGGAGTTTAGGAGGTTGAGGGGAGATCCAATAGAAACGTACAAGATAATGAATGGCTTGGATAGGATGGACGTAGGGAAGTTGTTTCCATTAGCAGGGGAGACTAGGACGCGGGGGCACAGCCTTAGAATAAAAGGGAGTCACTTTAGAACAGAGATGAGGAGAAATTTCTTCAGCCAGAGAGTGGTAGGTCTGTGGAATTCATTGCCACAGAGGGCGGTGGAGGCCGGGACATTGAGTGTCTTTAAGACAGAAATTGATAAATTCTTGATTTCTCGAGGAATTAAGGGCTATGGGGAGAGAGCGGGTAAATGGAGTTGAAATCAACCATGATTGAATGGTGGAGTGGACTCGATGGGCCGAATGGCCTTACTTCCACTCCTATGTCTTATGGTCTTATGGTCTTATCTCCACCTCGACCCCATTGATGCTGACAGGGGTGTGTACAGTACTTTGCTTCCTGAAGTCAATGATCAGCTCTTTAGTTTTGCTGGAATTGAGGGAGAGATTGTTGTCGCTGCACCACTCCACTAGGTTCTCTATCTCCCTCCTGTATTCTGACTCGTCATTATTCGAGATCCGGCCCACTATGGTTGTATCGTCAGCAAACTTATAGATGGAGTTGGAAACAAATTTTGCCATGCAGTCATGTTTGTACAGGGAGTAGAGTAGGGGGCTAAGTACACAGCCTTGCGGGGTTCCGGTAGTGAGGACTATTGTGGAGGTGTTGTTGTTCATTCTTACTAATTGTGGTCTGTTGGTCAGAAAATCGAGGATCCAGTTGCAGAATGGAGAGCCAAGTCCTAGGTTTTGGAGCTTTGATATGAGCTTAGCTGGGATTATGGTGTTGAAGGCGGAGCTGTAGTCAATAAATAGGAGTTTTATGTAGGAGCCCTTGTTGTCGAGATGCTTTTGGGATGAGTGTAGGGCCAGGTTGTTGTGGACCGGTTCCGACGAATTGCAGTGGATCAAGGCATTCTGGGAGTATGGAGGTGATGCGCTTCATTATCAACCTCTCGAAGCACTTCATTACAACTGAAGTCAGGGCCACCGGATGGTAGTCATTGAGGCACGTTGCCTGGTTCTTCTTTGGCACCGGTATGATTGTGGTCTTCTTGAAGCAGGTGGGGACCTCGGAGTGGAGTAGGGACAAGTTAAAGATGTCCGCGAACACTTCTGCCAGCTGGCCTGCGCAGGCTCTGAGTGCACGATCAGGGATCCCGTCCGGGCCCATCACCTTCCGAGGGTTCACTTTCAGGAAGGCCGATCTGGCTTCGGATGCTGTGATGGTGGGTATGGATGAGTTATGGGGTGCTGGGGCACTTGGCAGCGGATTGTTGGTTACCTGCTCGAACCGAGCATAGAATGCATTGAGTTCATCAGGGAGGGGTGCGCTGCTGCCGGAGATACTGCTCGGCTTCGCTTTGTAGCCCGTTATGTTGTTTAGTCCTTGCCACAACCGCCAAAAGTCTTTCTGTGACTCTAGCTTGGTTTGAAATTATCTCTTGGCATATCGGATGGCTTTGCGGAGGTCGTACCTGGATTTCTTGTATAGGTCAGGGTCGTCTGACTTGAACGCCTCAGATCTGCCCTTCAATTGTACCCTAAAATTCTAACTTCAATTGTAATCTAAAAGCAATCATGGAGCTATCATTTAACATTACAAGTAACACAACTGACATCAATGTCAGCAATTGCCCCAAACTGCAATGTTCAAACATTTGAGAATAACAACCTCACTTAAACTTTCAGGCACCAAAAATGATTGGAGTTTATAGAATTATAGACTCTTACAGTACAGAAATAGGCCATTCAGCCCATTTAGTCTGCACCGACCCTTTGAAAGAGCACCCTGCCGATGCCCACGCCCACCTCTATCGCTGTAACCTTTGGACACTAAGGGTCAGTTTGGCATGGCCAATCACCTAACCTGGACATTTTGGGACTGTGGGAGGAAACTGAAGCAACCGGAGGAAACCCACGCAGACACTGGGAGAAAGTGCAAACTCTGTATTTTTATATTTCATAAATTTATTTTCCATATTTCTGCATGTCCATACCTTCAAGCATCCTGCCGTTGAAATAACTTTAGAAAAAGCAGACACGGTTTTAACATAAGTTTTAACCAGCTAGTTTTTCGGTTTTCTTTGCAACTTCTAGTGCAACACAACCCTGCCAGTGGCCGCACGTGACAAACTCCCAACCCGCCAACGATTGAACCCTCTGAGATATGAATGATTGTCTCATTCTGAACTCTTGTGTATTCTCAATTTTAACGGTACCACGATTTGTGGCTGTGCATTCATCTGCCTGGATCCCAAACTCTGTAATTTCCTCCTTATATTTCTTGGCTTTTCTACCTCACCGTCCTGCATTAAGATACTCCGTTTAAAGCTATCTCTTTGTCCAAGCTTTTGGAAATAGCCCCTGAGATCAGAAATCCCGATCGGGCGGATAATCCCAGGGGGGAAAATTGGGATTTGTGCTGGGAGGCAAACCGGGCGGAAGTCTCTGTGCCCGCCTAGCTGGTGATAGTTGGTTTCCCGAAGGTCCATTCGAGTTCCCACTGAGACCGAGCGGAACATTGCAAATAGCTTATTCGAGCTATTTTGCATATCATTGGAACACACCATTCACAAGCCAGGTGGGATGCTCAGGTTCCATGAGCATAGAGTGCTGCTGGTATGGATTGGTGCAAGTATTGAGGACCTGGTGGCTTTCAGTCCGAGGGTCGCAAGGTGGTCAGTGCCCTCCCAACAATTGCCTCCAAGGTGCCGAGTGGGGCATTCCTGGGAGGTGATTGGGGGGGGGGGGGGGGGGGGGGTAAGTCAGGGGGGCTTGTGCTGAGCTGGTGGTTCTCAAATCAGGGGATCTTCCTTGGGATGGGGCTCATTTGGCTCATCTCCCCATCTGCAGCCCTCAAACCCATTCAACAGTTAGTCAGTATGTAACTGTTAAAGTTTTCCAAAAATAAAGTATAAATATGCTCTTCCGTATCCCTATACCATTTAGACAGGCATTCATTATCTCATAAATACACATCCCAAATAAGAAAGTGAAAATGTTCTCATCTGCACCCCTTAACCCTTTAAACAGTCTGTCAGTATGACACCATCAAAGGTCTGTGAGATAAAGGTGATGCCTTTAAATTATGCCTTTAAAGTGGTGGAAACCTTTGAAGTTGCCTTCAGGAAGTCAATTTTATTGCTTTTGAGGTATTGGAGGCAGTATGCATGGTTCAGAGTCTGAATGCTTTGAACTGGATTGTTTATATTGAAATTCACCCTCCATTGCCTGCTAAAAGCATGATTGACAGCTCACTGAGAGAGACTCTTGGTTGGGGTGTTGCCTTCCAGGTACCAGGGTGCGTGATGTCTCGGATCGTGTTTTTGGGATTCTTAAGGGGGAGGGGGATCAGCCCCAAGTCGTGGTCCACATAGGCACCAACGGCATAGGTAGGAAAAGGGATAGGGATGTAAGGCAGGAATTTAGGGAGCTAGGGTGAAATCTTAGAGCTAGAACAAACAGAGTTATTATCTCTGGGTTGTTACCCATGCCACGTACTGGCAAGACGAAGAATAGGGAGAGAGAGCAATTGAACACGTGGCTACAGGGATGGTGCAGGAGGGAGGTTTTCAGATTCCTGGATAATTGGGGCTCATTCTGGGGTAGGTGGGACCTCTACAAACAGGATGGTCTACACCTGGACCAGAGGGGTACCAATATCCTGGGGGGGAAATTTGCTGATGCTCTTCGGGAAGGTTTAAACTAGTTCAGCAGGGGTTGGGAACCTGAATTGTAGCTCCAGTTTACAGGAGGTTGAGAGTAGTGAGGTCATGAGTAGGTTTCAAGGTTGCAGGAGTGTACCGGCAGGCAGAAAGGTGGTTTAAAGTGTGTCTGCTTCAATGCCAGGAGCATCCGGAATAAGGTGGGTGAACTTGCAGCATGAGTTGGTAACTGGGACTTCGATGTTGTGGCCATTTCGGAGACATGGATAGACCAGGGACAAGAATGTTTGTTGCAGGTTCCGAGGTTTAGATATTTTAGTAAGCTCAGGGAAGATGGTAAAAGAGGGGGAGGGGTGGCATTGTTAGTCAAGGACAGTATTACGGTGGCAGAAAGGATGTTTGATGAGGATTCGTCTACTGAGGTAGTATGGGCTGAGGTTAGAAACAGGAAAGGAGAGGTCACCCTGTTGGGAGTTTTCTATAGGCCTCTGAAAAGTTCCAGAGATGTAGAGGAAAGGATTGCAAAGGTGATTCTGGATAGGAGCGAAAGTAACAGGGTAGTTGTTATGGGGGACTTTAACTTTCCAAATATTGACTGGAAACACTATAGTTCGAGTATTTTAGACGGGTCCGTTTTTGTCCAATGTGAGCTTGAGGGTTTCCTGATACAGTATGTAGACAGGCCAACAAGAGGCGAGGCCATATTAGATTTGGTATTGGGTAATGAACCAGGACAGGTATTAGATTTGGTAGGTGAGCACTTTGGTGATAGTGACCACAATTCAGTTATGTTTACCTTAGCGATGGAAAGGGATAGGTATATACCGTAGGGCAAGAGTTATAGCTGGGGGAAAGGCAATTATGATGCGAGGAGGCAAGACTTAGGATGCATAGGATGGGGAAGGAAACTGCAGGGGATGGGGATAATTGAAATGTTTAACTTGTTCAAGGAACAGCTACTGCGTGTCCTTGATAAGTATGTACCTGTCAGGCAGGGAGGAAGTGGTTGAGCGAGGGAACCGTGGTTTACTAAAGTAGTTGAATCACTTGTCAAGAGGAAGAAGGAGGCTTATGTAAAGATGTGATGTGAAGGTTCAGTTAGGGTGCTCGAGAGTTACAAGTTAGCTAGGAAGGACCTAAAGAGAGAGCGAAGAAGAGCCAGGAGGGGACATGAGAAGTCTTTGGCAGGTAGGATCAAGGATAACCCTAAAGCTTTCTATAGGTATTACAGGAATAAAAGAATGACTAGGGTAAGAGTAGGGCCAGTCAAGGATAGTAGTGGGAAGTTGTGCGTGGAGTCCGAGGAGATAGGAGAGGTACTAAATGAATATTTTTCGTCAGTATTCACACAGGAAAAAGACAATGTTGTCTTGGAGAATACTGAGATACAGGCTACTAGACTAGAAGGGCTTGAGGTTCATAAGGAGGAGGTGTTAGCAATTCTGGAAAGTGTGAAAATAGATAAGTCCTCTGGGTCGGATGGGAGTTATCCTGGGCTTCTCTAGAAAGCTACGGAGGAGATTGCTGATCTTTATGTCGTCATTGTCTACAGGAATAGTGCCAGAACACAGGAGGATAGCAAATGTTGTCCCCTTTTTCAACAAGGGGAGTAGAGACAACCTCGGTAACTATAAACCAGTGAGTCATACTTCTGTTGTGGGCAAAGTCATGGAAAGGTTTATGAGAGATAGGATTTATAATCATCTAGTAAGGAATAATTTGATTAGGGATAGTCAACACGGTTTTGTGAAGGGTAGGTCGTGCCTCACAAACTTTATTGAGTTCTTTGAGAAGGTGACCAAACAGGTGGACGAGGGTAAAGCAGTTGATGTATATATGGATTTCAATAAAGCGTTTAATAAGGTTCCCCACGGTAGGCTATTGCAGAAAATACGGAGGCATGGGATTCAGGGTGATTTAGCAGTTTGGATCAGAAATTGGCTAGCTGATAGAAGACAATTGATGGGAAATGTTCAGCCTGGAGTTCAGTTACTAGTGGTGTACCACAAGGATCTGTTTTGGGGCCACTGCTGTTTGTCATTTCTATAAATGACCTGGAGGAGGGCGTAGAAGGATGGGTGAGTACATTTGCAGATGACACTAAAGTCAGTGGAGTTGTGGACAGTGCAGAAGGATGTTGCAGTTTACAGAGGGACATAAATAAGCTGCAGAGCTGGGCTGAGAGGTGGCAAATGGCGTTTAATGCAGAAAAGTGTGCGGTGATTCATTTTGGAAGGAGTAACAGGAATACAGAGCACTGGGCTTATGGTAAGATTCTTGGTAGTGGATGAGCAGAGAGATCGCGATGTCCATGTGCATAGATCCCTGAAAGTTGCCACCCAGGTTGATAGGGTTATTAAGGAGGTGTACGATGTGTTAGCTTTTATTGGTAGAGGGATTGAGTTTTGGAGCCACGAGGTCATGTTGCAGCTGTACAAAACTCAGGTATGGCCGCATTTGGAGTATTGCATGCAGTTCTGGTCGCCGCATTATAGGAAGGATGTGAAAGCATTGGAAAGGGTGCAGAGGAGATTTACTAGGAAGTTGCCTGGTATGGAAGGAAGATCTTATGAGGAAAGGCTGAGGGACTTAAGGCTGTTTTCGTTAGAGAGAAGAAGGTTAAGGGGTGACTTAATTGAGGCATACAAGATGATCAGAGGATTAGATAGGGTGGACAGTGAGAGACTTTTTCCTCGGATGGTGATGGCTAGCACGAGGGGACATAGCTTTAAATTGAGGGGAGATAGATATAGGACAGATGTCAGGGGTAGGTTCTTTACTCAGAGAGTAGTAAGGGCATGGAATGCCCCGCCTGCAACAGTAGTGGACTCGCCAACATTAAGAGCATTTAAATGGTCATTGGATGAATATATCGATGATAAGGGAATAGTGTAGATGGGCTTCAAAGTGGTTTCACAGGTCGGCGCAACATCGACGGCTGAAATGCCTGTACTGCGCTGTAATGTTCTATGTTCACTGGAACTTCAAAGCAATGAATCGGTTTGTTTATTTTTGTGGCTCTGTAGGGAGCCATTAAATCAGGGTAGAAGTCTGCCTCTTTGTTCTCAAGGAAAAAGCTGTGGGGCTTCCCCTTTACTTTCTAAGATGCACTCGAGAACAAAGAAGGGGGAGTGAGCGGGGGGAACAGAATGGTAGAATGGGGGGTACTGAATGGGGGGTTAGAAATGGGGGGCCCTTGTCAGTGATTAGGGTGGGGTGGCGTGCCCTGCCAGCGTTGCATGAGTGTTTGCAGCCGTTATTTCAGATTGGGAGCGCATTGGGCACTCTAATTTCAAAGTTGCGAGACCTCGCTGAGAAATTCGTTCACATCCCTTGTAGTTGCAGCGTGGACTCTAGTAGACCATTGAATGGCACGGAAAAGACGATTTTGCCAAAAATATTTTCCAGGTGCCATTGAATGGCACGTCGGGATCGTTCCTGGCGGGTTTCGTGGCTACTGGGAACAATTAGACTCTGAAAAGAGAATCCTGCCTGGGATCCAATATGTCTCTAAGTGGCTTGCTATCATTTTTGTTCTCTTGTGAATTGTCTTTGGATGTTTTATTATGTTAAAGGCATTGTGGAAGTAGAAGTTGCTGCTGTTATTGTTGTAAATTCAATGTGCATTCTGGGCTGTATCTCACACAAAACTCAGGTCTGTCCAACTGTTTTCAATCTGCTTCAAGATCCTGTCTTTCATACCAAGTGACGCGTGCCCTACCTGAAGGCAGCTCTTTGGTTCATTGTCTGCTGACGCTTCATCCTGAGCTATTTGCCTGACAGTTTTTAAATCAGTGGTGGCTTGCCGCTGCCTTCTGCTCTCAGGGGCAGGGCGAGGAGGCAGGTCCCAGGTTTACCTCCGCTGGTACGGGAATTGAGCCTGCGCTGTTGGTGTTACTCTGAACCACATGCTTAGCCAACTAGCTAACTAAGCTGACTAGCTTCGTCGTGCGTTGAGATACCACATGGGGGGAATTTATCTGTGGCCACTGCAAAACTTTCCTCAAGTGACACGATAAATAGTCTCTGCCACGTCTTTGTGCAGAGATATTCATTTGCAAAGTGGAGGTAGCCGACTGACAGTTGGAGATGTTCAGTTGAATGTACCCAGTTATCCATAAATTACACATTTATAATGTCCATTACAAATCTCCATAAATATGTGATTTAGAACTTGTTGAGTTATTGCAGGATGCATAAAACTGACTGTAAAGTTTGCTTAGCATGGCTGTTGGATGGATTAATGACTCTCGGTGCCTGATTAATGGCCCCTGCCTGACACCTTCCTCCAAACTCCCCAGTGGCCATAAATCCATAGTATAACTGCTTCGCTCAATATTTTATATTTACCATATTAGACAGATTAGAACTTGTGGTTTAAAAACAAGGCTGGCAGTTGAGGGGTTTTACTTACCCTCCTGAAACAAATTTTAGACCGATTTATAGGTTTCCCACCAGAATTCAGTTCAACTTCTTCATTCGGCTTACTTACACAAATGGGATGATTTTCAGCCTGCCTTGGCTGTCAATGAGAATGGTGATGCGGGAGGAGTATCACGCAAGAATATCATCGGCAAGACCGTGATTTCCGATTTTCCATCCCTCTCCCTGGTGATAGAAGGACGTTCACTCCCAGAAAGGGTGGGAACCTGATTTAAATACCTTTTACTTACGAAGCTCCGCTGCCATATGATTTCCCCCCTCACTGAATTTTCCCATGTTGGCCGAGGTTTCCAATAACTTTGGAAAAATGGGAATTCGTTGAGGGGATCCCCTGCGCGTGCAAAGGGAAGTACAGCTCCCGGTGGCAGAGGGTTATGCCCGGGCAGGATCATGGCCTTGCCCTCTGGCATAGGTTGGCGCGTGCTGTGCAGCTGGAGAACTACATGCTGTGTCTCAGCCAGAGACTGACACTCTGAAAAAATATGTGAAAATCCAACCCCTACTTTCTGTTAATTGCATTCTCACCTCAGAGGTTGCTCATCACAGTGTGGTGAGGACATTTAGCGGTTATATCACATACAATTCCTGAACAGGATTTTAGTTCCTCCAAAAAAAGCATTATTTAGCTAACATGAAGTATTGAGCAAGGAAAACTATTTTCCAAAAATAAATCATATGAATCATAGATTTCTCACTGATTAAATAAAAAATTGCAATTTACGACTGATTGAATAAAAAAATTGTAATCTACCAAAAGTTAATTTTGGCTTTTTTATTGATTGTCTCTTAGATGGTTTTCATATGTTACACTAACTTTTCTTGCCTCTCATGATACTTACGGGAAGGTTTGAAAGCCAGAGAAGTAAAATTGTATTTTATAATTCAATTTTTGACAAGCAAAACTGAAGTGCCAGGAAGGTTTTCTTCTATGCGAATCCAGAGCTATCATCTGACATCTCTGAGAAGGCTTATGAAAATAAAAAATAGAAGCATGCGTAGTATTGTGATCCCACACTTGGCCTGAGTTACATTTTCCAATTCAGACTTAAACTCATTGATGGGAATGGGCGGGATGCCCATGTTCAGCCAGAGTGATTTGCTCGAGATCCATTGTCCTCTGGGACACTCTGGTCTGACCAGCCATTAGCCCATTACAGAGTCTGGTTGCCTTTTTTGTCCCTAAATTTGAGGTTAGTTAGATATTCATAGAATGGCCCTGTTCTTTTGTGTAAAAGGGAGTGGATAATCAAAATTCCAGACAGCGATGATGAGCTCAAGTCTGGATATGCCTGAACAGAACCATCTTGGAGAGGCTGGGCGGTGCTGAGAGAGATGTTTGAACACGTTGAAGCAGGAAGATTTGGAAAGCGATTGGAGAGGTCATGAAAAGCTGCCACAGAGAAAGGATTTCAGACAAGGTTGAAAAGAGTCCCCCTAACAGCAGTTCTTTAAGGAAAATACTACTTTTACCTGTCTGTGTAAGTGGAATTGAGAGCTGTATATTCATTTTATGTGCTGTTTAATGGGAAATTGTGTGTTACTGTTAAGATATACAGTTCTTATTAGGTTTTAAGTTTAAATGTTTGAATATTGTTTTTCTTTTGCTATAATAAAGTTTTGTTTATAAAAATAACCAAGCCCTATTGCTTATGGAATCACTCCTGAAGTGAATCGATCTTTCCGCATAGTCTTAGCCTTTGATCACTGGTGGCGAGGAGGCATATCCTGTTGGGTTGGAGGTCAGTTTCTCCACCCGGTGCCACAATATGGTTTGGAGATTTTATGATGCTTCCAAGCCTAGAGAAGGTTAAATTTAGCTTAAGAGGGAATGAGGAATGGTTTAACATTTTAAGGAATTAACTGCTGTCAGCAGCTAAATGGGGAGGGGCAGAGTTAGTTAATTAATTCATTGTTTTCAGATTGAGGAAGGAATTGTTAATTGTTAAATATTTGTAATGCAATTTATGAAAAAGCTAATAAAAATATTTATTTAACATTAAAAAAAAATTGCAGTTCAAGTACAATCCCTTAGCCACTGTTAGAATCGGCTGTTGCATCCGTAACAAAAAAATAGATTGGTGAAGACAAATGTAGGTCCCTGACAGTTAGAAACAGGAGACCTTATAATGGGGAACAAAGAAATAACTGACCAACCCGGGGCGGCAAAATGCCATAGTGATTAGCACTGCTGCCTCACAGCGCCAGGGACCCGGGTTCAATTCCGGCCTCTGGTGACTATGTTGAGTTTTCACTTTCTCCCCGTGTCTGCGTGAATTTCCTCCAAGTGCTCCGGTTTCCTCCCACAGTCCAAAGATATTGCCCCTTGTATCTAAAAGGTTCAGTGGGGTTACTGGGCTACAAAGATGGGTTGGGGTCGTGGCCTACGTAGGGTGCTCTTTCCAAGGCTCAGTGAAGAGTCAATGGGCCAAATGGCCTCCTTCTACACTGTAGAGATTCTATTCTACAACCTAAATACATAACTTTGATCTGTCTTCGCAAAGGGGGACACAAATAACGTAACATACATTTTTGGGAACACAGGGTTTAGGAAGAGGAAGGAACTGAAGGAAACATTATTAGTTGGGAAATGGTATTGGGGAAATTGATGGGATTGAAGGCTGAGAAATTCCCAGGGTCTGGTAATCTACATCCCAGAGGACATAAGGATGTTTCCCTAGAAATAGTAGATGCGTTGGTGGTCATCTTCCAAGATTCCGTAGACTGTAGAACAGTTTCTACAGATTGGAATGTAGCTTATGTAACCCCGCTATTTACAAAGAGAAGCAGAGAGAAAACAGGGAATTATAGGGGGGATCCAATAGAAACCTAGAAAATTCTAACAGGACTCATCGGCTTACATTCAGGAAGGATGTTCCTGATAGTGGGCAACTCCAGAACCAGGATTCACAGTCTAAGGACACGTGGTAAACCATTTAGGGCTGAGATTAAGAGAGATTTCTTCACCACAGATTGGTGAGCCTGTGGAATTCGCCACCACAGAAAGAAGTTAAGGTCAAAACATTCTTTTTTTTCAAAAAGAGTCGTATATACCTCTTAGGCTCTTAGGTAGGGAGCTCTTTCCAAGGGATCTTTCCAAAGGGCAGTGCAGACTCAATGAGCCAAGTGGCCTCCTTCTGCATTGTAGGATTCTATGATTCCTGAGGTTAAAGGGATAACAGAAAAGCGGGAACAGGTTACTGGGTTGGATGATCAGCCATGATCATAATGAATAGCACAGCAGGTTTGAAGGGCTGAATGGCCTCTTCCTGCTCCTATTTTTTATGGTTCTGTCCCATCTGGCCTCTCGTTTCTCCTGAGACTATGAGCCAAATTTTATATGTTTCAATGGATTTGCCTCTATTCTTCTGAACTCCAGAGAATGGATAAATGGGCCCAATTGCCTCTTTCTGTCCTGTAAAAAGTTTGTGAATCTGAAGCGAAGCCTATTCTATTCAATCTCTCGACATAGGATAACCCTCTCACCCAATGAGTCAATCTGGTGAAACCTCCTTGCGCCTCCTTCTAAGTAGCTACACCCTTCCTTAGGCAAGAAGACGGAAAGCTTTGATATCAATTGTTACAGTATCAAGAAAACACAATTACATTTACCATGGAATTTGTTACAGTCCCTTTCTGATGGTCTGAGAAACAAACCAGCCTGCAAACCAAAGCTACTCTGAACATATAATGCACCATCCTCCTCCCTGAAGTGTTGCATTGCCATCTTCTATACTTGTGTATTTTTAGACTGACTCTTAGTCTACATCAATGTGTCAATTTCTTTTTTTAGGAATCTAGTGACAGCTTTTGATAACTGAAATGTTAATTTCGGGGAATTCCTGCTCACACATGACTCATGTAATGATAGATTCAACTGTTCATGAATTTCACCTAGTTATTAATCTTTCTGTTCCCATGTAAAAAAACAGGTGGAATGTAAAATGAATTTTTCTGTTCTGTACATCGGGTTAAAAGTCACTACCAGGCAACCCATGTCATCCTATACTTCATTTGGCTTCAATGCTTTGATTTCGCATTTCAAACTTCCACATTTACTCTGAAATCAATAATTTCATCTAAAGAACCAAGTTAGATTTTCTCCAGGATTTTTTAATATAGATGTTTGTCATGCTCATTGATAGCCTTTTCATAAATTTAAATATGGGCTGCACTCAGCATAACATTTTCAAAACTGATTTTGTTTCCCTATTTGGGTATGGTGTGGATGTACAAGGATTACATCCCATGGAAGACAAGGTCAAGACAATAAATAATAATGCCTTCACAAACACAACTGAAATCAAATTGTTTTTGGTGATAGTAAACTACAGTGGACTTTTTTTGCCAAACTTATTGACGCCATTGGGTCCGCTTGCATATTCTACAGAAGAAACATTATCGTTGGTCTTGGAGGAAGCCTTCAACAGAGTAAAGCAATTGCTGCATTCCTCAAATCTGTTAGTGCACCTCGACCCAACTAAAGAACTGATATTGACCTGTAACACCTCTCCATATGGCATTGGTGCAGTGCTGTTCCATGAGATGGACAACGGCTTTGAAAGGCCAATAAATATATGTCAAGAATCCGCTCAGCGCCCAAAAAGGCTGCTCACTTATCGAGCGACTGTCAATTGTCTTCGACATCAAGAAATTCCACCAGTACTTATATAGTAGACATTTTACCATAGTTTCTGACCACAAACCACTCTTGGGTCTCTCAAAGAAGACAAGGCTATCCCTCCAATCACCTCGGTAAGAATTCAACGATGGGTATTAATTCTGTCTGCCTATGAATATACTTTCATCGCTTCTCGGCCTTTTGGCTAAGATGAAAATGAGGTCAGATGTAATGCCTGGATCTGGTATGTCTCTCTTGTGGGGACCATGAATTGGATTCAATTTGAATTGGATTTTGGAGCGGACAAGGAGCTGGATTAGGGGTTTGCCCCTGTACACACTCTGAGCTCTGACTTTGTAACTCTGATAAAGTAATAAAAAAATATGAATATACATTCAAGCACCGACCTGGAACACACATAGCGAATGTGGATGTGTTTAACCACCTACCCTTGCAAGAAAATATCACCTGTACTACAGTACCACAAGGAATCATCATCACATTAATGTTTTTTTGACACATTGTCAGTCTTGGTGAAGCAGATCGTGAAATGGACCAATCGAGATCCACTTCTGCCCAAAGTAAGAATCAAAATACTTATAGGATGAGTAAGTGAGCCACTTTCTGAGGAAATGAATGAAACCTTTTTTTTATCTGCAACCTTGAATTGAGTGGCAGGATGGCATCATACTCTGGCAGGATGGCATCCTACTCTGAGGAGCAAGAGTAGTCATTTCTTTACCAGGCAGAGAGCAGCTCCGAAGAGATTAATGCCACTCTACAAGAAACCCCCTCAAAGAGTCGACCTTTAATTGCCCAACTCATGTACATTATATTTAGTTAGTATTTAGTACTGAGTAAATTAGTTACTGAAAATTGTAAAAGAGGTTAAAGGGGGAGGAATGTGGTGATTGTCTCCTTAAGGGCAACACAGCAGAGTAGGGATCACACGGCCAAGGTGACCAATCAGGACTCAGAGTGCGAAATCTCCCCATGGTAAGAAAGTCTACCAGGCAGAGACATTTTGGTAGCTAGTTACAGCCTATTCTACAATTCTTATTAATACCTTTTTGTCTTCAATAATGGAAGCCTGCAAAAGTGAATCTTTAGTAGAACGCACATTGGGTTCCAGAATTATAGCAACAGCCAGATGGAATTAATCAGTAATTAACCTCCAAGTTGCTGATGATCTGGTTAAACGAGTGATTTTTTATTCCTGCTCTGTCCTGTTGCTATAGGTGTATCACCTGTGAGAGGTTAAGGAAGCGCAGTGCTTTGAATTTCTAAATGATGTCCAATAAGCATGCCAATTATTGCCACAATCTGCTTGCTCTTTGTACGCCCAGCGGACGTTCAGCACATGTACTCTAATGCCTGAAGTATGGTTTAGTGCAAGCAACACAAGTATTATCAGTACCTGCCTTGGGCAGTCGGGGATAGATGTGCACTCATTTTGAAAATCAGGCTGAGAAAAAAAACATAAGCAACAAGTTGCTACATTTATAGTTTTTCTGTTTTTTTCTCTGCCGTACTTTTTGCAAGTCCGGGATTTTCCACTCAATGCCAGGCAATCTTCCAAGTGGAGTGCAAAACAAGGGCAGCACGGTAGCATAGTGATTAGCACAGTTGCTTCGCAGCTCCAGGGTCCCAGCTTCGATTCCCGGATGGGTCACTGTCTGTGTGGAGTCTGCACGTTCTCCCCGTGTCTGCTCCGGTTTCCACCCACAGTCCAAAGATGTGTGGGTTAAGTGGATTGGTCATGCTAAATTGCCCCTTAGTGTCCAAAAAGTGTAAGTGGGAGGTTACAGGGTTACGGGGATAGGGTAGATACGTGGGCTTGAGTAAGGTGCTTTTTGTAAGGGCTGGTGCAGACTCGATGGGCCGAATGGCCTCCTTGTGCACGGTAAATTCAATGAGGTTGAATATTTAGGAGAAGCAGGGAATATGATGCACATCTTAGTTGAGTCACAGAATCACAGAATTAGTACAGCAAAGAAGGGGCCATAGGGGCCATAGTGTCTGCACCAGCTCTCTGAGCAACCCACCCTCAGCGATTCTCCTTGTCTTCTCCCCAAAACGCCTGCACATTCTTCTTTTTCAGATAGTAGCCCCGGTTGCTTTGGAATGCCTCGATTGAACCTGCCTCCAGCACACGCTCAGGCAGTCCAATCCAGTCGCGGACCACTGCAAAATGTTCTTTTTCTCATGTCGCTTTTGCTTCTGCTGCCAATTACTTTAAGCCTGTGCCCTCTCGTTACAGAATCCCAGAGAATAAAGTTACTATTTCCATTTCACATTATTTATAACGAAATCACACTTTGTGCCAGTTTAAGAAAGAGAGAATTTGGCTTTTGGGGAGTTTAAAGAGTTCCTTTGTAGTACAGCCTGAGAAACTGGGAGATTAAAATTGCAGCGTGAAGAATGGCAATGGGGAGGGGTGGGAGGTGCAATTACAGAATTACAGCTTGATGTTTCTGTGGACAATTTCCATTCTGAATGTTGATATTGTAATTTAAAATGAATAGAAATGACACCAAAGCGTGACAAGAAAATGACAACTGCAAGTCGGTTTTATATGGAATAAATGCTCCCAAAGGGAAATGTTTAAATGCAGTAGAGCATGGTTTTTCACATATGTTGGAACATAGAATTTCCAGCTAATGTAGAGGAAACTATGCTGAAACATCGACACAGAATTTATCGGAGACCTCCACCATTGTTACGAGTGCATTTCCAGAATAAGTGCAGGTTTCATGGTATTAAAAAAATTGTCTCGTTTACTTCTGGGATTTTCACGTTGCTCCACTGTTCCCCTTGCTGAAATAATGAAAAGTTATTGCTTTGTCCCTATTCAAATCAATGGCGATGATGAATTTGCTGAATCAAAGGCACTCTGATTGCTACAGAGACCTTTACAGAATGACACTGGTGGGCTCAGTAGGTTCAGTATAATTACAGAAACTTTAATTTCCTGTTCAAAATGTGTTTTTGATTCGACACTCCACAGATTTATAACTATTTCAAATTTCACTTTTTCCTTTCCCCATGCATACCATTGGTTGCAACACATTGCGAGATTCTCCACTTGAGAGACAATGGGCGCGATACTCCGGCCTCGCTCAGGCGAAACAAAGCTGGTGAATAGCAGGAGAGGCTACAAATGAAAACTGCACCAGGCAGCAAACAGTTTGCGATGCAACTGCCCCGTTCCTGTCGGCGACATCGGTATCTCGCCGCAGCGAGGCGAGAATGGTGGGCAACCACTTGTGGCACCACCATGCCGATCCCTGGATCGTTTACCCATTCCGGGGGCATCCCTTGTCCCTGCCCGTTTGCCCCACCGACCACCCATAACCCCCACCGACTGCCGAGGCCTCTGGCCATGCGGCTGAAGGCAATTGCTGACAGGGAATTTGAAATTATGGTTACGTGAGCATTTCACACAACCCATGTGGATTCCCGTGGGTAGGCAGGCCCTGTAGCATGTGCAGCTCATTGCCTAGCAGCCCAATGAGACCGTGATACCTGGACACTGCGCCTGAACGCTGCGGAGGCAACACCACACTCGCAGCAGCCAACATCCAAACAGCCAGGGAATGGGACACAGCTCCGGGGGCATGTCCATGGCCGGAGGGTGGGTGAGTGCCATAGGGAGGGGCAACAGAGGCATCATAATGGTTGTGCAAAAAAGTGCTTAATGTGTTTTACAATCCTCCACTCTGCCAATGGTGCCACACCCCCACTCCTCTCCCCACCCCCTACCGGCACTCCCCATCAACCCCCCCTCCCCTGGTGCCCTCAGTGATCCTCAATGTGCTTGGTGCTCCTAGCTCTACCACTACTCTTGGTGTTTCCCAAAGATGCACATCTGAGATGGAGGCATCCAGCTGCTTACCTCGTCTTGTGGCCTCTGATGCCCCTGGGGTCATCCCAGGGGGCTCTGAGGCCCGAGGGCCCCAGCTCACTTGGCGGCGGCACGTGCATAGCCGCGCTGCCATGTCCTGTGTGCTGACTTCAACATACAGCTTTATCAGTGGGGTGGAACCCGGGGGAGCTGGTGGCAACTGTCGCCACTCCAAGGGATGCGTCCGGGTTGGCATCCTGTGCCCACTCTTCTCGGTCGGTGTCCATAAGACTCTGGTGTTCACCTTGCGATGGAGGGGCAGCTGGTTCGAGCCCCGGCTGCTCCTGCATCATTTGGCTTCGCCAGCCCTGGCGGCTCCCCATGGTCTGCACCACAGTGTTGACGTCCTCGACGATGCTCCTCAGTGACTGGGACAAGCTCTGCAGCATCTCAGCCATTCAAATCTGAGACCGGGACATGTGCCGCAGAAAATCATCAAGGTCAGCCTGGTACTGGGTGACATCCCCCAGTGAGTCGGATTTTCTGCCAAGACCCTCAGCCACGGCCATTAGCTACTGCGCGATGCCTTGTACCCCTTCATTAATGGTGCCAACATCATGCACCAGACTCTCCACTGTGGTTGCCAACCTAGCAGTGTTGGCCTCAGTGCTGTGCATTGCTGGTGCCATCTCCTGTGCCTGTTGCCTCTGGGACTGCTCCAATTGGCTATGGGTTTGCTGGAGTAACACTGTCATCTCCCCGAATATCCCAGCTGCACCCTATCATCTCCATCAGCTCCGGGTACCTTTGCACCACAGGCTCAGCATCAGACTGGGACCCAGCTGGGTCCTGGGATCCAGCAGCCCTCTGACTGCTATCTCGCCTGGGGGGTTCCTGCCTCCACATAATGTGCATCATCAACTGTGTGGTGCTCATCAGAATGTGCCCCAAAGCCTGTCCACTAACATCTCCCACCAAGGTGTGTGTATCTGTGCTGGTGGAGGGTGGGGATGAAAGCTTAAGTCTGGCAGTCTGGGCCCTCTCTCAATGATTATGGGAGAGCTTTTCCTGAGTAGACACAAGAGGGGGCATCGCGAGCCAGATGTGTGATTCACAGCGGTGGGAGGGGAGAGGAGGTGGATGGAGGACTGGGAGTCGCATGGGGTGTTGGGGGTTGGATGCTCCCCTGGGGTAGGTGGGGGGGGGGGGGGGGGGGGGGGGGGTTGGTGTCCACTCACTCATGTTGCTCGATGTAGGTGATTATCCTTCTTCCTGCGCTGAAGGCCATTCCCCCAGGTCAGACTCCCCGAGCTGACAGCTGCTGCCACCTCATCCCAGGCAACACTGCCTGCCATTCACCGAGACCCATCCCTCCTGGCCCACAAGTCTCGTCCAGCAACCTCCCCATGTCAGCATTCCCGAATCCTGGGCCAGTCTCCCTGACGCCATTGTTGCGAGCTGGCTGAACTTGGCTGAGCAAGTGCAGCTTGAGTGCTGTTTGACCTTGTTAATGGGGGGGGGGGGGGGGGCGGGGGGGGGCTGGCAAGCGCAGTCCCGGCGAATCAGCTGGCGAGCCTTCATTTGGGGCGAGAAGCCCGTGAGGCTGCGTTAAGTGAACCAATTAAGGTTGAATTGCATTGCCGGCCTCATTAGGCCGAACGCTAGCATGCTCGCGGCAATTCTCGCTCACTATCACACTTAGAAATTTTTCAGGATAATCACGCCCAATGTGCTGATGCCAGCACTGAATTGCGTGGGGTTCGGGTTCCCATTGGGAGACGCTCGTTCCGTATCAATTCAGCACTCTGCCCATGTGAATCTAGAGCAATTCCCATTCCTGTCAGCATCGGATTTGCTGGGGCTGGAATTGGCGCTGGGGAGGTTGACAAGCAGGAGCTGCTTGTAAGCACTTCACTCCCCAAACACTCTCATTTCAGTCAAGAAGATGACTGCATGAAGAGTTGCCACTGGTTTATGGACGCAGAGCTGATAGAATGCTGGATGCAGTGGAGCAGAGTCAGGACACCCTTTCACCAGGGTGGGCAGGAGGCTCACCGGATGTGAACCGGGCCCAGAGGTGGTGAGTGCTGTGGGCCTCATCAGGTGGACTGGCATGTAATGCATGAAAAAGATGAAAGACCCCCTTAAGTCTGCTTGGGTGAGTCACCACCTCTGTGCCCCGGTAGAACTCCTGACTTTCAGTCCTCACATCACCGCAACCCCCCCCCCCCCCCTCCCCCCCACACACCCCTGGTGGCCAATCAAAACCCTGCATCCCCCTTACATCACACCCTGTACCAAACCTGTACTGCCCTCTTTGGCCAGGTGTTTACAAACACATGCGGCCAGCTACAGACCCCTCCATGAAAGTCACGTCCATGTGTCCCACCATGCCTTTATTGGTTCCCTAAGAAAAGACAGCTGATAATCACATGGAGTGGGAGATACCCCAGACAGGTCACCACTTCACGCCTGGAAGGACCCAGAGA
Organism: Scyliorhinus canicula; assembly: GCF_902713615.1. Lineage (NCBI taxonomy): Eukaryota > Metazoa > Chordata > Chondrichthyes > Carcharhiniformes > Scyliorhinidae > Scyliorhinus > Scyliorhinus canicula. Next base: position 22,747,404 of record NC_052154.1, read on the forward strand.
CATAAACATTCAGGGCGACCATCACCTTGACGGCCATTAGGAGCGAGCGTCCTCTTCCATACCCCTGTGGTTCCAGATGCGCCATCTTCTGGCACAGGAGATACACTGTCTCCCTGGTTAGCCCGAGTCTTTGGTGGTACAATCGGCGCCGGGCAAGAACCTCGACTTTAGCTGAACGCCCGATGCTCTGCCCAATCAGGATTTGCGTTCCTGGCATCGAGAGGCGGAGAATCCAGGCATTTCTGTTCAGTCGAATATTTTTTTGTCGTTTATCAGTCAAATTCTGTGATACATCCAAGTAATATGATTTCTTTAACGAGTGGAAGTTATTTATTTAGCCATTGTGTAACAGCATATCACAACACAACAGAATAAAAAGGATTAAACAATAAAGTGCTTGACTACAGCAAACCCTTTGGGAATTTGGGTTAGAACTTGGAGCCAAATAGCTTGGTATTATGTGCGTGATCAAATTAACTTCAAACATTTCCCCCTCTGGGTCTTCTCTTTGCCGAAGAACATCATGTGTCACATCATTATCTTATTGTGTCCTCTTTTCTTCTCATTTCATATTCCTTTTAATTTCCAGTTGAGAAGCCTAGTTTCTCCTCTGAATTTGGCATCTGTAATTATTGGTTTGATCAATATTATGCGTCCAGAATTAAACTATAATTATTCTTACAAATGAACACTGACGCGTTCACATGAGGCAACATTGTTTCTGAGCATCATGATACTGTGATACCTTCCTTACTTCGGGTAGACAAAATTTCCTTAATCAGACCTGTCAAAGAAGAATCCATATGTTTGACGGCCAAGTCAACACAACGTACATGTTATTAATGAAAAATCCTGCTGGATATTGCAATCAAAAACATGGGAGCAATCCTTGAACCACTATGATATTGCCTCAGGGTCAGGCTATTTTCCACACCGCTTTCGAAGTTCTTTTTTAATGGAAAGGATGGATAAAGTAAAGCACTCTTCTTAAAAATCGACAGCTTCCTGCCATAGTCTCACGTGAGAATTATTTTTCTCTGACAATCTTTCTTCTAATTTTCCAAATAGTCAATTGAGTATATTTTATTCCCTTTTATATCGTTTATGCCACATATATAAGTAAACAAATGCAGTTAGTTGAAATCCGTGCAGGAATCAAAGATCAATATGAATGATTTATCTGTTTTCTGATTTACTTCTGGCTCCAATGATTGCCGTGATGTATTCTGACTTGGAAACTATGGATGCGTAATGGTGAAATTTAAGGCTGATTGCCATCAATCTCGCCCATTCCAGGGAACTTAGGAGGATGTTTCCACTTGCAGGAAGAACTAGAGCCAGGGGATGCAATCTCAGACTAAAGGGACAATCCCTTAAAACAGAGATGAGGAGCAATTTCTTCAGTCAGTGGGTGGTGAATCTGAGTAACTCTTTGCTGCAGTGGGCTGTGGAGGCCAAATCACTGAGTGTCTTTAAGACAGAGATAGGTTCTTGATTAATAAGGGGATCAGGGGTTATGGGGAGAAAGCAGGAGAATGGGGATGAGAAAAATATCAGCCATGATTGATTGGCGGAGCAGACTCGATGGGCCGAGTGGCCTAATTCTGCTCCTATGTC